>NC_141149.1:120991968-121312280 GCF_053477565.2 Lygodium microphyllum | reverse complement strand
TTGTGCCACGTGTCATTGACGTTTTTGGCATGATAGTGCTTTTTATGGCTCCAGTTTTTAAAGGTAAAAGATATAATTTAGTTTCTTCTTTTTTATTATAAATGTAGCTCTTTCTACACTGAGTGCACAGTACATCTCGAACAAATGTGCAATGACTGTTGTATATATATACAACTTGGGATCAGGTTTATGTTAATTTTTCTTCCACACATTTTATATTGTCTTTCACAAACCATTTATGTCATGTGCATTGCAAGGCCAAGGAGATGTATTTCTATAAAAACCCATTTATTCTCAGTAGGAAATACAATTCTTAAGTATCAAACTTTTTCTTTGCAATCTTGAATTTCAAGGCATTAAAGATGATCAAATTTGTTAGTTTTCATGCGAAATTATTAATTGACATATGAAACACGATTTAATCATTTACAAAGAGTTTTGAAATATTGCTGTCGCATTTTATGAGTCCTAAATGTAAAATAAAAAACAGATCGATGAAACGCGAAATTGCATATCTCCTTAGTCAACTCACTTTTTGTAAGGCATTGCTATTGTATTTTGATCGATTTAACATGTGTGGTATCTTAGGGATCTGGACATGCAAGATGAATGAAATAAGGTATCATTATTGGACATTGTTTTGTGTTTGTTGGTTTAAGAGGAGAAATATACATCAGGAAGTTAGAAATTCTATAAAGGGTTTTTTTATTAATCTTGATTTAATATTGTACATATGTTGAATTATGTGGTTTTGATGTTCTAGATGCATTATCTTAGACACATTTTTTGGATGTATGAAACGTGATTTCGTCAAGTTTTTTGGATTGATTGACGTATGAAATGCGATTTTATCAATTGTGAAGTGGTTTGGATCATTGTTGTTACGTTTCATGAGTCTTGAATGTAAAATAAAATTCGATTGATGAGATACCAAATTGCATGCTTCCTCTGCTACTCAAAGGGCGAATTCATTTTTTACAAGGCAATGCCATTGTATTTTGACCAATTTAACATGTGTGTTATCTTAGGGATCTAGACATGCAAGATGAATGAAATAAAGTATCATTGTTGCATATTTTTTTGTGTTTATTAGTTTAAGAGGAGAAAGATAACATTGAACCCTTGCTCAGAATTTATTAGTGAGCATGTCATATATAAGAAGTCTAAACTTTAAAAACCACATATTCAAGAATTTGGAAATTTTCATAAAGTTTGGGAATTCCTAATGTGATTAATATTTGGACACATGGTCAAATATTTTTTCCTTACTTGAAGGTGAGATTTTTCCTATATAATATATAAGAAATCTCTCTAAGTTTCACTTTCAAATATGGGATTAGATTTAGCCACTTGGTCAAATCTTTACTCCTTATTTAAAAGTGAAACTTTAGATATTTCCAAATTCTCTAATATGGTATTTAGAGCCAAGAGTGAGTTCTTGACAGAAATCAAGTAGTCAGAAACTCTACGAAGGGTTTGACTAAAATTTTTAAGCAAACTTGCTTTAATCTTCTAGATATGAGCAAATGTGGATTTGTATATTGTGTCCCTAAATTTACTTTGTTGTTTTTAGGATTTGGTTTTGTGAGTAATCAAGATGACTAAAATGAACTTTCTTTAAAGGGAATGGAGAAAGAGGATCTGAAGAATACATGTGATGAAAAGCTCTTTGATTTTTTCCATGCAATTGGAAATTCATCTAGATTTGTTTACATTAGAGATATGCTCAATGTTTCCTTTGGTTTGCAAGAGCTCTTGAAGACAAAGTGAAGGATTTTAGGGAGTTTTATAATCGACATGTGGAAGGCCTAGAGATTGAGGGATTTGTCCATTATAGTGATGTAACAGAAGCTACAAATGCTGCTAGAACAACTTTTTGCAAATAAGGTTTAGTCTTATCGATGAGGAATTCAAGAAGTAGAAAGCAGATTGCCCTTTTCATTGGAATCAACATCAATGTCTTCTTGTATAGAAGGATGTTGGATTTCTTGTATATTTTCAATATATAGATAGTTGTTCTTCAGATACAATACAAGAGAAGAAGATAGAGAATATCGCAAGCAAAGATAATAAGAGGTTGAAGAGAAGATATAAATATTTTAGGAGGATATTGAGAACCAGTTAGTGCAGGGATTTGATATTGCTTTGTTTAAAAGTGAGAACATTACAAAAGTGAAAGAAAAGGAGATAGAGTTGACTGTAAAGATTGAAACAGGTCATCTTGAGTATGTCCCAACATTTCCTAGTTATCTTATCACCAAAAAAAGATATGCATTTTTTAATGATATTCAACACCTTGTTGATCTTAGCGAAGTTTACTACTTGGGAATCCTTGTAGTACGAGGTCAAAATGATAAGTAATTTATAGATTATGAACAAGAATTGCTAGCAAGTCTTGATGTTGAGGTAGAGAAATTTCAAGACAGCTCTGTAGCCTTGCATTCATGTATTAATCAAATCATGGAATATGAAAAGGAGGGGATACTCACAAAGGAAGAGTTCTCACAAACTTAGCATAGACTTGATATTAATAACATGGGGTATGAAACTAATGTCCCCATTAGAGGAGAAACCAAAAAGTTCAATAAATCTTTATGATGGTAGTCTTCTTGAAGAAGATGAAAATCCTAAGGTATGAAAGATAATTCTAAAATATCCATTTTGGTTTATATTAGAGTATGTTATGTACTATAGACAAATATTATTGGATATTTATCTCATGACATCTTACACTATTGTGGTTTATTATGCAGATAGAAATTGAAGATGCAAACAACTTTCTTGGAAGAGCTTAGGGCTCAAGGCCATTGAAACTTGGTAAAAGTCAGGGGCTTTGGTCATTATATTGGAAACTTAAATAATCAAACAATTGCAATTTATCATAGCAGGTTATCAAGCTCTCCAATCTTGCCAATGATAGGTTTGAAAGCTATCTCTAACGTGATTGGATCCTAAGTTTTTAATAGAGGTTTAGACAATATAATTTTGGTGGAGAAGGAAGAAACTGTAAGAGTTTTTGGCTTCATGCCTTGATAGAGTGAATCTAGGCCATGATACTTTGGAGTTCTTTGCTCTTATTTTCTCTCCCGTGTAGGTGATGCCAATAATTTGAAGCTCATTCTAGACTGTAGCAAACAAGAGTTCTTGAAACATAGAGGTCTCATTGAGTGGGTTGAAACAATTAAAGATTCCTCTAGAGGACCTAGTGAATTGCTTGAAACTAAAGACTTTTCTGTAAAACAGAGTCAGACTAAAAGATGTTAAGGGTTTTTTGAAACCTATCTTTTTCCATCTCTTTGTCTAGTTTGTAACCATTCTGGAAATCTTTGCTTTGCAAAAGATTTCAAATATCCCTCTTTTCTTCTTTGGGTAATAGTGGATATAGTCCTTACTAAAGATGATATATTACATGATGCGGTTGAATCTTTGAGCTTGAATTTGTACCAAATTTGTCTGTAGAACCATTGAAAGAACTCTAATAATTTTTTTGCTTTGTATCTCCATCTTCATGTCTTGTGTATCTAAAGTATTTTGTTATTGTTTGATAATGTGATTTTTTCATATCTTTGGTTGACCAGATAGATAGATCAGATCCATATTTCTTGATAAAATATAGAGCATGGTTATATAAAACATGCTCTATAGTTAACAAATAAAAAAAGTGGATTAAAAAACCTTATATGAGTCAGACAATAAAGAGATTATCTCAAGCTTCTGTCATTGTCTTTTTAAAAATGTTCGATTGGTTTTTGAAGTCTTTGAGATCATCATCATTCCACTCAATTTTATCACAATAATACTTTGTATAGTGTTTTCCAAACATTGGCTTTTCTATTTCAAGCTTGCCCATTATCAGCATGATCCTTAATTGCATTATGCATGGACTTCTACTGATTGAATCTAATAGTTGAGCTACCATTCCTAGAGTTTATCTTACCAAGTCTTCCATGAAGGCCTAGAAACTTTCTAGCCTTTACTTCACCAATAGATGGCTTTTTGGGAACACAATTTCTGTTCTTAGAATTTTGAAGATATGGTTTAATAATAACATTACCACCATGCAAATCAATTGCAGATAAGACTTTTTTAATCTTTGTTATAGCATATGTTCTAGCTGATAATAGCTTCAACTTCCATGAAAATCCTATATAAAGATGAATAAGCTTTTCAATTATTTTACAAAGCGCATGAAGTGTACACATATAGGCATTTACTAAAGGAATATCTAGGATTGGCTTAAACTGTGGATCCTTATTATTTTCAATTGCTTGAGTTCAACTCTATGGCTAGGGACATGCAATATAGGCAAGGAGATCTGGAGTTGGCTCCCTTTGATACATTGTATATACATTTAAGTGTTTTTAAGTCACCAATCATGTGCATCTCAATCTTATAGTTCCTAAATCATTCAACAAATAGCTTTTCTCTTACTTGTTGTCTCTTAATAATATAGGGTATTGGTGCTCAATAAAAAACCCAATACAATATATCAAAATCCTATGTATTTACTTCGAATGCTCCTAACCACCAGATGTTGTGTTTCAATTGAACCAAATCAATAAAATTAATTATAAACAAAACCATATTTAATATTTTTAAAGTTAAAAAAAAGGTACATTGCTGCTTGGATTCTTTTACTACAACCACCTCCTCCTCATCTGAGACTCTCAATATTTTTAAGAGCTTTTTGTTGATTTTGAAGGCCCAAAATAGTTTGCTTTTTTTAATAAGGTTTGAATCCTCTATTGACAGCCCTCTAGCTTCTGCAACAACTCATTGTTATGTTTTGACAAAAGATGGTTCTTCAATTTGAGGACATCTTTTTCTGCAACCAAGTTAAGTGTATAATCTAGAAACCCATTATAACCATCACCAATGAACCTCAACAATAAAGAGCTATTATAAAAAAATGAAGTGTTATTTTTGCTAAGAACCAAAGATCAATATTCATTTTTAATTCAAACCCGAGTATATGTTTTGTAGATTTTGTAATAATAATGGGTTTTCTTCTATTCCTTATTGGTTTTTACTCACTATCGAGCTCTAAACGCCCAATGGCCTCACCTCCCGGCTTTCGGGTCGGGCTCCTCGCACAGCCTGGTGTGCCTCTTGCACATCGTGGCCTGGCGGAGACGGCCCTGCTGGTTACGTGTTCCTCGTGTCGAACGTCGCCACCCCGAGGTGGGCCGACGTCCCACCCGTGCCGCTCTACCTCAACCGGGACCTCTACTTCGCCGGGCTGGGCATCTTCACGCTGGTGCCCGAACGCTGCAGGCCGCCACCCCGGCACCTTCTTCATCCCCATCTATGTCCGAGTCCGGCCCACTGATCTGGCACATCCCACGGCCAACTTCCTGCTCTCATTTCCCGGCTTCGCCGACATGTTGCCGCCCCACCCTGCGCGCATCGACGGCAAATGCCTCATCGTCTTAACTTACTCTTCCAAGCCCGGCTTCTGAGCACCACCCGGGCGGCTCACCTTCCCTCCCCCCGACGGATGGAGCACGTATCCGCCCAGCACCCACTGCACCGGCCACGGCCATTCTGCGATCTTGGCCTCCGGCACAATCCCGACGAGGTAGTCTTCGTCGAGTCTAACGTGAGGCCTACGGCGCCGCCAGATGTCTCTCTCGACAGGGAGAACACTATCCGGGCATACAAAGAACGCACCGGTGCACTCTAGGAGCTCTACCTGGTCGGAGCCGTGATCTATCTCGTCGTTCACGACAAGAACATGCGAGACCTGATCAGAGCTTGTAAGGTCGAGCCTCTGCAGCCCGCGCCTGGGTGCCGTAGTCCACATGGGTCAAGGCATTAAACAAGTTCGAGCCTGCATTTATGGCTGTTGGGACCAGAGACTGCATCTGTATCGCTGGCAAGGCTCAAGCGCTCCTAGATTTAAAGCTCCTGGTGTACAGCGTTGAGACAAGACTTTGGTCCTTCACGCTGGCAAGCACCGTCAGAGCCACTTGGCGATACAAGGACTACGCTGACATCATTACCCTCTATTTGACTCCTAACCCTTGCAAATTGCCAAGCTCATGAGGGACCACACACCTAGCGTTGCTTATAGCCTCCATCTGATCTCCTCCTAACCCGTGCAGCTTGCCAAAACTCAATTTGAATACTCGCATGCTATTTCTTCTACATGGATAGATGTTTTATTATGCCACCGAAGTAGCATAGCCGTAGGCCCATAGCCTCGGGTTTGAATCCATGCACCTATTGAACTCAACCCATACTCAAACCAACTCAGTTACGACCCTATTGACTTACACACCATTTCAACTTATATGGAATGCCTAATCACCATTGCTTCTACATTGAACAATAGTCAAACAATCTTTAGAGACTTGAAGATGGAATTAGGGTTTAGCTTTCTCCTTCCATATTGTTCAAGGTTTGTTTTGAGAAAGCTAAACCCTAATTCCAAAATAGGGAATTGGAACTCATGACTTTTGTGTCATTTACCAATATAAGTCCTTAAATAGGTATTCAACAAGAAGGAAAATATCACAAAGCTGTATGTGAAGTAAGAGGTGCAAATTAGAGATCTTTGGTATGGAAGTAAAGGTGTCATAATCACACATATAGTGCAACTTCAAGTATGAAACATTGAAGCTTCTCTATAGAGCTCACTCAACTTGACATGGCATTAATCTCATACTCCTTAATTTTATATCATTGCATGGAAATCATTTGGCAAACTCCGAATATATAAGATATTCCAAACTTCCATGCTTGTATCATTTAAGAATCCCTTGAAATTGTCCAATATATTACGTCCATAGAAAGTCTTATTGTACCAAAAGAATAAGAATCTTAAGTGAGACGCATATACATTGACATCACACCACACACACACACACCCCAAGCTATCATATCTAGATTTTATATGTGATAACTAATCTAACAATTTCAATGTATAATACAAAATATATAGTGCGGCGTGGTCGTGTGGGCGACATTTTTACATCGAGCCACATTGACAAAATGTGCTCCACAACGGATTATGGTGTCATAGCAAAGTTGAAGCAAGAGAGCCGACAGCGAGCCATAGATCCAAACATTGTTATAGATGAGATGGAGTATTTTGGAAACTTGCAAAGTGTTATCTCAGTGGATTATTGTAGCTTCTCCATGATCGTATTCAATGCGCAGTGGTCCAAAGTGGTATTGGAAGGAGCTGAGGCAACCGTTTGGCGAGGTCCATCTAGATTTCTCAAAATAGATTCCGAGAAAAGATAGACAAATCTATGCGACACGTTTGTCTTGTCGACCCATTGTGAGCAGGTGCATGAACTGTTTTTTTAATAAAAAATTTCACGACACAAAATAGCCACAAATATTGAATCTCTCTTATATGTGATTTTGAATATGTAGTTTTCTATCCAAACCCCCTACAACCTCAATGGTGGTATGTTGTGCCTTTAGCTCCTCGAAGTGTGAGAGTGTATGATGAAAGAAATGTTTCTAGTGTAGATGAGGAGAGTATGCAGGTGAAGGGATCGATATTGCAAGGGGTGGAGATCGAAGATGGCTTAGAGCGAGTAGAGGAGGTAGATTCGGGTAACGATGATGGAAAGACAAGAGGCCAGGAATTCTTTGAGAACAAAGTGGACTTCTCCTTTTGTGGTGTCTTATCTATTGACCTTCCAGTATACACGGAATTGTGCTACGAGATTGACATGGGACAATAGGCTACATCATACTTGCAGCATCCGCTTACTCAATTTATTTATGCTAATATCATTTTTTGTTTGTGCAGGTTATCTTTAGTAATATTTGGAGAGCAAAATGAGTCGAGGGATGAGTGACGAGGAGTTGCAGGAGATATTCATACGTATGTCTCTAGATTAGATGGCTCGATTCAAAGATATGGTGGGCCAGGATCTGTCTCGGACACCATCAGGCCATTCTGTTAGATTTACTTTGGCATGCTCTGATGCTTGAGTTTCTAGTAGATGAGGTCGATGCTCCAGATTGGGCTCAAACGGAGGGAGTAGTTATGGGGAGTGTTGTAGAGATGTAGATGTTGTGAGCCTATAATTGGCTCGAGATACAGGTACTACTCGTCACTCTTGTACAAGTTCGAGAGAAGGCAGTTGAGGTGGGTGTTGTGGAGACACCGATGTAATGTCTCTGTCTCGTCGTTCTGGTGGATGTGTGTCACCTGTAAGATTTGTCACACCTGTGGAAACATCTACTCCAGTGACCCATCAGTCATCTGCAGGTGGCACCCCTATGGGTACTACTCTAAGAGATACTACCCCCGTGGGTACACCAAATGTACAGGAGTCTCCTAGTCATGCCCAGGAGCGTAGTCATAAGTGGGAGATGACACATCTTAGATATATCCCAAAGGGATATGGATACCTCAGAGATGATATGACAGGAGTTGTGATCATGAATGATGAAGGGAGAACGGCGATGTCTTGTATGAGAGAGTTGTGCCAACAAGTTTTTTGGCACAATATCTTGGACCATTAGGAGAACATACCGAGGGGAGAAAGGACTATATAATAGCATCCTTGCACGAGGAGTTTCTAGTATCTCCCGTGAGAGAGAGGTTTTGCACTGGATGAATGATGGAGTGCATGGGTACGTACATGTCACATAGACGATCACGAACGTACGCAAGGCACTCAAGAGTGGTGCCTCAAAGCCTGAGTGGCTAGATGCAGATGACTGGCAGAGACTCATGGAGGAGACTACAGATTCTCCAAGGCATTGGGAATAGTAGCGAGAGGCAGCGAGGGCATGATTGGAGGCAGGGGTTATGCATCATTTAGGGAGTAGAAGCCATAGGACTTATCTGGAGGACTTTGTAAGTTTTTCTTTTGTTTTTCTCTCTTTCTTATTTGCAATATCACTTGTACTGACAATCCTATTTCTAAAAATTATTATTTGTTTTCTTTGCAGCACTCCATTACAATCTGCGATTCCACCGGCTTGGAGACTCGATATACAAAGAGACACGATCTCACTGCATTGATTGATAGATTATATGCACACGGTGGCCCAATAAGTCAATTATCTTTCTTGTGTGTAGTTACTATTTTTTTAAAAATGCATTATGTATGGTGGACCGACGTGTAGTTGTTCATTTTGTAGAGTCCATTTGATGCTCCTTTGCATCGAGATAAGCTTTCGAATGGCGAGGATCCTCTTCTTTTTTGGTCCTATGATTTATGCAGGCATCTTCTATGTACTATGTTGTTATCATCCTTTGTATCTTGCCATTATTCTATGAGTTTTCATTAGTGATCTTGTACTTATTCTATGTATCAGTCTTGTGGATCCAAGTACATTTTGTGCTCATCTTGATGAATATTGCGTACCTAACATGTAATTCATTTGTAGAATATAAATACAACACATAGTGCTATACAAGCTACCCTGCCACAATTTTTTTTCTCTATAATCGTCGCTATTAGGATCATAAATTTACTGCAAGTGTCATTATTGGCGTCGCAATACACGTCACAAACCATCACTATATGCATCAGTATTTGCATTGTTATTTACGTCGCAAAATTGACAAAATTTGTGATGCAAATAGTGACGTATATAGCAATGGTTTTATAGAGACATTAATACCGATGCGCTTATCGATGACGGGGGTAAATTTTTTTATTAACATTTTTGTTGCTCTGAACGTCGGTATAAGGCTTATATCTTGTAGTGGTTGTTATTAAAGTATAAAAAAGATGTTGGTTGGTGTGACAATATGTATTTTCTTGCAGTAGTTTCCCTGTTTTGTTGGTGTTTCTCTTAGGGTTTCATGTTTTTGATACACAGTCGAGGAACAATGCCATCAACAAGCACTTGTAGACTTAAAATGAAAGAAAATGTACTATTGAAGAGGAAGAACAGCAATGAAAATTTATAGACTTTTGAATATCTTCCCATTTACACTAGAATTAAAGGCAAATTCAAATACATTTTAAAAAAATGAAGTAGAAGAAATTCAAAACTGAATATCTTTCCATTTGTAGTAGAATTAAAGCTGAATTCAAAGATGTTGAAAAAAAGAAAGTAGAAGAAATGTTGGTAAGAGAGTCCTCCCGAGACTGAAACCCCCTGATCCCCTTCTATTGAGTACAAACAAACTAGGTGGAGCCAACTCCCGGATGAATGACATATTAATGCATCTATCAAAAGGTGAGATGCAATCTTATGGTAGAAAGGCTCCTCAAAGTTGGATCAATCCATCTACTACACAAGCCATAAGGTCATTGATTGTGAGAGGAACTACATAGTGATTGAGTTAGAGTGCCTTGCAATAGTATTTACCTTGGAGAATTTTCATTGATACTACTTGCTGTCAATACACTTCAAGTTTTATGTGGATCATGAGGTACTATTATAATAAATAAAGCCAATGTGAAAGGCAGGATGATGTGATGGTTACTCATATTCTAGGAGTTTAAGTTTGAAGTGGTTACCAAGCCTAGTCACTCCCATACCATCTATGGCGGATCCCTCAAGCTAAAAAAGAGAAGCAAGATGATCCGGATCTCCCTAATGTTTCCCTATTTCTAGTCAAAATAGTAACCCCATGGCATGCAAACATGGCCAACCTCTTGGCCACGCAACACTACCCCCTTGGCATCTCTAGCAGAGATAAGAAGAATCTTTTGTTGGAATTAGTCCCCTACTACACCTTGCTAGGCAGTGCATTATGAAGGGGATGCAATGGTAGTGGAGAAGGAGAAGAGCAAGATGCGGGAGAGAAGAGCACACACAATGTAGGTGCTGCCCAATTGAACTGACAGCCTTATTGCATTATCATATTATATATGAATAAAGAATGGGAAATCACAGTATACACGGGTAGGCCCAGAGGCCTTTTACCCCAACAACCTCCCACTAAAAGGCCAATGTGGCTAAGGAGTGAAAACAAAGAAAAGAAAAGAAAAAAGACAAGGTGAGGAATCATAACATCTCACCCAACGCCCAATTGAAAAGCGAGCTATGCAAGAAGTGTCGGGACCCTCTACAGAAGAAGAGTCAAGCATCCCCGAGTCCATGACATCCAGGAGATAAGCAATCCCGCAGCTCCATACAATGGATCAATCCAAGAATGCTTCTCATGAAGCAAGTACAACTCATCAGTGCACGGCTGAAAAGCATCAGAGTCGCGCATAACATCAATGTTGCGTATATAAGACAGTAGAGAGCAGTCAAACTCTCCAGAGTCAATCACTGAAAGAGGGCCAACATCCCGAACACTTGTCCAACATGGTCTCAAGACTACATGCAGCCTCAGAGAAGCAAAAGACTGACATATGGTTGGTTTTCTAGCCTGCAAAACTACAAGAAAATGGCTCTCATGAGCCTGCAAGGGGTCTAGCAACTGACCACCAACATCCTGACCATGACTGTTATGCATAGCTACGTCATCTGGGCCAATAAGTGCCTCATTTTCAGCATAAACAGCTTGTTGTAATGGCACTGTATCTGCTATAAAATCAGCTATAAAGCGTATTGAATGTTCATCAAGAGGGCCAAGAGGTGTCTGCATCTCATAGAAGACAGCATGACGGCTGCGTATGACCTGCTGGGCATCTAAATCCCATAATATGTAGGCCTTAAAGTCACCATCTCCATAACCAAGGAGGATACATTTACTTGACATAAGCTCATGTGGCATATGTACAGATGCTTGGTAGCCAAACATCCTCAAGTAATCATAAGAGGGTTGCATGCCACTCCATGCCTCATGGGGTGTAATACCATCCAAGGTCAAGCACGGCGTCTTGTTAACCAAATAGACTGTTGTCATAAGGGCCTCAGCCCAAAAGCCATAAGACAATCCAGCTGTGGTAAGAATAGAAGTAACCTTTGCCTGTAAGGTCAGACACATGCCATGAGCAATCCCATAATACCGTGGGCACAAGAAATCAATGCCATACTGCTGACAAGAGGTCCAAAAGCTGGGAGAGAGAGCATGACTCTCATAATCTATCTGCAAGCACCTAGGCTTGCTACTAGCAGAATCCATAAACCTGTCAAGCATAACTGCAACATCCTCAATCTGCACCAAGGGAAAAGCCCAAACACGATGGGTAGGATGATCAACAAAGGTCACAAAGTACGATGCTCCACCAAGTGACTGGGAAGGCCATAACAATGCATGTGGCATTTGGATAACTGCAACCATAGAATCTCCCACATGAGAGACATGCATTGGGTAATGAGAACCAACTTGAGAACCTCTGGCCAAAACCAAGCAACCATGATAGATCTTTCATGACCTATCTTGAAGAGAAACAGAGTAACTTGCATCATGCAATTGACTGACAAAAATCAGGCTCTTACTAAGCATGGGAACATGTAGAACATCCGTGAGCATAAGAGAAGTCCCATTAGGCAAAGCTAGGTGTATGTTCCATGTACCAACAATAGTATAAGTCTGCTCAAGGCCCAGATCAATACATCCATCAACCTCCCTATAAGAAGAGAACCATGCTCTATGAGGGGTAACATGACAAGATGCCATAGAGTTGAAAAGCCAATCAAAGGCATGGGCCTGATCATTGAGCAAGTAAGCTGTAGGGAAACTAGATGACAGGAGGACATGCTCAAGCGCATCATCATGGGTAACTGCATGTACCTCACCATTAGAAAGAGTGGTAATACATGTTGTATCGCTGACTCTCTGCTCATGTCGAGTTTGTCTCTATCTCTGCTGCTCTCTAATCTGTCTAAAGCATTTTCTTTGAACATGCCCAAGCTTCCCACAATGGAGGCAAACAACATCTGAAGTAGAAGTACCTGTAGAAGATGACAAGGAATCCAAGTCATAATGAATAGGGCTATCCATAGCATCCACGTAGCTCAAGCAGTCGAGGGCTGTCCCAACATAGGGAACCTGCTCATAAAGACAATCATCTGCTAGTACATCAGTGGTAGAAGCATGTTGCAAATGCTCATGAAACCTCAATGGATGGGAGGACATAAAGGCATCAATCAAGGATGTAAAATCTCCCACATGAAGAAGAGTTGTAGCCAACTGCATGACATAACCAACCACAATACAGTAAATCATAAGACATCTGTCATAAGAGCATATGATATTCAGCCATGAAATCAGCCCATAACCATATGCATATGCATAGCTCTGCAGTACATCATGCCACCAAGGAACATCCAAGTCAAGTAAAGTTCGACAAGTGACAAAGCATCCTGCAAGAGTCAAGCTCCAGGTGAAGCCCAAACATCTATACAACAACATCCAAATAAGTGGCTTTGTAAGGTATACAATAGTAGACCATGTGCATAGACGGGTAAGCATACATAGCATCTGCTCTCTAACATGGACGGGCAATAGGAGCCCAACTAGCATAGAAGCTAGACAACAGAGGAGAACGAGCAATCACAGCTCAATAGGCAACTGCCAAAATAAGGGAGCAGTTCACTGCTCAATACTTGTAAGTGCATCCAAGTAATAGCCAAGATCCATAATCAGAGCATCAAATCCCATATAGCATCCAAGGTCGTAATGGAAAAAGCCAAGTCGTAACGGAAAAATCCAAGTCAATTTCCAACTGCTCAAGGGAATACTCAAATGAATGTCGAGATGAGCTCAAACAATTGCCATCCACAGCCAAAGCATAAAGCATTCACCAAGACATCATAACCCATATACTCGGTAGCCTAGGCATAAACCATGTCATAGATGAAATGCCAGCTGCAAAGAAGTGACAGTCAAATCCAAATCGAGCTCTAATCTCAGCTCAAAAGCATTCCGGAGCATAAGAAAGATATGTGGCATAGTCCAAATATATCATGACATCATATTGAGTAGCCGGGAGCACCCCGTGACCAATAGGCATAACCCAACTGTAGCATGAATAGCTTCCAGCAGCATATAACCTCTGTAAACTGAGCAAATCAATGCTCAATCTAAGCTCAAATCCATAGGCATACATTCCCATATGTATAGGCACCAACCGGGCATAATCGGGCATCAAATGCCAAGACCTGTAAGCAAAAAATTGAAGTAACAGGTGCCTGTCCTATTTTGGACAGATCTGGGATTGTTCAAAACAATCAATGGCTGAGCTAAATCAGCTCTAAATGCATCTCACATAAGAGGCATAACATCCACAAGTGGTCCGATATCAATAGACATCAGTAGAAGCATCACATAAGCCATATGCATACAAATACATACTGTCTCAAACCTGAAATCTGTTGCAAAATATTCTGTCATCAGAATTTGGCAAATCTAACAGAATTATGAATAGTTTCACTAAAAATAAGTTTATTGGCTTGAAAAAAAAAATGAACCAATCCTTTACATCACCATCATGTGCGAAGCATGCCAAAATCCCAACTTAGACTCTTACCTTGCCTGAATCGGGTTCCGAATGCCCAAGATATGACAAAAAGAGTGATTTTTGGGCCAGATTTTGAAACATACGCAAAAAAAAGTGAGCTGGCTAGGGGGTCTGTTGTCCCACGTGTCAATAATGGGGCCCAAAGGGGGCACAAATGGGGGCCAAAGAAGGCCTACACCAAGCCTCAGCAAGCCTTGATAGGCTGGAAGCAAGATCCAGGTGAAGGAAGCTCCAAGAGGTGTGAGCTATGGCTGCCCACAACATGTGAAAACCCTTTTGAGCTAAAAATTGAGTGAGAATGAAGATCTTATACCTCGTGTGGAAGGCCAGGATGAGCTCTTGAAGACACACTCTGATACCAGTTGAAGGGGATGCAATGGCAGTGGAGAAGGAGAAGAGGAAGATGCGGGAGAGAAGAGCACACACAATGTAGGTGCTGTCCAACTGAACTGACAGCCTTATTGCACTATCATATTATATATGAATAAAGAATGGGCGCTCACAGTATACACAGGTAGGCCCAAAGGCCTTTTAACCCAACACGTTGTACAAGCGAGGTAAATATAAAGTACTATGGAGATGTGTTGTGGGAGAAGAGATTGGGATCATGTTGAAAGCACACCATGACACTTTTTTTGAGAGAAGTAATAGCTAAAAAGACTCTACTCACAGGTTATTGGTGGCCTACACTATGTTCCATAAAGCAACTATAAATTGACTCTAAATTGAGTACACAATAGTCATTGAGATATGTACAGCATGATGATACCTCATAAAACTACATGGAACGATAGAGAGGAGAGTCCAAAAACAAACATGAAAAAATATATATAAATATCACAAAATATGAGTTTATACAAAGGATGATAAATATATCTAAGGGATGATATATGGAAAGAGCTTGCGTGGATACAGGGACTAAAAAGGAAAAGATGTGTACTCCATAAATCCAAGCGACTGCTGCTGCAACTCCTTGCCATCCAAGAGCCCGTGTGATGATATAATGGAGTGTTGAATGGACTCTACATTATAAACAACAAGAGATTAATCCAGAATACACAATGTATCACAAAAAGAACTAATGATTGGAAATAAGAAAGAGACATGTCTTACTAGGCCACCATGTGCATACAATTATCGATGAGTGCAATGAGATCGTGTCTCTCTGCATACCAAGTCTCCAAACCTGTAGGATTGCGGTTTGTGATGGAGTACTCCAAAGAAAACACAGTAGCATCATTAGAAATAAAGTTATTAGTATAAGTGATATTCCAAATAAAAAGTGAGAACAACCATAATAAAACTTATAAAATCCTCCAAATAAGTTCTATGGCTTGTCACTCCTGAGATGATACACGACCTCTACCTCCAATCCCGCCCTTGTTTTCTCTTCCACTATTGCCACCACCATTGACTTGGAGAGTCTATAGCCTCCTACGTGAGTCTTTATCAATCCTCTACATCTAATCACTTGGGCTTTGAAGCTCCACTCTTGATTGCCTTGTGTGTATTTGATCATCTATGTGACATATATGCATGCATACAATCCATCATCCATCCAGTGGAAAACCTCTTTGCTGCCGTCGTAGGTATTGGGAACTCCTCGTGTAAGGATGCTACCACATAATCATTGCTCCCCTCCAGCAAATTTTTCAATGTTCTAAAATGTTGTGTTTAAATGCGTATTGGTACATCTCTCTCATGTGATTCATCACCCTCCTCCCCTCATCATTCATGATCATGGCACATGTTTTTTATTCATGAGATATTTGTATCCTATTGGGATACATCTAAGGTGTGCCCTCTTCTATCTTATGGCCATGCTCCTAAAAGCATAACCAAGAGACCCTTGCCCATATGGCATACCTTTAAGGGTGGTATCTCTTGGAGTAGCACCGCCTGCTACAGATGTTTGAGTGAAACCTAGAGTCACATGAGTAGACATCCCTACAAGTGTGAAAAACCTTCGACGTAATAAGTGCCCACTAGACCCATGAGACAGGGACACTACATTAGTGCCTCCACAATACCCAACTGTACCACTCTCTCTAGAATTGGTACGAGAGCAAGGAGTTGCAATCTGCCATGGGGTCACAATATCAACATCTTCACAGCACCCCCCAAAATCACCTCCTCCATCGGTTAAGCAATGCATCCTTGAGCCTCCCTCTAGGGCCAGTCTAGAGCATCGACTCCGCCTCTACTGGATATCAAAGCATCATAGCATACTAAGGTAGACTATGTAAAATGGCCAAGACGAGATCGAGACAACTCCTAGTCTGCTATATCTTTGAAACGGGCCATCTAATCCGAAGACATACTCATTAAGATTTCCTGTAGCTCCTCGTATGTTATCCCTTGATTCATCTTGCTCCCCTACACTGTCAGAAAATGATGTTAATATAATCAATATAAGGATTTAGGTAAAGCACGATAACATAGCTATGTAAAAAAGGATGTTAATTAAAATGTGTATACTAAAGTACCCTTAAAAGCAAATTATCAACGAATTAAACAAGTGGACACAAATAAGACAAGCCCTACGGCTCTATGTCAAGCTCTTGGCATAGCTCGATGTACACTAGAAGGTCTATACATAGGTCTCTATAGAAAGAGGAGTCCACTTTATTCTCAAAAAATTCTTGGTCTCTTGTCTCTTTGTCTATATTACCAGTGCTTGTCTGTTTCCCATGTTCCAAGCCCTCCTTATCCTCCATCCCCACAACATTGACCCCTCTACTTGCATACTCTCTTTGTCCACACTTGGGACATTACTTTCATACACTCGAGTGCTCTGAGGTGTTGATGCCACAATATACCACAAATGATATTGTTGGGGATTTGGATAGAAGATTACCTATTCAATATCACATATAAGTGTGTCATAAAGAGTGAATTAGTATTTGTGACTATTTCGTGTCATGGAAAAATTAACAAAAAAGATCATGCACATGTTCACAATTACCCAGTAAGACAAACATACATCATTTTATCTTTTCTCGGAATCTACCTCAAGAAATCTAGATGGACCTTATCGAATACTTGCCCCAACTCCTTCCAATACCATTTTAAACCACTATACATCAAATATGATCATGGAGAAGCTATGATAATCCACTGAGATAACACTTTACAAGTTTCCAAAATACTCGATTGTCGACCCTCTTGCTTGAACTTCGCCATGACACCACAATTTGTTGTGGATTGCATCTTATCAATGCACTCAACTAAAAAATATTACCTACGTAACCATACCACACTATAGATTTTGTACTATACATCGAAATGGCTAGGTTAGTTGTTGCATATAAAATCTAGATACAATAACAAAGAAAGCATGCGGTCACCTTTGGACTACATCCCATTGAGAATTTCACTCTCCCTAGAGACCTCTACCCCTTTGCGTGAAGTTGCGATCAAAGATTCATGCAGCCACCTCATAGGCATGAACCACGGTATCTCCTTTATGCCCTCAAGATATAAAATTGGTTGATGGCACGTGATGCATTGAAATTCTAATCGCACTTTCTCTCATTCTCTTATGGCCTGCTCATATCTATCAAGCCACTTCTCAATGGATGCATGATGCAATATGAAAAAACGATTCACTTTCTCCTCCATGGCACCGTCCATCCTCTTTTCTATCCCATTTTCAACCACCATATCTCTTGTCAGTCTATCATCATTCGTCAATGTCCATATCATACTATTATCTAAATCCACCATCGGCAACCACTCTGAAATATACACTAACGCCTCCGATACTAGCCAACAACCTTCAGTCATACTGCCCTTTAGACATGCTCATTGTTGCACAAAGCCCTTCAGGATTTTCATGAAGCACTCCAAGAAGAACATCCATGGGGTATGGATGGATCCTACAGTCTTCACTTCATCCACAAGATACTAGGAGGTGATTTTGTATCATAAGCATGCTCATGGATAGGTACTTCTCAAAGAAAAAGACCATCTCCATCGCTCCCCGCCTTGGATATCCAATAGAGGATGACTTGGTCTCCTTTTATGAGATCCACTATACTAAATTCGACAACTTATAAATCACTGAACGTATTTCTAGAGTGAGATATTTCACAATGGCGATTGATATTACAAACTGCCAAAAATTCAAAGCATTATGAACATCAAATTGACACAAAATAGTGAGATATTGATTGTACTTGCTATCAAGGTCGGGACAAACATGGCCTATCTTGTGCCAATTATAGGATTTTAGTCTTATTAGTTAGTCATCTTTAGGAAAAATAGACCTGAGGGAATGCATCATACCCATTGGGGTATGGATAGACCTGATAATTTGCTTTACCATGAGCTCTTCCTTAGTAGATAGGACCCAAGGAGTATGAGGTGCTTGCAAGCTACCATACGACTATGGCGCCAATCGATTGTGGCCAAGGTACCTTCATCTTTCCTATTTCCTCCAAATCCATTCATGCCCCTATAGTGTCTCTCTTCCTGTGATGTGGTCCCATAATAAGCTATCCACATTCTTAAAAATATGCATTAGATCCAACAAATGGTTGATATAAAAAGTGGTTCCAATATGGCAACTCATAGAAAACTGAGAATGATTACATTTTACTTGGAAGCGACTCCTCGTGGACCATTTTTAACTTGTACAAGCTTTGGGCATTTATTCATGCTGGAGGTCATCCTGAAAAACTTGCCCTCAATTCTTGGCCCTCTGGTAAGAAAGTGACATGTCCTTAATATACCAACTTCTTCATAGTCCATGACCTTTGGGAGTCTAACAATGGACATGCATGATAACTTTGAGGTAACTAGACCTATCACAATATCCCTGTCTAGTCAACATAAATATATATGAGCCATGTTAGATATAAGCAATGAGATTGGAAGCTCATTTACTTGAGCATTTTTCAAATCTCAAAAATCCATGCATGGTCCACATAAGGATGGCTTGTATATTAGCAGCCCATTAACCAATATACTTATTCATGTCTTCCACACTGACCCCCACCCACAAAATCTTGAGCTCTTCAACTAATGGACAAAGATAGACGTCCATGTTCTTGACTTTATAGCACCTATGAATGAGCAAGCTAAGAATAGGTGTCCCTTCTTCATAGAAAGCCATGGCGAGATGTTGTGGTTTTAAAGGACTATAGGCACACACTATAAGAAGTTGAGTGAGACTTAATGGATTCACATTATCCATAGCAAGACTGAGCCAAAGATTCCTTGGCTCTTGTGCAAAGTCTAGAAAGGTGGAGTCAATGTGACTCCATGCACATGAATCTATTGGTATTCATTGGACTCCATCTGTGGATCTATTTTGTGCATACCACGTTGTCAAGCTCACCATGCTTGATATGCAAAATATGTGATGTATACACGGTATAAGTAGAAAGTATCTGAGAATCTTATGAGAGATGGTTTGCCCTTGTAAGTCTCGTCAATACCTACGAGCACTACACTTTGGACATGTCCCCATAGTCTCATAGTCTCCTCAAGATAGTACACAATTGTTGACACATACATAAATGTTGTTGTAGTCCATTCTAAGCTTTTGTAACACTAGTCGTGCATTATCACGAGACTCGAGCATCATGTTTCTAGGTGGCAATATGGGATATTTTAGCAACCTTTAAAAAAATCCCAAGCACATTTGAAGAGCATAAAAACCTTTTTTATAATGGAGTCAAAGACAAATGAGCATATTATGTACCTAAAAAACTCGGTCACACTTGCATCGCTCCATCCGTACTTTGCCTATACACTTAGGAGTGCAAATAGTGTCTTTAAGTAAGATTCTTGGCACCCATCATATAATGGTATGGATGTTTCCTCTCTCATTGGATTAGATGACTTGGAATCCATGGATAGTAGTGCATTAGATCATTGCCTCCATCTTGGGCTCCAAGATTGGAGGAAGGTTCGAAAGGCCCACCATCTCTTCTGGTATCGAGGGTGTAGTTAGTGGCATACCCTCCTATGGGTTTATTGGTTCGGGCACTCCATCAATTGCACACCCACGAACTCTTCTTATGGGCCGCAATAGGTGTATTCCTTGGGATAGAATAACACCTCTTTGTAGATATTTCTAGGGCACACGTAATAGTATTGTATATGATATTCAATTATGGTTTGAACATAAAGCATGATTGATACACACTTTTCTTATTGTTAGCTCAGAGTATGAGATTGCTTGGTCAATGATCTCTAATTGAAACTTGTCAAAACGTATCGCACATGGTCTATAGACAAGTGATGCTTTCGTTGAATTCCTAGCTTGCACTGAGTGCAAGGGCATGGGACACGCTGATTGAGATACATCTCACGATCTTGAATGTCGTGGCCAATATCGTTGTCCATTTCGTCTATGTTATGGTAGATAATATGCTTTTGTTTCCCACATTGTTTCTCTTTTTTCATCTCTCTCTGCTCTCTCTCACTTTCTCTCACTCTTTATTCTTATATTTCCCTCCATCTCTCTATTTGTGTCCCTCTTTGAGAGCTGAGTTTTAGAGCTCTATTTTGAAGCGAAAAAGATCCCTGGAGGCTGTAAAAGACCGCAAAATAAAATAGTTGTAGATTGATAAGTTGAGGTTTTCCTAGATGGAGTTTGATGCCATGAACCCAATGCAAGTCTTGGTTCGTCGATCGAAGTCCATTTAACCCTCCATTTAATCCCCACAGGGTTTGGCATTATGAAGCAACTATCCCATCTAGGAGCCCAAAAAAGTGCATGACGGTGGCAATATTTATAAATTTTGATGGTATGAAACCAACCATCCAGACGGATCTCAAATCTGAGCTTGTTTGCCCCACCAAAACAGAAAAAATATTTTTGCCAAATTGTGAACATGCAAAAACTTGAACTAGCTTTTATGTTTAAAAGCTGAAGCTTAGTTTATGCTTAAGAATTGAAAGGATATGATTTCATGAAACGTGGGGAAAAACGGTGCCCCCAAATTTGCCAATTTTTTGTGATTTTTTTGATGTTGATGATCAAAGACAAGCTCCGGGCAGCAAGATCCTCAATTTCCTTGCCATCCATCACCACAAAAATTAGCAGAATTGACACATTCTATGAAGAGATCTCATTTTAATATTTCTCTCTCCTCTCTCCTCTTGTTATATATTCTTATGGATTAGTGTATAAGAGAAGGGGGTGGACTGAGATGAAAGATTTTGATCGTGCTATGATGTAGGAGTGTAAAAAAGTGTAAATTGAGGTTGGATGATCATCATTGGCCATTGAAGAGTATTAGCAGGCCTTGAATTTCAAAAAACGTACATCATAAGTCGCGATTTCACGAGTCAGTCATTGATTTCATCGTTTTATGATAAATTTTGGTTGAAAATGGTTGGAAATAATTGTATTTGATTACCAATGTTCTGATTTATTAGAAACATTAAAGAAATCACAAAAAATCAGTCATATAATAATTTTATGCTAAACACGCAAAACCCAAGACTATGCAATCTAAGAAAAATTATGAGATTTTTGGGTTTTTTTCATGCGTACAATATTGTTCCTATGGGTTGAAATATGATAACAAAAATCATTCCCAATAAGATCATTCAATCTAAACTAGTAAATTAGTAAATATTAGTAATTTTCTATAAATGAATAGCAAAAAATAAGAAAATTTTGAGAAAAATAGGTTTTTCGCATCCGAAAAATAAGGAAAAATAAGGTTTATGTTTGTGAATGTATGGTAGGGATGAAGCATTAGGTTTAGCCTCACTTCAGTCCTATATCTTTGTTAAAGAGGGTTTTAATCACTTTTGTAAAAGAAAAATACATGAAAAATATGCCTTAAACCTACCAACGAATGCATAATTGTAAACAATAGGGAGAAGGAGATTTATTGAGTGTTTAAAGTACGCTAAATTCTGATGTTTTATGATGCATGTCATGTAGGGTTCATTGTTTTCTAAAATTAAAAGGGTCTAGTAGCAGAAGAAAGCTTAGTACACTAGCCTTAAGCAACACAACAATCACATATTAGAAGAAAAACATGAAAAGAATTGTTTTCGATATTTCATGATGTAGATTGTTAATGAATATATTTGTTTGAGCATGGTAATTATACACAATTGCATTGCACGCACCATATAGTATCATATCTTAGATGCATAGCACCTGTTTGTATGAGTGATGACCTATGTGGAGAGTGCGAGATATCCCAAGTTGTAGGGTTACAAATTCGGTTCTTTGGGGGATATTCGGTGAGGTTTATCTAGTATATCTTGGATCAATAAATCAAAAGAGTTGAGCTTGTTTCAAATGTGTTTTTTGTATTCACGATGCATCTTGGGGCCAATCCCTGAGGTGTAGGAGAGCTGTAGTGGAGCCGTAGTAATCAGCTGAGGGGGTGCTCCCTTTATATGTGCCTATGTGGTATACAACACCAATATGTTTAGGGAATCCCTCTAAGGAGTGTGGGAAAGGATACCATTTGAACTATAAATCGTACAGATGCAAAACTTCTGTATTAGAGGTTAGAGGAGGATATCCCTAAAATGCTCCTGGTTGCGAGATCATGTGGGGTTGTTTGAGGTGAGTAGTAGAGGCTTGCTGGCTAGTGCCATAGATCCAATGTTGGCCATGTTTTAGATCTTGACACAAGTGGTGCATTTGTCAGGAGCTGCTAATAAGTGGTGGTTTTCAAATCTTAGTCAATAGGGACTAGTTTATTAGTATATGCCAAAAGGTAGTAAGATAGATTCAAAAGACCATCAAACCGAGCTTCAGAAGCAAGAAAGAGCTGAACGGCTAGATGGTGGGCCAACATTATCAGAAGATATTCTCCGCAAGGAGTGGTTTAATATCCCTATAAGGGAGGGGTCTTAGCAACCCTAATCTTACACATAGTCCGTTAGGAGGAGGAGGTTCTAGTACTTCTCTTCTTCCTGTTAGTCAGCCCACGTTGAGTGGAGTAAAAGTTCCCATTCTCCGAACTCCTTTAGCAAATCTAGTCACCATGGCGCAACCCATTGCAATTCCACTAGGAACCCCAGACTTGCTACCCTTAGGGTTCCATCTACCCATTTTTAATGGGTTAGTAGAGGAAGACACAGAACTTCATATTAATGAATTCCAAAAGTTAATGTTTGACTGTCAAATCCAAGATGAAGGACACTTGATGAGTTAATATGACTTTGAAAGGACGAGGAGTTGTAGTATGGTATCAAAGCCTAGAAGCTGGAGCCATAACTACGATTGACTTCTTCTTTGCAATCTTTTGAAGAGAGTTTGCCCCTAAAAGGGGAGATCAGTATTGGCTACATGTCCTCAATGTAACATGTTAAGAGCCTCATGAGAATGTTTGTGGGTATGCCGAGAAATTGAAGGAATTATTTCATACATTGCAAGCCTATATTCCTATTCCAGCTGCTACCCAGTTGCAATACTTTTTGAATGGACATTCAAGTGCAATTGAGCAGTGTTGCTCTTGTTGACATTGATACGGCCATTACAAGAGCAAAAGAGGTAGAATTGCGAGTACAAGTGGCTTATACCTCTAGGGAAAATTGGAATTCAAGTTTAGGGTTTGAAAATACTTTAGCACTGACAAATGGAGGTCAAGGGATGTCCATGAGTACTCCCAGTGGGAGAGGAAGCGTGATTCAAAATGTGCCCATGTTGCCAGCTCCTCCCAGTGTGACCATGCCTATGGCTAGTCAGATGGCTCCACCAAATCTTGGAAGCCAAATGATAAATCCTAATGTTGTTCCAGGAAATCAATAGTCAAAATTCCCAACTAAGTGATTAGGCCAATGGAACGACAGGTAGACAATTGCGGCTATGAGTCAAGTACCTTGAATATCCTTGGCAAAGTTAAAGATATGATGAAGCATATACCGACATGATTACCAAAAAATATAAACAAATAGTTGTTGATGTCAATTTCCTTATGAAGTAGCGGAATTTGATAGGGAGTCGATGCCCTGAAGAGGGTACCCAGTCAAGATTCAGCTTTTGTAAGTGGTGTGGTGGTCAACATTTCCCTAGGAATTGTCCAAATGTTAAATGTGACATATGTGAAAAGTTCGGCCACTTAGCTAGTACTTGTTGGAGCAAGATTAGCTCTCTCTTGCAAGGAAGTGAACAGCCAGGTTGAGTTAATCATCGGGGGGGGGGGGGGGGGGGGGGGGGGGGGGGGGGGGGGGGGTTTGCACATGCCAAAACCTTTAAACCCCCCCCCCCCCCCCGGTGCACATTGTGCGAGTTACCCCCCAAGACCCACACATGAATGCAAAAATCCCTTCCTCCCTTAGTGTTATATAGGTCACCCCCGGGACCTACAAAACGTGAAGGGGGGTGCAAAATTCTTGAGTCCCCCTCTCACATTGTGCAAGTCCTAGGGAAAGGGGGGAGGGTACAAAAATCTCAACTCTCCCTCCTAAATTGTGTGGGCCACCCTTAGGGGCCTACACAATGCAAAGCGGAGGGCGAGGGGGAGGGGGGGGTTGAACAACACGAAGGGGGGGAGTTGCAAAAATCTCAAGCCCTCCCATCCCCTTTCACATTTTGTAGGACACCTCAAGACCTACACAACGCAAGGGGGTGCCCTCCAAAAACTTAGAGGAAGTAAGATCACGTTGTAAGGATTTATGAAGGGCACCCCCTCCATCGCGTTACAATGAAAATCGATGAAAAAACAACTTGAAATGAAAGTTGCACCTTATGAGAGAAGGACCTTAGATCACTTGAGAGAGAGTGTGTGTGTGTGTGTGTGTGTGTGAGCATGCATCATGAGCAAAGGGGGGGGGGGGGGAGAGAGAGAGAGAGAGAGAGAGAGAGAGAGAGAGAGAGAGAGAGAGAGATCGTAGAAATAACAAGCAAATCTACTGCTAACTCAGCCATCTATAGCCTTCGATATTGTGCACGTGGCAAGTACAAATATAATTGTATCCATGCACTCTAATTAATTTTCACATATGTGAGTCCACGTTTCTAATAACAAGGCACCGAGTGATATCAGTAATGTAATTGCTTTATATAGCTCAAATTTGACATTAATATCACATGTTGCATGCCTATTTGAACTCTATAGCTTTCTTGTCCCAAAGATTCAAGATGGTATGCACGATGAGTCTTCCCCACTCACAAAGCTTGCACAATGCAATAACACCTATAGGAACTCAAAGAGCACCCTTTCCTCACATTGTGTCGAAACATGCAGGGGTGGGGATCTAAAATCTCGATGATCCCCCCCTTCGAGCCCCCCAAGTTGTTCGATACCCACCCTTCTTTCATGTTGTGTGGTTCCATTCAAGGAGGGTAACTCACACAATGCAAGAGGAGGGGGATCCAAAATCTTAGTGACCTCCCCTCACATTGTTCGGGGGTCCTCAAGGGGGCGGAGGGTTATGGATCAATGTGAGGAGGGGGATCCAAAATCTTGATGACCTCCCCTCACATTGTTCGGGGATCCTCAAGGGGGTAAGGGTTATGGATCAATGTGAGGTGAGGGGCTTCAAAATCTTGAATGAGCCCCCCTTGCAATGTTCTAGGCCGAGAGGAGGTATCACACAACATGAGGGGAGGAGAGTTCAAAAGCTCGATGATCTCCCCTTGCCTTGTTTAGGACCCCCCTCCCCCTTGATTGGGACTCAAAGCCACACAATGTGAGAGAGGGGCCTTGTGATTTTGGAAAACCCCCCCCCCCCCCCCCCCAAATGTTGTGCAGGTTTGGCCTCTCTCATCCAATTTTTTTAGTTTTTTTCCCTTTTCATATTTTGGAGTTCTAATACTATCTCTTTACCTTTTTGTGTAGATGGCTAGGACAAGCTAGACTACTAGAATGGTATTGTCGTCAAAAGACCCTCCCATTGCACTGTAGGGATCAATGTCTTGGGAGAGCATGCCATAGTGAACAACAAACAATCCTAAGAAAAGCATGCCTACACTACATGGCAGAGCTCGATGAAAGAGATACTAGTAGAAAAAGTCCATCCTCAAGGAATTAAAGAGGATCATGGACCACCATGACCCTGCCATTCCTAATCTCCCATTCACAAGGATAGTTAAATACATATATGAAAGAAGTAATCTAGACTATCATTGGCATACCTCTACAAGCACTGAATTGCATGCATGAACCTATAGAAGACTATATGATCAAATTCTTCCCAGATGCATACATTCTTGATGCTCATGCACACAAAGCTACAAGTATGCCAAGAGACTTCACATCCCTTAGGATTTTAAGATTCAGGTATGACAAATTGTTAAGTCCAAATGACATTTTAGATAGAAAAATGAAGGAAATTTTGAAAATCCCTCCCCCTCAAAAGGAGCAGGAAGGTAAAGGTGATTGATATGATAGGAGAACTCTCACATTTCCATCAAACAAGGCTAAATACTCTAAGGGTAACAACCCAAGAAGAAAGGGAGACGTGGTGAAACAAAGGCTAGGGAAACTAATTATATTAATAAGATCAATGAGATTCATCAAAGGTACATTAGTATGCATAAGGATAACTACCAGTGCTTGGTACAACCTTTGATATTGTATTGCCTCTATGAAGGTTACACTAGTAGTAGAAATTGAGTGCCATTCACTTTGGTGAGGAGGACATTCTAGTGCTTGTATACCTCCACAAGGAGGTCAACGATCATGTAATGAATGACATATATAGTCCTAATACTTCAAAAAAATTTCATGCTTTTCTTGGTATTAGATGGCTTAACACTAATTTTTTATTTAATTTTGTTTCTTAATTCTTTTAATCTTTCATTTGATCAACAAGATTAGATTTTCATCCTAGACTCCTTGTTATTCGCGGACTTGGAGAGGACATCCCTCATGGATATGTGCCCATGGTACAAAGATTGCAATTTAGATCATACATTACCTTGTGATGGCATACTATGAAAGATAAGGAACTATTTGATCTGTTTTTTCTAAAATATCTCAATCCTATTTTTTAATACTTTCGTTATCCTCATTGCCTTGTAGATCCCTTTGGAGCCTAATAGTGTTCAATATTGCTATGAAGAGATACTTTCTAACCAGTTCAACATATGGGTGCCATGATAATGTGAAGAACTAAGCTCCTTAAGCCCATGAGAGGGAGAGGATGAGAAAGAGAGAGAGAGATACTAGCATTATTTTCCTTAATCAAAACAAATCCATTGAAAAAATTATCAAAGGCTTTGAGGTTGTCACGCAAGATCATAAAATGCTGGAGAATATACATACAGTTAATTGCAAAGTGCCAAAGTAAGGTGACGGGGCCATAGCTACAGATGGACAATTTGCCATAGTGCGAAACTGCTCCTCGAGCACCTACTCAGAATCCAAACTAGCAATGTAAGTTTAATTTTTAGTAAATTAACTTAGCATATTGTTAATGAGTTTATAGTTAGTCTTAGTTTATACAATTTTTTATAGGGTGATCATTTGGCAAGATATACAAATGATGACCTTCTACTGTTTAGAGTAGAGATGTTTGGGAATCTAATCATCTGTGCAACACATCGAAATGTCTTAATTCCACCTACCTTTCCCACCTCACTCACCTCCCAAAGAAGTCAGAAGGGAAGAATCCCATAGAAATACTATGTGTTTGGATGATGTGGAGCTAAGTGACAAGGCAAAGAACAACAACAATGGTTTTGAGAGTTTAGATCTAAAAACAATGCAATCTGAATGTACATATACCACAATTTTGGTATATAACTCAAAAATTTCCCTTTTATATATAAAACACAACCTTGTAATCAAATGCAATCATTTGTAATAGAATTCAAATTATTTTTATATTGTATTTTTTCATTGTTATAACTATTGCATATTCCTATCAGATAAGTTATGGCAAGAGAAAAACTTGTTTTGTGATAATATCCCCACATAAAAGTATTTCTCTCTTTTCTTTAGGGCACCTGCACATACGGCTCACCATGGTTAGCATTATTAGCAAATGAAAAAATACATATCTTAGACAATGCAATGCAGTTTTGGATTACATAGTATACTTACCTTGTAACCATAGCACTTGAAGGAACAAGCATATGGATACTTATGTCCTCATTTGCTAGGTCCATTCGCACTTGATGTGAAGAGACTTTTGCTCTTACACCGAGCATCATTAAGAGCACATCCTCTAACTAAGCCTTTAATATCATCATAGGATTATCAATGTCATTTTGTAAGTCTTCATCAATTGCTACAATCTTTCTTTCCACACAATGTCATCTCATGTGATAGAAAGTTAAAATAAAATTTTGTGATGTAATTATATATTTACAAACAATCGATTTTTGTTGCACTTTAGATATAATACCACACACTTTTTCTATAACCTAACATTGACCTAAGAAGTCCATGCATTTCTTCGATTTACATACAAACATTAATAATTTTTTTGAGCTTTGTCATCATCAAAGAAGTCCATGGAAATATATAATGGTATAAATACTATGATCTTCACCTGTTGACTACTATATAAGATCTCAAATATCTTTGAATATCTACATAAATCTTTAACCTAAAGAATTTTCACATGTTTATAGGTCCAGAATTGGCCACTTTGTGCCATATAGAGCTAGGAGTGGAAGAGGCTTGAGAGATCAATATCCTATCATGCTTGATGGTGCATTGTAGAGTTTATCATAAAAGAAAACACCTTCCTCAAGCCGATGACTTGTTTGAGATCACTTTGTACAAATGCTTGCCAATAGAGCCATAAAATGCATCAAAGATTCCAACTATTCTTTTGATAAGTTGCCAATCTTCAAGGTTTGATGGATATATATATGTGAATATTGACAAAATTATTTAAATTCCTAAAACATAAAACCCAATTTGAAGCTTATTGGAATATTTCAGTAAACTTACAATTTGGTCTCTATGGTGTGGCATGTCAATGGGCCAGTTCTAAGAGCATATATGCATGTTGTATAAGCATCTTTTTTACTTTTTTTCCTAGTCCTTCAAACTTGAAATCCTTAACTTGCCCCTTGTAAGTGTCAATGAATTCATTTCCACATCTTCTCTTCTTTGTCTACAACATAACCCAAGAACCAACAAAGATGGTAGTAGGAACCCATCTATTGTTATCAATGCCAAAATTTGTGTATGTTTTGATTGCTCTGATAGAAGATGGATGTCAAGGACATGAATCTTCCATTGAAAAAGAAGATGAAGCAAAAGATCACATCGAGTGAGAAGAGAGAATAGCAACTCCCATGCAAAAAGGAAGAGAGGGCATGCACTTTGTTGCACTATTTGAGATTTTCAAGAAAAAGAGAGGAATACTATAATGGGAGGAGCACGTTTGAGTTTATAATTCAAGAATTTTGAGAAACTGAGTAGAAAATTGCGAGGTTATACAAGACTGACAAGAACTATATCTATCTAGCATCTTTAATTGTACCAATACCTCTTGTTATTTTTGTCTCCACAATTTGTGCTCCAAAAATACTTGAAAATGCTTTGTTTCAAAAATATTTAAATATAAGATAAAAGACTTTAAATTTTCAAAACCCCTATTTTACTATAACAATAGATTTCACCCTATTGGTTGAGAGACTTTCTCTCTCTAAAAATAAAAGGCCCAAACTTGAGTCCAAATCTCCTCTAATGCTTTGCGAGTTGTTTGCTCAATTTCCTATGTTAGACGTTGGACTCTCATGATTGACTCAATGAGATGATTGCATCAATCCATAGGTTATTTGCATTCTATATTACTATCCCTCTAGTCATAATATCCTTCATCGGGCCTTTTCGAATTCTCTTGGCTTGCGCATTGGGCTTGAAATAAGTGAAAATCATGTGAAATATCTATACTCTAATATGCAAATCCTCATCAACAATGGCATTGAACAACAAAGTGTCATTGTTTATTTCTAGCTTGTCATCCCATGTGCTTAAGATGGTTGCAACTCTCATTTTCTTGTCATATTTCTCCTCCTCACCCTTCAAACCCAAAGCCTATTCTATTAATTGTGGCATGAGTAACATGGGTCAAGTTCTCCTTTCATTGCATAATGTAAATCTGATTAGTACCAATTTGGTTTTTGGTACAAATTTTCTAATGAAATCTACACATCCCATTATCTGGACTAGTCCTCTAATTACTTTTACATAATCAGTGAGGTTGCATTCATGTATCGACAACCTTGTCATGTCGTTATTTTCTAATAACCTATCTAGGTTGTTAGGAAGGTGAATCTTTAGGTCTCCCACACTAAACACTTTTGGTTTAATGTTGAAATTCTAATATTGTTCCATGGTGAATACAACTTTATCTTGCTTTTTGGTATCCTAATGGGGGCAAACCCTTGGGCTGGGGGTACTTGTCCTAACATTTGCAAAAATGCAAAGTTTTGATATGATAATTTTCAAGTAAATAGTGATCATAAACCAAGAACTTTTTGCCTAATTTTTCCTTTATACTTTACTAGATCCTAACAAGTGAGTGTATGTGCTCCACTTTCGACAAAAAGCTTTTGTAGAGCTTCCTAGCTTTGCAATGTGGGAAGGTTCATAATAGCATGCTAGTGTGTGCATATTGTTTTAAGAAAATGATTATTATTATACACATTAGATTAGTACTTTTTTGGAATTCAATTTTGGGAAGTCGCCAATCATAGAATGTGGATTGTATTGTAGTTATGTAAGGGATCCAGGTTAAATTTTCAATATGCTAGCACATAGAGATATATGACAATGTATGTTAGTAATGAGGATTAGCAATGTGAAGTTCCTCTTCATGCAAAACTTTATTAAGGAAAGGGTGGTGTTCAAGCTCAAGAGTGTAGATCAAGTTTCTTCCAAGAATGATGTATTAAAGGGACATCATATTAAAGTGATTTGGATCATATTGCAATGACTTGACAACTTGTTATCACTTGGTTTTTGCATGAGTTGACTACCATCATGATTGATCTCAACCTTGTGCTTGTACCATTTTTGCAAGAATTGGTTTTGTGAGTCCTTCCTTGTTTCGAGTTCTTAAATCTCAACCTAGTCCTTCATTCTAGTGACCAATGCCCAATTAGATAAGAGTCGCATTGAATTTTCAACTTTCTCCACCAAGGTTATTAAGAGTTCCTTACGTATGAACATGCTTTTGCAAAAGATCTACTCATTGTCTCCCACGTGGTGTCCCTATGAGAAACAACATCAAGCATTTGGTTGTTCATTATGTCCATACCTATCATTTCAAAGAATTAAGCAAGACTTTAGAACACCAATGAGCAAAGCAATCAACAATGGGGAGGTTCATTTTTGTTGTGAGTGTCATTGTCATTTGATAAATTGAGTGTCAAGTGTATTCTTTCTTTAGGCTAGATGGTGGCTATGGTTTGGTCATACTAATTTGGCTTTGATTCTTCCCCTTTAAAAATTTCCACCTTTCTATTAGGTTTTGTTGTTTGCTCCTTTTGGTTTGGATCGGCATTGAAAACAATGATGGCTTCCATAAGGTCTATTATTACATGGTTGGACGTAATTGTCATCATGGATTTTTCCTTATCCTTTTATTGCATGGCTAAAGCAGTCTTTTAGGTTTGTTATTATGATGCAACTAGGGTGATTATGGCTTGTTTTATTTTTCTAGTTGCAATAGCAAAAAGTGACTAGTGGGTTTTGGTTTGTTTGAGACTCTTTTGGAGTTCTCGTGGCTTTTTTGTTCTTATCTAGGTTTTTTCTTCATGAATAATATTCATAGGTGGTTTGGAAAATTTGCAAACAGCATGCTTCAGGATCTAGAGTTGGCAATTGGCTTGGTAGTATCCTTGTGCTGCCAAGACCAAGGCCTTGGGTATCCTTTGTAAGGAGGTATGTATCCATTTGGGGTTTCCTTATTGTTGAATTATCCATGAAGGCATCATGGCGAGAGTATGGATTGCTCCAACTTTCTCTTGGATTGCATGCCAATAATGTTTGCTTTTCTTTTTACTTTGTAAGAAATGTCCTTTTTTGGACTAGGTGGTTGTAAATGCTATATTGAGCATTCAATAATTCTTGAAACAAGATTTCACTCTTCTCCTTAATTATGGATAGTAGGGTTGGTCAGATAGCCCTCATTTGCCTTCAATGACTTCTATGCTAAAAGTTGAGATCACCTTGGCCCCTATAACGTTCAAGTGAATGTGTTTCTTAGTAGATTCAATATTGCATTGCGTTGTATACTTAAACGGGCAGCCTAAAAGGATCTCTCACTCCATGTATTCTTGTTTTAGAAGAACATGGAAGAGCATGGGGACGCTTTACATTGTGGCCATTAGTTTACCTTTCCCTAAAAGAGAGTAGGCCTTGCCACTGTAAGGATAGAACTTTGTGTTAGTCAATACCAACGGTGGCTAACCCACTTGGGTCCAAAATTGGTAAGGTAACATGTTGAAGTTGGAGCCTTCATCTATGAGGGTGTTGACTTTGGCCTCCTTAGTGGCATTCAAGCTAATTTGAAGGTATGCTAGTAAAATAACACCTTTTTTATATGTTTCTAGATTGCTACTTGCCACTACTCTAACATTAAAGTTTGAGCATTAAGCCTAAGGTACATGCCTTGTATGACTTTGTTGTGTAAGTCAAGTTTGCTACTAATACCAAGTGTTCTATGTCATTATGACTACCTTAATTGGGATAACAATCTATTTTGCCATTGATTCATATAAGTACTATGCTAACGATAGTATTTCTTTACCTTGGTGCCATTGAAATGACCAATTCTTTCCCCTTCCTCGGTTTCAAGCTCTATATTTATTGCATAGCTAATTGTGCAAACATGGTAGGGTTGTATGCCTCTAATTTAATTTTTTTGTTTATGGCCCTTGAGCAAGTACAAAAAGATGATATTTCCTGTATCGAAGATTCTCTTTCATACGTGCTTGTTGAACCCAGACTTTTATCAAGCCTTTCCAACAATTAGAGCATGTTGGCTAAGAAATGGATTTTAGTCAAACATTCTAGCTCAATCAAGAACACCCAAGCTTGGTTTCCTTCCCCTTATTCTCGTATTGTTATTTGCAAGTTGGGAATGAGAAATTCCACGGGCATTATAATATCAATTATATAAGTTAACCTAAATGGGGTCTAACCCATAGTTGTTTTGTATGTTGTTCTGTAGGCCCATAGTGCTGCCATGAGTTTATTACCCCAATTTGCTTAAGAAGTAAAAATTGTTTTTATTGTGGCATTTATTATGGTTTTGTTTATAGACTTAACTTGGCCATCTCCCTATGGATAGTATGGAGTTGATTTTCTACAAATGACAAAAACATTTAAAGTAAATGTTCTACCACTTTGTTTAATGATCATCATTCCCGTGCGAATCTTTTGAGGATCTAGCATCGATTTTACTTGTTAGTCATGTAGTCAAGAGCAACAAGCTTGGCTTGGCTTGGCTATTGTGGAGACTCAATTGCACGCATGAGAAGTAGCGAACCAAATGCGATGTAGACATTGCCTATGGGATTGTCCTAGAGCACAAGAGAGCTATGGAGGAGCCCTCAAAATGATATTTCACGACAAAGCAGAGACCATGGTCATCACTTGGGGGTGTAGCTTGAGTCACAAACAGAGTCCTAACATGTTGCTTGTGAGGATTTTAAGAGAAGCATCTAAGCACAAGATTTCCATTCGAGACTACTTGCAAGCATAGATAACCCAACGGTATTATCACAAATGGATACTAATTGTTAGTATTATAGCTTGGTATATCTAGACCGCAAGGTATGGCCACACTAGACCTTCAAGATGTGTCCATAACAAAGACTCTTTTAATGATTTGGATAGAGATCATCCACTTTCCACAAGATATCGGAGAGGATGCAAGGTGGTGAGAGGATAAGGAAGAGGAGAGAAGCCTTCCACCAAACTTGCGACTCAAGCACTCTCTTTCATATAATATCGTCCCTCAAATGGTCCAACACTAGCCCACCAAATTGGTGGCTCACACATCTATGGCATTTGTGATGAACTTATACTCTTCACAACCTTGTGCTTTGTTATTTACCTCATGGGGATTTCTCGAAGGTGTTAATGTTAGAAAATTTCTTCTCAAAATGAAGCAATTGAAACAAGATCCTTGCTACGAAAGATAGCTTTAGTCTTAAGGTTTCAAATGTATGCAAGAACCTATCAATGGAAAGCTTCTAAAATGGTCCAACAACTCACTAAGCTTGGGAGGTAAATTCGTTGTGGGTAGAAAAAGCATATACTAGCTTTGCTCACTCTATTCATTGGCTGAATCTTTCCATTACAAAGAAGCTAGTTGGGCTTAAGGACCTCAAGTAATTCAAAGTTTTTATGAGGCCCTATGGTGGAAAAAGTGTCTAGCGTGCAATCTTATGGGAACAACTTATATCTCGCAAAGAGGATGGTGGCGCAGGTTCAGAGCCTGTGCACAAAACGTCAATTTCAATTTCATTACTTAAGGGTTAGGAGCTTGACCTAATATGGTGTTAGGACCATAAGGGATAATCAACCGAGAGCAACTTACTAAGAGGGGATGAGAGGAGGTTCAGGTAGAAATATATCCTTTTCAACGGTCTATCCCATCGAGCTAGCATAATAGCATCATGCACTTAGAAACCAAATGCATTGAGAAGACAAGTACGTATTAGTGGAACTCCATGGAAGAGCTGACCTGAGAACTTGGCAGCGAAGGCCCAACAAATGCATGAACCTCCTACTTACATATAATTGTCAACAAAAGATTAATTGGACAGGCACATAACCAAATAATAGACTACAGTCTATTGCATGTAAAAAGTATCTAGGTGTCGTTGTTAATCATGTTATTCAAGCCAGCGATCATTAACGTTATGAGTACTTAACCTTAATTCATTATCTCATCAGGGATAGTCTTCAAAAATTAATGGGGCTAATCACACAACAAACGCAACAGAACGCCTCTACATCTGATTCATACAAAGATCTAATAATGATACACAGATTCAGTGCAAGATCCTGAATCTGGATCTTGCGGCAGGATTTGGATTTTTCCATCGGCTCTGCAGATCGACGCATGTTCTTATGTCTTAGATTCTTCTTCGGTCATATACAAATCCGCAGTGGGCACACAGAGAACTGTTGCGGGAGGAGAGGAGGCAAGGCACACCATCATTTTCCTCCTGTGTAATTTCTAACACTCTGTTCTCTCCATTGTTGCCATCATCATCTGATTCTTCTTCTTCTTGTTTTACTGGTGTTCCTTTCTTCACTTCAACAGAGTCGGCATCATCATCAGAATCATCTATACCTTGTTTTTCCTCTTCTTCAGATTCCTCTTCTTCTTCCTGTTTTACCGATGCTTCTTTCTTCTCTGCAACAGAGATGGCTGCATTGATGCTAGCAGAGCTGATCTCAGAGTGATCATCATCAGTGGCGATCAGAGGCAGCCATCCCCTCGATCTCATGAGATCCCAGTCCTCATCCAGCAGAGGAGAAGTGGCAATGCTAATGTTGACATCCTCACTAATCGATTTCATGTGCTTTGGATCGATGATGGAACACATCTTTGTTTCATCGCACACACCACTGACGCCCTCGGAGCTGATGTCTGAGAGCTCGTGGTCAGGGGAGGGCTTATAGGTAAGCTCCCACCTTAAGCTTGGGATTCCACCACAGGATTGCGATGATGAGGCGGTCTCGTGAAACGCTCTGCGGGGGTCATCGTACGACCTCCGGCAGCTTTTCCAGTCGATGTAGTAGACTTGACCACTCTGCACCCAAACAGCAAAAACAGAAAAATTTATAAATTGGCACCCACCGAATGCCACTTTACGCTTTGGGATATTTTCTTCATTAAATAATTCGGGGATAAAATAGAAATGTAATATATGTACTGCGCATTGACCTACCTTTGGGATGGGTAAAAAATGTTATAGCGGATACCTATAGGAATTGTTGGAAAGGCCCTGAAATATGTGGAAGGAACTTGGGAAGGTGTTCTCACCTTGAAAATTTTAGGAACATTTACAAACTCTTAAGGCCATCTGTGAACACTGTTTATGATCTCTTTGTGGCCGGCCAGCTGCAGATTCTGATCATTAATTACCATAAACTGTAGAATCCAGAGGAGGGCTTAAAAATTGGATTCTGAACCTCCTAACAGTTTTGTCTGCCACTATGTCTTGGTCCTGTCTTTCTATCACTATACAGAGTTCTACCAATTGCTTAGCTGACAAGCAATGCTAGTCAGAGAAAGACCAAGGATGATTTACAAACTGCAACGATAATATTACCCGCCTCTCTACATCTTTCCTAGAACCCACTGCAAACTTTTACAACATGCAACAGTAATCCTTCTTTTCCTCCTACTCGAGGATGTCAAATTCTTAAACATTAAGTAGAGGCGTTTACAGCATTTCAAATGCTGACCAAGGAGTAACACCCCAGCAAGCTTCAGCCCTCTAAGTAGATAATTACTGCTGATGCAGCATGGGACTAATCCTTTCACCTGTTCAGCAATAAGGGAATACTTGCTGGGACCTCCTTACGAGATGCCTCATGAGCAGGCTCACCTGTTTAAAAACAGGAGCTTTCCCCACTCTATAAGTAGATGATTACTGCTGATGACATGGGATTAACTCTCTTACACAATTAGTGAATAAAAGACTCCTAGTGCCTCCTGATGATATGCTTCATCAGAAGAGTCGCTGTTACCCGAATACTACAAAAGGGGAGATGGCATGACACAGAGAATGAGCAGACGAAGATAAACTTACCCGAAGGTCTAAGAATTGCTCCCATCCAAGAGGAAGGGGCAGCTGAGAGGCAAGGTCGACAATGTTAGCAGCAGCATTGTTATCCCCCCTGCTGATGGAGTCATCACCAGCGCTTAGTACTGTCATGCGCATGCGTTTGAAGCTCGCATTATCAAGCTCATAATAGTGATCGTGCTCGCTTGCTTCAACTTCTTCTTCGTCCAGGAATGCTGCCCGGCGCCCCCTCTGCAGGAGGCAGAGGTGCGTGTTGATGGCCGCCATAGCCTCGTCTGACCACTTGAGCTCCATAATCTGGGGGGGCAGGAACCTTGGAAGAGCAAAACACTCCAGAGACGGAGAGGCAGTCAGAGGAGGAATGGTATTCTGTCGCACATTGAGGAATGCTGAGGCAAAATGATAATGGAGGAGCAGAAGAGGGAAACGGTGGAGGAAGAGAAGGATATGGGTGAGAACAGAGAGAGAGAGAGAGGTGGTGATCAGAGGCAGGGAAGTGAACAAGAAGAAGACGACTGTGAATCACAGAATTGTACCGCAACTGAAAAAAGAGGAGAATCCAAGCTTTGACACAGAGAGAGAGAGAGAGCGAGAGAGAGAGAGAGAGAGAGAGAGAGTGGGGGAGGTTTACCAGGCAGGGTTGACGAAGCAGGACCGAGCCTGAATGTATAATTTATGTAGGACCGGGATTTAAAGCTCGGAGCAATTCGGGAACGACGAACCTTAATTGAGAATTAGAGCGAGGAAGGGTATACAAGGCAAACACCCAGCTGGATAATTAGTGACACAGAGAGAGAGAGAGAGAGAGAGAGAGAGAGAGAGAGAGAGAGGCAATTAAAAGAAGGGGGGTTCATGACAACCCAAGGGCATCCGAGGCGATGGCTGTAAACCATTGCCGCTCAAAGAAACTAACCCTTTGCTTAAAACTGAAACCTCAACTAATCCTTTTGAAAAGTTTCACCTTGTTACACATTCATAATAACTACTAGCAATTTGCATCACATCTCCCTTCGCCCCACACTCAATACAAAGGCATCCGCTGTCACCCAATTAGCAATGATCCAAGGCACAGAGCAGTTGAGAAACGTCTTACTTAGATGGCAACAAGTTTAAGGCCATACATCTTTCAAATACAGACTTTGATCATCTATATCAAACCCTCAACTTTGGAAATTAAGAGAGGAATGCATGCTTAACATGGAGGGGTTGCAACAACAAGAACTTCCACAGCACGTGATTGTTTTTCTCATTCAACTATATGCTTCGTATACAAATACCCCCCTTTAAAGAGCATTGGAGCCTTTACAACTATTGGTGGTGGACTAAATTGGGAAAACATAAAATGTCATTGTGAAAAACTACAAATGCAAACTTCAAAGGAGGGGCAAACCTCAAACTAACTAGTGCAATAGGTCCATCTCATTGTGTGTTGTTGATTTTTCATCGTGTTCACCATTGTTGACCTCTTATGAGTTTGGGGCTACTTGAGCAACATCCCCCATTATTCCAACTTGGATTCACTAAACACATTGCTCTTATCTCTCTCATTCAAAACTATAGAGAGAGCATATTCTTACATCATCTTTCAGAAGGGGTTTATCACGAGGCCTCACACCAAAGGTGTCACACAACACAATGGAAATCGAGGGCTCTATGCATTATGATACTACATCAAACTTTGTGAAAGGTAACACTCAATCTGAGTTATCACCATTGGCAAGAGATGATGGAGTTTTGCTTCATCTTGTTCCTCCAAACAATCCTCTCGCACATATACCACCAGCTCCACAAGTTAAAGGGCAAACTTATCTAAGAGTGAGAATATGGAGGCAAATATAACACAATTTCAAAGAAATCATTGCTTGATAAAGTGAAATTTTGATAGAATGCATACTGTTCCACATGTTTTGACATCCAAGTTAATACAAACCATTGTACTTTGGGGTGCTTATCTTTGTGCTCCTCAAACCATCCATGCAAAGTAGCCAATTCCACATCATTTGACATCCAAGTTGATACAAAACATTGTACTTTTAGCAACGCTTATCTGTGTGTGCTCCTCAAACCATCCATGCATAATAATTCGTGGAACTCTTTGAATAATGGTTTAAATCTCTCACATGGTACCATGTTAGGTGTGAGAACCAACATATCATATAGAAATTCTTTGTAATGTGTTTTTTTGTGGAATGGCTCGATCTCGCGAGATTGTGTGAGCACTGCAACTCGGAGGTATCGATCTCGTGACCGGTTGTAATTCACCCACCCAGGTCTACCAACCGGGCTATGGCTCATTGGCAAATGAGAGAGAGATTGAGCCAAATGTGTGCAAAGAGCTTTCCCTTAGTGTGATGGATTGGGAAAGAAAAGTGACCGGTGTGAATAAGTGCTGGCTAGAAAAGAGTATCCCGAAAAGGGAAGTTGATAGAGGGGGTGGCAAGCTAGGGCACGGAGGGTAAAGACACGTCACAACGTACGCACCTGAGGCCGTAATCAAATTTAATTTAATTGGGGGTGAAAACCTGGCACGTAATAAAAGCTAATTAAATCCGCTCTCATAGTAAACTGTTGCTTTGCAGAGCTGCCATCTTGTCCCCATCAACGGCCCAGATTTGTGCTGCAGCTCATCGACGGCCAGGCGCACATCCAATCAAGTGCCATCAACCCAATAATTACCAGGCCTTGTACGTGCTTATGAGCCGGTTTGTCAAGACTCAAAACCGCTTTAGGCTTTCTACATTTGACCCCGCCTCTCATCCCCCCCCCCCTAAAACCGCTCTACATTAAACCGCTCTCCGCCTAAGACCATTAGGTCCCCCTGCAATTGTCCCACTAATATATTTCGGAACCTCTACAAAAACTTTCAAACCTTGATAATATGCATGCTTTTCCTTAGTTTTTACATGGGTTTTTTCCATATAGTAGTTAGAAATAAGCATAGATTTTAGCAATTTAAAAAATCTTCTCCTCAAATATTTAATTTTTTTCCCCTAATTCAACAATTCACCTGACAATTCATGGGCTCCAAGCACTACAAATAAGACTTGACAAACTCGAGTCTTGTATTGGGTCTTGTTTTTTGATGAGTTACCTCACTTGTTGGGTGATGTAAATATCTCAATCCGATATTAATGCATAATTACATCTCTCACATTTATTTTTAAAAAACAATTCACTTGACAAAAATCCTTAGCCTTTTGAAAGCACTACTTTAGGGCAAAGATTGGCATTGCTACCACAGGTTTCACACCCTTTATTTTAGAGAAATTATGGGTTTTGCCACCATCCAAAGCTTTGGAAAAGCCTCCTTAAAGTCACATGAGAGGCCTCCTAAATATACACATTTTAGTTACTTTTCTCAAAAAATATTAAGTATTTGATTCAAGTGTCCAAATTCTTCCTAATTGTGAAACAAGAAGGATCGGTTGGATGGTCTAGCCAAACACATTTATGGAAGCCTAATAATTAGTTGCTCATCTCATAAGCCTCAATATCACAAAGGTTCAATCCATTGTTCATGAAAAAGGCTTTTAAAAGCTAATGTAAACACTCTCAACTTGAGACTTTTCACTTTTTTTTTTCGAAAGCTTTAAGTGCCATTTTTCTAAAATATAACAATAATGGTCTTAAATTTTACTTCTACAGGGCCTACAATTTTTTCAAAATATTGATAATTTACCTGAAACTCAAAATATGATTTTTTTTAACTGTAGGTTAGTTGCTTTATTGTATCATTGAATAAGAAAATCCCATGATATTGTATTTATGGAGAGAGTATTTGTTTGAAGTCAAACTCAAGGTCAATTCCAGTACTACACATGTGACATAAAAACATACTGGAAAAAGTGGTTGAAACTGAAGGTTTTTGTACTTACTCTCAAAAGTGCTTCCAAGACCACTTTTTTATGCCATGGTTTTGAGGTTAAGAATTTTGATATGTTCTTCCAAAAATGTTTTTGACAATATGCACATAACATGCCAACTACATACATAGGCATACTCTTTGAATGGAAGAACTTCATTCTGTGGGAGAAGGGTGACTTTTGTATGCTAAAAGTTCATAAATTTATGTTTACAATTGGATCAATCTTTTCAAGTAGACAATTATGGCTAGATGCATCCACGTGGGGAGTTATAGTTGCAATAGCAAATAGCCTACCAAAGTAGGCATAGCCTCTTATCAGGTAAAAGGCTTTATATAAGGGGAAGCAATTCGACCCCTGCGTGGAAACTATGCACAATTTGGATTGTTGAATATCATGTGCATTCTCTCTTCTATTTTTTGTAGTATTTTCCTCAAGTTAATACAAGGGTGTGCACTATCTCACATCATAGTACTTATGAAGCAGTACAATGTATGCATAGGGAATGCTCAATGCCTTTCATGGCACCCATTGCTACATTCATGAGTATTTCAGTATTGTGATTTTTAGGTGATTCTTATAATGGAATTGATATTGGTTTGTGATAGTTGCTCATTCATTTTTATTGTGTGCCTCATTCTTTTCTCATGTAGTATTACATAGGGGATTAACACTTTGCAAGAAGTTATTTCATTATCAGTTCCAAGCGAGGCCATGTTCTAACCTCTGATCACCCAAATGCAATATCCCAAATTATGATCTAGTTTGGTTCAAAAGGTTAGGTTTGATTCTTGAGTTGCTTGATTCTAACATACTCGAATAGGATGAAAGGAAGCTCTCCAGATTGATGATGAACAAATATAAGTTCATAGTAGCAACAATCCTTATCCTTGCCAACTTCTTTTTGTCCTCAATAACACTAGCTATAATAAGTAGATGTGACTAAGAATACAACAAATAGCAAGTTAGTGGCCGTATGAAGGCCGCCACAATGATCACTAATGTGCAAAGTATATATGTACGGGCCTATCTAACCAAGCTATTCATCATCAATTTTACACGTGTTGAGCTTCCCATCTCAACACTCCCCCTTAAACTCAATTGCATCTTTGCAACTCTAAGTAAGCTTAAAATCTACGAAGCTTCTCTACACACAACAATGTCGTGTCACTACATGGACATAAGAGTGAAAAACCCTAGAGTGCACCATCATCCGACTTTCTTATTGATCTAGAGAGTCAATGTCATATTAGTCATTAGTGTTAGTGTCCATAATAAGGATAGTTCCAAAATATGGGAGTTCTGGACAAGCCTATTTTTTATATTTTGTTTTCAACTAGTTTGGGAGATCTCATGTAGAACGAGCGGCTTTCGAATTCACACGATGCGTGATCATAGGTTTCAAGCAACAAACAACACTCTAGACTAAGAGGAAGAAGAAGAAGTGATCTGGGAGGATTCCTAATAGGTGTCCTGGGGTTTTACCCCTCTTTTGGAGCCATTAGATTTGCCATTTGAGTAGCAAAGAAGAAGCTAGTGTTTGGTGTGCGTTGTTGGTCTACCAAGGAGCTCCACGAGATTTAATGCTTGGAGATTGCTTTCGAGTGGTCCTAGACAAGGATGGGAAAACATTCAAGTACAGTTTCTAGTGAGGTTTTGCAGCAATTGGTACAAAATATGAATATGCTTATGTAGGTACAACAATAATAACATGTGATGCATACTTCTACTCAAATAGAAACTATTGTGATAAATGCTCTACATGCAGTAGAGCATGAGATGTTGTTTAATGGCAAGAATATACCTGTTTATTTGTATACCTATGCTCAAAAGATGGAGTTCTTTGGGATGGCTCGACTTGCATGAAGCCGATATTTTGCACGTGTCATTGTACATAAATTGAGAGCTCGAGTTACTGAATAATACATGCAAAAAGCTGAGGACTAGGTAGCTTTCAAGAAGACACTCCAAGAAGAATTTTACATTGAAGATACATGTTTGATTACCTACAAGACTTTCTAGGAGTGGGTTCTAAAACCCAATAAGGGTCTTGTGGCTACAAAGTTATTAAGAGAATTTGAAAGTTGGTTTGAGCACTTAGATCTTGCAGAATACTTGGCTCTTGCAAGTTAGAAAAAATTGAATTGTTTCTACAAGCGACAGATCCTCAGCTTCAGGAGAAGCTTGATGATTTGTTAAAGGATCAAACTACATAGACATGGCTTAAAACAAAGTGGAGACATGTTAAGGATGTTGTTACTACATTGGTGAAAAAGCATAGAAGAAGATAAAGATTGCATGTATCTAGCTTGCCCACTATTATGGGCAAAATAATTGATGTATTTAGTAAGCCACCTACTTCTATGTGGCTAACCCTATGGCTACACCTATTGTTCCCAATATTAGAGAAGATGTATTAGATAAATTGTTTAGAGGCATGTGGGATCTTCAGTTCAAGGTCGCAAATTTGAATCAAAAAGGACAAGAGGAAAGGGGATGGAGACCTTGGCATGACAACTCATCTTTTGAAAAGATGGCAAGATCCACACACAAAAAATGAGACTCCCTCTTGCTTTGAATTTTGGAAAGGGAGGTATGAAAAAGTTGTTGGAAGACTTGGCTATTCGAAATGCTTATGTGGATGTCCATGTTGCTACTTTTGGTTTACAGTTGGATGGAGTGCCTGGCCAAGTGATGGATTGTCCAAAGGCTGCAATATGGATACATACTTTGTATGCAGTTGAAAATAGAAAAGTTACTAATAGTGAAATGTCTCATGCAGGGCAAGACATTTGTGATATAAGTGGATGGGAATCTTCGATAGATGCATATTCAATGTATGTATATTGAGGAAAAGTGCAAAACATAGATGTACTTGTGGAAGAGAAATGGAAGAGATATGAAGATTGTTAACTCTCAAACGAACAAGGTGGAAAAGCCAAAAAATCTAAAGCAGAAGACAAGGCCAAGGCAAAAGTGAAACAGAAGACGAAGGCGCGCCAAGAAGAATTTGGAAACATAAGAAGTGCATAAAATTCCTAAATCAAGGAGAAAGGCGCACGAGAAAAAGCGCAAGTCAATACTTTTGTAAAAAATGCACAAGGTGCACCATGATTTATTTTAAGAGTGCCGGGCTCTCACCTTTGCAATTTGTAAAGGTAGATGGGTGGTAAGAAGGAAGTTAAAAAGATAGGAGGACAATGGGAAAAAGGGCCTAGGCCACGACCGGCCATGTAAAAAAGGGGATAAGGGGATGACCGCCAAAAAGGGATTTAGGGTTTTGTATATAAAGTTGAAAAGTGAGAAGCTCATTCTTGTGTGTGGCCAAAAGTAGCTCTCCTCTTCTTCTTCTCCTTCTTGTTCTTGCTTGCTTGAGCTTGTGCTTCAGAGAGGGAGTGTGAAAGTGTGAGGGGAGTGAGTGTGTGAGGGTGAGGGACCGTGGAGGAGAAGCTCTCCATCTTCTCCTCTCTTCTTCTCTTCTCTTCTCTTCTCTTCTCTTCTCTTGCTCGCGACAATGGATATTGGAGCGCGAAGCTTGAGGATGGAACTTGCTTGAAGCTTGCACTTGGATCATGGAGCTACCGGAGTGCTTGGAGAGGAGGTAACTCGATCGGGCATGGAGGTAAGCTCACTACACTCATAGAGATGGATGGCGTGTCCACTATGTGAGAGGTAGCCATTAGTGCTTGGCTTGGAATGCTTGAAGCAATAAGTGGTCCGTGGGTCTTGGTGGTTCAAGGCCTCTACATTTTGGTTTCATTGTTGGGACCAATGGATTCAAGCCTTGAGCGCTTGCGCACTTTGAATTGAGCATTGAAGTAGGGTTTTCCCCGAACCAGTGCTTGAGGTAAATAGGTAAGAAGTGAGGGAATGCCATATTTAAAGTAGAAAAAGAATGCTTAGAAATCTTTTCTTTCACTTGAAAAATAATAATGACATAAAAGTGCCATAACGTCTAGAAAGGTTAGTGATACATGGCACAAGTTCTGAGGTGACAACGATATACCCACCATAGGTGTGAAGTAAATTGCTCTTTATGCTTTGAGGAAAGGCCTTTTTAAAAGGAAATTTTGAACCACTAATCTCTTTCGTTGCTATAATTCACCAATGCAAGGTAGCTTCATCACAACTCAAAATTTTCCAACACCCAGCACACAAGGTAAGATTTTATCATACACACAAGGTCCCATGATGCACAATATTTGCTATACCCTTGGGCAAAAAAAAGAGGTTTTCTCTAAGTAATGTAATTTGATCTATAATGACGTAAATTTCTTTGACTAATCTTGGCTAGCTCTATATGATTTTTCATTTACAAACTTTCTCCAGAATTGTTTTCTCTGAATTCTCTCTGAAATTGTTTTCTTCGAATTTTCTCCAAATTTGTTTGATGTATGAAACACGAAAATGGCATCTATATTTCTTGCACAAGTATTCAATTAGTGTTTCATACCTCAAATTATGCAAGTGATCTTTCATGTATCTTGAAGTAAACACACTAGTTGAAAGGGAAGTGGAACCCAGGAGGAAGAAGCTTGGCGATGAGAGCTATGGCGGATGGAGAGTAAGAGCAAGAGAGAGAGTGAAACTCAAAATGGGAACTCCAACAACCACAATGTGTGGTCGGGCCTTCCTTTATTCAAACTGTCACTAAAAGAATAAAGAATAAGTGACTACGATGGGCACCCGCCACCTGCAGTGTGCAGTGGAGGGTATTGTCAGTGTAGTAATACACGGGCGGCTAGGCGGAGGTGCTTTTACCCCCAACAATCTCCCACTTAAAGGAAAATCTGCCCCAGTGAGAGAGAAAAAGAAAAAAACAGTACAATATGTACACATGTACAACAGGATGAGAAAAAAGACACCATCTCATCCAACGGCCATCAATCTCCTGAGAAAGGCAAAGCGCTTTGTAGTGAGGCTCTTCGTGAGCAAGTATGCAGGATTCTGCACAGTCGAAATCTTAACAAGGTCAATAGACTTGTCCTCAACGACCTCGCAAATGAATTGATACCTCGCCTCAATATGTTTCGTCTTCGCATGGAAGACCGAATTCTTGGCCAACTAAATGACACTCATAGAATCCGAATACAGTATAGGCATAGCATCTGTCATACCAAGGTCTACAATCAAACAGCCTAATCAGATAGCCTCCTTGCAAGCCTCTGTGGCTGCAATATACTCGGCCTTTGTAGTAGAAAGGGCCGTACACTTCTGCAACCTGGACATCCAAGAGATAGCCCCTCCAGCATAAGTGAACACATAGCCAGAAGTGGACTTCCTACTATCTGCATGTCTTGCATAATCAGAGTCAATGTACCCCACAACTTCTGTATCCTGGCTGCCATAGAAAATACACATATCTACTGTGCCCTTCAGGTACCTCATGATACCCTTCACGACATCCCAATGTTTCTTGCCAGGTGTAGCCATATAATGTGCCACAATCCCAACTGCAAAAGCAATATCTGGACGGGTGGCTATCATGGCATACATAAGACTGCCCATGACTGATGCATAGGGAATCTTGGCAATGTCGGCCCTCTGCTCATCTGTCTACGGACATTTGGCCTGTGAAACCTTCACATGAGAAGGTAATGGACAACCAATAGGCTTAACATCCTACATACGGAAGTGCTCAAGGACTCTATGAATGTACTCCCTGTGTGACAGATAGAGTAGTCCTTGAGATCTATCACGCATAATGCACATACCAAGTATATGAGAGGCTTGTCCCATATCTTTCATCTCAAAGCTCTTCTTGAGCTGAGCCTTAAGAGCATCTAGCTCCTCATGAGTTGTCCTTGCTAAAAGCATGTCATCCACATAGAGTACCAAAATCAGTAAAGAACCGTCATGGGCTTTCTTCATGTACAAGCACGGATCCATAGCACTGCGGTTGTAGCCCTGTGACTGCATGAATGCATCGAACTTATGGTACCATTCCTTAGGTGCCTACTTCAACCCATATAGACTCTTCTTTAACTTGCACACTAGGTGTTCCCTGCTAGGGTCGGCAAAGCCCTTAGACTCCTCCATGTAAATCTCATCATGAAAGTTCAAATGTAAAAAATCCGTCTTGACACCCATCTCGTACAAGTCTACGTCAAGCTGTGCAACCAAGGCCAAGACTAAGCGTAGGATGGTCATCTTGACCACAGGAGAAAAGACTTCATCAAAGTCAGCACCATGCTCCTGCTTAAAATCCTTAGCAATCAATCGAGCCTCGTATGCCAACTTGGGGTGTCCAGGGGTACTTTTCAGCTTGTACACCCACTTGTATGGCAAAGCCTTCTTACCCTAAAGCAAGGAAACCAAATCATTCTTATGCAACAAGTCAAGCTCAGACTGCATAGCCCTCTCCCAAGAGTGACAATCACCCCTTTGCATAGCCTCATCATAAGTGAGAGGCTCTCCTGCATCTGTAACTAGTACATAATCCATAGAGGGCGTAAAACGGTCAGGAGGTCGTCTATCTCTAGTCGAATGCCTCAACCCAGGCTCTGTTGCTTGATCGACATCATGTCTAACATCAGCATGTCTAACATCTGGGCCATGAGCATCAGGTGATGATGCACGCTGTCTAGGTGGCCGTGGAGCAGGCTGAACGGGAGCAGGTGGCTCCTCCTGAAAGATAACTCTGTGTACCTCAACCACTTTCTCAGGCTGCATATGCATTTTTCCCTCATGAAAGATGACCATAGCTGTGGATCACTTTCCGCGCTTGTGGATCCCATAGACGGTAACCCATCTCTCCTGCATCTCCATAGCCAATGAAAATGCATTTGATACTTTTAGGATCCAGCTTATTGTGTTTGTCCTTGGACACATGGCATAATGTCTCACATCCAAAGACACACAAATGATCATAAGAGGAGGGCTTGCCTGCCCATACCTCCTCTGCAATCTAAAAGTCAATGCCACTATTAAGTGACGTGTTAATGAGATGCACTGCAATAGTACCTACCTTAGCCCAAAAGTGTTGCGGTAAGCCAGCCTGGCTAAGCATGCTACGAACCCTTTCCTGAATGGTCCTATTCATGCGCTCAGCCATACCATTCTGGGGTGGGGTGTAAGGGGTGGTCAAGTGATGCTTAATCCCCACTCATCACAAAACTACTCAAAAGCACGTGATACATACTCATCCCCATTATTTGACCTTAGGCATTTTAGCCTTTTCCCAGACTGGTTCTCTGCTAATGCAAGCCAACGCTAAAATGTGTCTAAGACATCGGATTTTCTCTTTATGGGATAAGCCCAAACCTTACATGAGTAATCATCTATGAAAGTAACAAAGTACTTTGCCCCACCGAGTGACTAACAAGGCATGGGTCCATATACATCTGAGTGCACAAGAGCCAAGGGCTCACCCATGCGTTTCTTACCAAACTTTTTATGCATATTTCTAGTCTGCCTGCCATACAAACAATGATCACAAGAATTAAAATGCGAAGAGTCAAAAGACGGAAGATACTGCAAAGCATGGAGCATTTTCATTCCTTTAAGGGACATATGCCCCAAACGAGCATGCTAGAGGGATACATGGGGGATAGAACCCACAGACAAAACATGATCCAAGGTAGCTCCAGATACAAGTAAGGGATAGAGGCTGCCAGACTTGGCACCTCTTGCAAGGACAAGCCTGCCACAAGTAATCTTCCATGCAGAGTCTCCAAAAGACACAAAATACATTGTGTCATCAAGTTGTCCAGTTCACATAAGGCTGCAAGTCAACGCAGGTACATGATATACCTCATGCAAAACAAAAGAACTGCAGGAAGGAAACTGCAGCCTAACATCTCCAATGCCCACAATGTCAAGAGACCTATCATCACCAAGACGCACAGAACCAGAGATGGTATAATAGGGTGTCACATGAAATGATGCACCCGAATTTAGAAGCCAGCACTACGCATACATAGAATGTGTCTCAAAAGCCTATAAGGCATTGCATGAAGAAGCTGCAAGTATGTAATTGTCATCTGAGTCAATGGCCTGCATGACATTAACCTCTTCTATCTTCACACTAGACTTTGCAGGTACAATATTGTGCTCAAAAGACTTGTCCTGCACTTTCTCTTTTTCCTTTTCCTTGTGCTTATCATTGTGCATCTTATGGCACTGCGGCCTAATATGTCTCTTGGTGATATCCACTCTTTCAGTCAATTTTAGCAGTGATTTTAGTGCATTTTCTGCTAATTACAACAACCTGCAATTTTACTTTTTTGCTTTGATTTGGGATAGTATGACTGGTCATCTGAAAGACACAACTCTCTTTAACATTGCCAAGTTTGATGGTGCCAACTATGGGTATTGGAAGTCCCAGATATGGCAGGTTTTGGTGCAGAAGTTGCAGATTTAAACCCTTGCATTTCAAGGATGTTGAACCCGAGGATATGGATGATGATGTTTGGATGGAAGTTGATGAGCTATGCAAGTCTACCATTATCTTGCCACTCTCAGAAGAGGTCTATCATAATGTTGTTGAAGATAAGAATCAAAGTGCATGGGATTTATGGGAGAAGATTCAGGAGCTTTATGCGCAACAGAGTCCTGCGTCATAGATGTATTGGCTAAAGCAGTTAATGGACCTTCGCATGAAGGATGGGACATCCATATCATCTCATTTCAGTTAGTTTCATGCTATCACGAAGAATCTGTTGTCACATGGTATTGAGTTTAAAGACAACTTACACTCGTTGTTTCTGCTTGGCACCTTGCCTGAATCATGGGATGTCCTTCGTACTGCCATATGCACGAACAAGCTTGATGGGATAAAAATCAAAGATGTTGAGAGTGCTTTATTGACTGAGAAAATCAACAGGAGAAACAATGATGCTTCCCGCTCTTCACATGCATTGACCATTAGAGGTGGCAGGCATGGCAGGCATGATAATGATCATAAGGGCAGGGACTCTCAAAAGTCCAAATCCAAGTCACGTGGTTGCAGTAAGTCCTGTGGATGGAAGTCTGATCTTACTTGTCATTATTGTGGAAAAACAACCAAATATGACCAACAATAAGTATTACCCTCATAGAAGTGCTCAAAATCTGCACATTTCAGCTTGTTGGAATAAATGACAACAGCATGTAAAACTATTCCAAAGTGAAGCAATCACTGATACATATGTCATTGCAACTGCCAGGTAGCAAGATACATCCAACAGTGAGTGTCAAGGGGCAAGAAGATACCAAGAACTGTCAAACTAATAACCTGTCAGGCAAGAGACATCTCATAGGTCTAGAAGTCATGCATGTAATGGGTCTCGGGGTAAGAGAAGAGACCAATCACAAGCACAACTAATAGAGCAAGAAGCTCAATGCATAACCACCCAAAATGCATACAAAACCTACAAACCTGTGATAGAGATAGATGCCTACTCCAATAGGCGTATCAAATTAGTCCACTACAGATTAACTGCAAACATAAAGCTCTCAAGAGAGCAAATGCATGTAACTGTCCCACAAGCTCAAGCTCAAGTGTAAGTATAACTGTGTGTACATTCGAATATGCCAAGAGGCTCCCACTAGAAGTAAAGTCAAATGCAAATAGAGCAAGCAACGCTCAAATACATCGAGTACATAGCATTAGACATGCCAAATCCCAGTAGGTTACATCTGGAGCATAAATCCCAAGCTATCTCAGACCTGTAAAGCATAAGCCTAAAAGCAATCAAATATCATGTAATTGACAACCAAATGTAATGCCCAGTAGGTCCAAAATGCTCAAATACATCTGAAGACGAAGCTCCAAGTGACTGTCAAGCATGGGCAAACCAAGTGGCATCCATATCTGACCAAAGCATGAATGCAAAAAGCCTAAATGTCAAGCCATGACAATAGGCATAAACTGGTCCAAAGCATGCCAACTGAAGCCAAATGCCAGTGAATGATGACCAAGGTGGAGCCTAATCCAAGCTCTCAAAAGCATTTCAAAACCAAAAAGAAGCATTTGATAATCTCCAAATACATCTGTATGATCATTCAAATCTCTTGTAAGCACCCCATATCCAAGAACCAATACATACACCAAGTAAATAAGCTTCGGCCCATTGTATTACAACATCATATTTATTGTCAAATGAAGCTCAATCGGTGCCCAAATCTACTCCAAATCAATCCCAAAGCATAGACATAGCATCCCATAACATCCGGGCATCACTAGGCATCAATAGGGCAATGACAAGAATCATCAAACAGTAAATGTCAAGTGTTGCCATGTTTTGACAGTCATGGGACTGTGTATACAACGATGGCTGAAGGTGGAAGCACTCAAATCGATCACCCAGAGCCAAGAACTAATTTTTGGGAGTCCAAAGATGATCAAGAAGGTTGTCAATAGTGCCGGAAAGCCGAGGAAGGAGCAGGAAATGCCAGGAAGGGATTAGCCTAGCCCCCTAAACATGCATCACATTTTGTGCTGGCTACTCCTGGGGGCTGGGGGGTCTTCAACAGTGCTCTGGACCACTTGGCAATGTTGAGGGGGACTCCAATGCAGCCCTACAAGGTGTTAATGGAAGGTTGGAAGCTTGGGGAGGAGGCGGGAGATCAAAACATACCTGCAAATGAAGGTGCCATGGCTACCATTGAAGCTTGGGTTGAAGCTCTTCAAATCCGGGCTGAAGAGAATGACAGGGAAGCTCCAATGCCTTTGCTCTGATACCAGTTGAAAGGGAAGTGGAACCCAGGAGGAAGAAGCTTGGTGGTGAGAGCTATGGCGGATGGAGAGCAAGAGCAAGAGAGAGAGTGAAACTCAAAGTGGGAACTCCAACAACCACAATGTGTGGCTGTGCCTTCCTTTATTCAAACTGTCACTAAAATAATAAAGAATAAGTGACTGTGGCGGGTGTCCGCCACCTGCAGTGTGCAGTGGCGGGTACTGTCAGTGTAGTAATACACGGGCGGCTAGGCGGAGGCACCTTTACCCCCAACACTAGTGTCATTCAAGTATCTCATGATGTGTAGCAACTATGGCATGCAACAATGAAGGCTCTGGATAATGCAATTCTAAAACTGCCCTTTCAAAGGCTTACCAATAATAGTCTTGATAGCTTTAGATGGACAAGGACAGCTCTCAATTGTATCCAAGAGGTTGCAAAATATTTTTTGATTGAGTTTTTACAAGATTCCTATATTTGTGTTGCTCATGCACATAGGCTTACACTTATGGACAAATACATGATAATTCTTAGGAGGTTGAGATACAGATTTTCAAAGGTCCTTGAGCCAGTCCCCTTTACTGATGAGAATACTTTCAACATTTTAAATGTGTCTCTATATAGAAAAAAAAGAAAGGTGATATAGGTACTAAGGTTGAAGATGTCACCCATGAATAAGACACATGACTACATGAGAAAGAGGAAAAGACCATAGAAGAGCAAGCAAATAAATGGAGCAAGTATAGAAGGCAAAAGAAAAGGTAGCAAAGTAGCTACCATATTTTGAAAAAGAGTTATATTCTCTTCTTGAAAGAGCTATGTTGGGGGTAAAGGCGCCTTTGCCTAGTCGCTCGTGTATTACTACACTAACAGTATCCACCACTACACAATGCAGGTGGCAGGTGTCCATCACCATCACTTTATTATTTATTCTTTTAGTGACAATTTGAATAAGGAAGGCTCAGTCACACATTGTGACTATTGGAGTTCCCATTTGGTCTCTCTCTCTTTCTTGCTTTTTCTCTCTCGCCATAGCTCTTCCAAGCAAGCTTCAATCCTTCTCACCTTTCAATTGGTATCAAAGCATGGATTTGTGACTACTTGAGCTTGGTTTGTGGCGTCTTCAACTTCCTATTGATTACCTACACTCTTTAGGTTTCCTTCCCGGTAGCCATAGTCGACTCCCTCGAGTTCCCGTCACTCCTCGACTTCTCGAGCACCTTCCTGATCCCTTTGGGCACCCTCAGGGCATTGTATCATAGGTATTGCTTCTTTTGCTTTAGGTTTTTCATTGGTTTACAGGTCACATAGGGTATTTACAGGAAGGGACAGCCACCATTGGTCCTCCCTCTTCTCATATCTCATTTGGCTTGATACAAGACTTGCCAAGGCTTGTTATGTGCCTTCTTTGGCACCCCCCTCAAGCTCCCTTTGACCCTACATCAGCCATTTAAGAGCACAAGCACCATTAGATCAGCCATGCTAGTTTGCGCATGTTTTATCCAGGCTTGGACTGCATCTACCTACTCCACAGCTTGGTTCTCTGGTCATTACCCTCGTCCTTTGGCAGTTATTCATGCTTGGCAATGTTGGTTGCAATGTATTGATGCTTCTCTTGAGCTTTGGGACATTGATTTGAGCATGCATTGGCTGTAATATACAACAGCAGGTCTGTTGAGGTCTACAACAGAAGTGTACAAGTCCTAGAGCTCATCTACATACACTATCTTATACCCATATGCTATGCTATTAATGCCTATGCTTGGTGGATGTTGTGCTAATGCTTTGCTATCATTTTGGTGATGATTTGGACCTGCAAATACTTGGCTTCAAGTAGTGAATGTCTATTGCACACAGTGGGCTAAAGTGCCTCTAATTGCCTTTGGTTATGCCTATTGGTTTTCAAGCTATGTCTTGGATGTATGCAATGATGTATTACAATGTGGTTGAGGAAGCAGAGATCTCTTGGCAGCTTTGGGATAACATTAAGAATCTTTATGACAAGAAAAGTCCAACAAGTCAGATGTACTAGCTAAAGTAGCTTATGGACCTGCACACGAAGGAGAATATGACAATGTCTACTCATTTGAGCTAGTTCCATGTATTCTTAAGAACTTGACTTTGCATGGCATTACCTTTAATGATGAGGTTACTCCATTGTTTTTGATTGGGACTTTGAGTGAGTCATGGGATGTATTCCGCACTACCTTATGTGCTCCTGCCACTATTTTGAACTTACCTAATGTAGAGAGTGCTCTTTTGTAGGGAGAGATCAACTGTAAGAACTTGGATCCCTCTTGTGTGTCACATGCTTTGACTATTAGAGGCAGAGATGATAATGGAAAGAATGACCGTGAGTATGGATACGGCAAAGACTCACAGAAGTCTAGGTCTAAGTCATGTGGTAAGTCATGCAAAAAGTCTCGTGGAAGAAATACTAATGTGACATGTCATCATTGCGGTAAGAAGGGTCATATAGGCCCACATTGTCATGAGTTGTGCAATGAGAAGGGCAAAGAGAAGGGGAAAGACAAAGTACGTGAAAAGTCCTCTGATCACAGCATTATACCTGCAAAATCCAGTGTGAAAATCGAGGAGATAAATGTCATGCAGAGTGATGACTCCAATAGGGAGTACATACTTGCATCTAGTTCTTGTGATGCTATGCCGACTGAGGTTCACTCTATGTATGTGTAGTGCTGGCTTTTGGATTTTGGTGCTTCATTTCATGTTACACCATGCTGTGAGTGGTTCCACTCCTACCGCATTGTCTTTGGTTCAGTTCGCTTGGATGATGATAGGTCACTTGCTATTATTGGCATTGGGGATGTACGGCTGCAATGCTCTACTAGTAGTACTTTTTTGTTACAAGATGTATGTCATATCTTATGTCTACAGGGCAGCTTGATGATGTTGGGTTTCATGTTTCATTTGGGGATTCTGCCTTGAAGATTACTCGTGGAAGACTTATGCTTGCTAGAGATGCCAAGGCTAGCAGCCTCTATCCTCTTGTAGTTAATGGGTCCTCTATTGACCATGTTTTGTCAGTCAGTTCCATTCCACATGTATCTCTTTGGCATGCTTGTTTGGGCCATATGTCCTTGAAGGGAATGAAAATGCTTTCTGGTTTTTGCAGTACTTACCGCCCCTTGACTATGCATGTTTTGATTCATGTGAGCATTGTCTTTATGGCAGACAAACTAGGAATACGTATAAGAAGTCCGGTAGAACACGCATGAGTGACCCCTTGGCATTGGTACATTCGGATGTCTATGGGCCCATGCCCTATCAGTCTATGGGTAGTGCAAAGTATTTTATGATATTTACTGGTGATTTTTCACATAAAGTCTTGGCTTATCCCATTAAGCTTAAGTTAGATATCTTAGTTGTGTTTCAGAGATGGCTTGCATTGGTTGAGAACCAGACTAGGTATAGGCTGAAATGTCTTAGGACTGACAATGGTGGGAAAGAATATGTGTCACGTGCCTTTGAGCAGCTATGTGATGAGAGGGGTATTAAGCGTCAGTTGACCACCCCCTATACCCCCACCCCAGAATAGTTTGGCTGAGTGGATGAATAGAACCACTGAGCCTACCACACAGAGCTTTTGGGCTAAGGGTGTTAATACAGTTGTGCATATCATAAATAGATCACCTTCCAGTGGTTTGGATTTCCAGGTTGCAGAGGAGGTATGGACTAGGAAACCTCTGTCTTATGCACATCTACGTGTATTTGGATGTGAGGTATACTGCCATGTGCCTAAGGAAAAGCATAGTAAGCTGGATCCTAAGAGTTTTCATCAATGACATATGCATCCACACCGGCTGGAAAGAGCACTTGGAAAAGCTGTAAATAGTCTTTGACAATACGGTCTCTCACTGAACCCCTTAAAGTGCCAATTTTGGGTGAAGTATGGTTGTTTTTTAGGGCACGTTGTGTTGAGGAATGGGATAGGTCGAGACTTCTCTAAAGTCAAGGTGATTATAGACTTTCCCTCTCTGACCAACTTCAAGGGGGTTCAATGTTTCTTAAGTAACAAAGGATTCTATCGATAGTTTGTACTGAACTATGCGTTGATTGCTAGACCTTTGTATAAGCTATTGATAGTATTCGAGTGAACTGAAGAATGGCAATAGTCCTATGAAAGGCTTTAACAGGCCCTAACTTCAACTCATATCTTGAGAGCCCTAGGTTGATCCATTACCTTTCACATGCACATTGATGTATCAAAATTTGCCGTGAGGATAGTGTTGTGCCAACCTGGTGATAGACTATCCCCAATGAGCTTTGCTAGCAAACAACTCATTGAGATAGAAATGAACTACTCCGCAACAAAGAGGGAAGGGTTAGCCATGGTTTTTGCCGTAAAGAAGTTTAAACAATATCTTCTAGTGACACCCTTTACCTTCTTTGTCGATCATCAAGCATTGCTTCATCTTGTAAACAAACCTTATGCAATAGGATGCATTGCTCAATGGTTACTTTTGCTTTTGGAATTTGACTTCTTTGTGGGAAAATCATATATTCCACATGGTAGATGCACATCTTTTTAGAATGTCCAACAAACAAGATTTGTTTAGAGTAAACCTCACACCATATTGGATAGATGATATAGTCCACATCCTTCAGAATGGATTGCTAGAATGATCCATAGAAAAAGCTAGGTTAAAATGACTAATCTTGAAGTTCCAACCCTATCGATTGATTGCAGGACAATTGTATTAGTTAGGATAGGATGGACTCTTAAGGAGATGTGTCTGTGAACATGAAATGTATAATGTACTCAAGGAAGCACATGGCAGGATTGTTGGAGGACATTTCAGTGTAGACACTATAGAATGCAAGGTGCTTCAGTCTCAATTATGGTGGCCAACGGTATTTGGTGACACAACTAAGTTTGTGAATCACTGTAATGAGTGCCAATGGACCAAAGTCCCTACTCGCAAGGACAAAATGGAGTTAACCCTCATAATTGCATTCCAGTCATTTGAGAAGTGGGGAATTGACTTCATTGGTCCAATCATCCCTACAGCACAATACTCTCAAGCCAAGTACATCATTGTTGCCACTGACTATCTCACCAAGTGGACAGAAGCTTGAGAAAATTGCAAAAATGATACTAGGACCACGGTCAAGTTCCTTTTGGAGCAAGTAATCTCACGGTTCAATTGCCCCATAGAGTTGGTTAGTGACCAAGGCACACACTTCATCAATGAAGTGATTGGTCACTTGTTATCCACCTTCTTAATAATCCATAGAAAGTCCTCAGCATATTATTATCAAGCCTATGGTCAAGTTGAATCTAGGAACAAGATCTTGGTGAGTGTTCTAACAAAAGTAGTTTATGCTTCACGTAGTGACTAAGACAACAAGCTCATGGCAACTTTATGGGCATATAAAATGGCCTACAAAACAGCCATAGGACAAACTCCATTTAGATTGATCTATAGAACCAAAGCTATTCTACCAATAGAATTCTTTGTTCCAAGCTTGAGAATCATAGCCCAAAGCGATGGGAGGGCTAAGAAACATGGACGGATTGGCTAATTGAGCTGGAATGCCTATCTAAGACTTGTCTCATTGTAACCCATGCTCTAATCTATGAAAAGGCATGACATAAGAGTTGGTTTGACAAACACATCAAACAACGAGACTTTGGACAAGGAGACCTAATATTGTTGTACTCTGTCAAAGGACACAAGCTAAAAATGAAATTCAGGGGATTGGGGCCTTTCAAGGTTCCCAATATCAGTAGAACGGGGAATGTGAAACTTGAAACCCTAAAAGGAGAGTGCATATGTTTTTTCAACGAAAGTTGCATAAAAGTTTATTACCCTCCATCACATCCACTTCATGAACCTTTGATGATAGAACCATCGATGAATGTGAAGATTGCAACCATCACTCAGCTAGATGAGGAGAATGAGGAAGCAGTAGTACTAGCCTACCTCTTGCAAATAACCATAACCACCCAAAAGGCATACTCCCTTGATGCACTAATTGATGAGGGAGCCAACTCAAATATCTTAATTCATGAACATTGGACAACCCCAGTTGCAACCAACCAATGCGAAACTTAACCCATTTGGGGAGGCAATATTATCGACTCTTGGGGAAATGCAAACTAATGGTTTTTATCAAGATTGAGAGCCTACCCATAGTCTTTTACGTGATGCCTAGCAAGCAAAGTTTTGGTAAGGAATCATTGTTGGGATGCATGTTCAAAAAATAAGCTCATTGTAATATTAACTATGACTCGTAGTGCATCCACCTTGCCATCAGTGATGTTAGAGTAATAACGGCTTTTAGCAAGGGCACCACAACCATCCAAAAGCCTACAGTGTCACTAGTAGCAAAACTATTAACCTCAACACAAAAAGAAAGTGAAAAAGTGAAAAAGCACAAGCTAAGTCAAAGGCATAAGCGCATTCTTAAATGCAAGACACCCCTAAAACTTTTTGTAAAAGAGCGCCGAGCTCCCTCATGTGTAAATTGTAAAGGTTGATGGGCGATAGAAAGGAAGGCAAATAGAAGGCACATATAAGGAAATGGAAAAAGGATTTGCCACAATAGTCGGTCATGTAAAAAAGGGGATAAGGGGATGACCGCCCAAAAGGGATTTAGGGTTTTGTATATAAAGTTGAAAAGTGAATGAGGAGCTCATTCTTGGGTGTGTGGCAAAGTGGACTATTCTTCTTCTCTCCTCTTCTCTTGCTTGCTTGCTTGTGAGTGCTTAAGGGTGCTTGAGGGAGGGAGTGTGAGTGAGTGAGGCAGTGAGTGTGTGAGGGTGAGGGATCTTGGAGGTGAACCCCTCCACCATCTCCTCTCTTCTTTTTCTCTTCTCTTCTCTTCTCTAGTCTCGTGCATGGCTATAGAGAATGGAGCTTGGAGGAAGAGGCTTGAGGATGCTTGAGCTTGCGTCATGAATATGGAGCTATCGGAGTGCTCGAGAGAGGAAGCAACTCAATTGGGCATCAAGGTAATTGGAATGAGGCAAAGAAGGAGGCTTAATAGATTTGTTAAGGAATTGGCAGATTTGGAGATACCCCTTAAGGTCTAGGTGGACTTGAAGGGTGGTGGTGGAGAAAAATGGATAATTGTAGCAGGGGAAGCGGCTATCATTCATATCCTCTAGAAGAGCTAAGTAAAATGAAGGTAGTAGTGCAACTTGCATCATTAGTTGAGCCATTGTGCAACTATCTATAGCATTAGGATCAAAATGGAGGGATGGGAGACCACGCTCCTGCTGAGTGGGGTCTTGCCTAAGCAATATCCTAAGAAATCTAAGGTAATTATAGGTGGTAATAAAGGTGGGGTCATGGCACGAAGAGAATTCGTTAATCAAGTGGACCATGGTATCATACAAATTTTTTGAGGTGAAAATAAGGGCATCTTTGTATGTAGTACAAATGCGGATTATAGATTATTGAGAAGTCATATTGACTGTGGACATTGGGGTCGAGATCCACTCCTACCCTTCAAGGGTATGGCATGAACATTGGGTTGTTTTGCTCGAAGGGTTGAGTGTTGCAAAAGGACATCCAAGTGTCCATGTTGACATCACAAATCCATCTTCTCCATGTAGGTTGTCATTCATAACCAGGCACAAACCTCGACACTTCAAAAACTTAGTTTTGCCAAAATTCAACATCTTCAGTGCCCCATAGAGTGGGGTTCTGTTCTCTCTCCTTCAGCCATTTCTCCTCAATCCTGCCTCCGATATTAATCACCTCCTCCACCACCTTGATGGGAAAAACTCTATGCAGGTTGGTGGGGAATTGGAAATTATGATCAAAGGGGTTCCTTGTCGTTTCTTGGTTGTTTCCAAAATCACAAGGTCGGTGTGGAAGCTTGCTAGGAATTCATCCTTGCATGGTGGGATAGGTATAGGTGGTGCTATTATTGGTATGGCATTCCATCTTCTTCTTGTTTCCTCCACCATTTGTTTTCTCCTTTCTCTCAGTGCCGCCTTTCTTTCTGCTGCGGAGGTATCTGCTTGTTTGCTACTCATCTGGTCGTGGGGAGCAAGCAGTGCAACAAGCTCTTTCTCTTGCGGTCCCACTTCAAAGTTCATTTCATCCTAGTCCTCCTGCCTTGGCTCTTGTTGTGCCCCTTCTGTGAATCCAAGTGCTTCAACTTATTATGGGGTTAGGCTTGCCAGTAGGAGATAGCGGCACTGCTCTTCAAGGCTAAGGCCAACTCCCACGGGTTGTGGCGGCATCTGTAGGCCTACTCTCAAGGCCCTACATGCTATCCTTAGCTTCTTCTTTACAGCTTCTATGGATTCTCCTTCCTTTGCTTGTGTGACATCCAGTAAGTTATTCAGGAAGTCACATTACTGAGTTTCAAAGCCCACTTGGGCAACCTTTGCTCTACTTTCACTGTGACTACTTTGTCTTTCTCCACTTGAGCAAGATGGTGCGCCAAGGTTTTCACCCTCCTTTCATTGCAAGTTTCCCACTCTTCTGCTCTCTTCTTCACCTTCGGTTCCAATCCCAATGCCTTCTCTACCAAGGCCTTATTGTGAAAAATCTACACTTACTTGGCTCCTTCTCTCCTCCCCACAGTTACCGTCCCTCACTCCCTATCAAGGTCGTATGTCCTTAAGAATTCCACAGACTTAGTCTGGTCGGCCAAACTTTTCAATGTACTTAGTGAGGTTGCACTATTCTACAACCCTCTTGGCAGCCTCCTCCTTGACCACCACCTCTTCGATGTTGTGAATGCTCCTAAATTTGAGCTAGGGGTTTCTAAGGGAAAGGCCATACTTTGCTCTTTCCTCTTCTGTGAAGGGAAGGCGATGATCTCAGTCTTGTTGTGACATCTTTAGCTCCTGTCATAAACCATGGTTCACCGTTAGTGCTTTCCAAAACAGTTACTTGTTGAAAGAAAAGACTTCATGCTTGTTGAATCGAAACGTTTTTAGTATAGAAATAAACTTTTCCTTCAATCTTTATTTCAAAATTTTGTGACGTTTTCCTTGATCACAAGTTAATGTTTTCCTTCCTTTTCTATTCTTAGGTGTGGATTGAAGCTTTTAAGGTATATTTTTCCTTTTCTTGTTTCCTTATGTGTTTGCTTGGAGCTTGGTATGCTGAATTCTGGTTGACTGCAACCTGAAACTGAATTTGTTGACACGCTCAGTTTTGGACTTGAAATTGCTGTTGGTTACTCACAGTTTACAGTATTCAGACTGCATGTATGTACCCTGGCAGTGAGGTTACATAAGCTTAAGCTGAAGCAAACACATAGCTTATGTATTGACAATTATATCTACAGTTCATATCACTTGTTTGAGGGTTATTTTGGGGTGTCAGTGGGCTGAAATACCCTGGTTTTTTTCTGCAATTTAGTCCAGAAAACTGTCATAAACTGTTACGGACTGAACTTAGTCAGTCATACTTATTGGACTGCAGGGAGTCAGGCACTTGATAGACAGTCTATTGCATCATGGCTAATGCACATGGGACTGACAATATCACTCAGATAGTTGGAGAGAAGTTGGATAATAAGAAGTACATTATGGAAATTCAAAATGAAAAACTTTCTAGTTGGCAGAGGTTATTGGGATTTATGTACAGGAGATGAAGTTGCTCCTGAGTTGCCTGCACACAATCCAACAAATGAACAGAAAAGAGCCTACAGGCTATGGAATGAAAGAGCATGCAAGGTGCTGCATTGGTTTTCCTTATGTATATCTGATGCTATGGTAATTCAAATCACTGGATGTGAGACTCCGAAGGATGCTTGGGACATACTGATGAAAAATTATGGAACCATGACACATGCAAGAAAGATCCAGTTGAAACAGCAGTTCAACAACATGTCTAGGAATGGCAAGAGCATCCAGACGTATACCACGGAGATTAAGACCATAGCTGATCAACTTACTACTATTGGCTTATGTGTATCAGAAGATGATATGATTGCTGTTGCTTTGAATGGCTTAGGCAAAGAGTACAAAGCTTTTGACACTTCCATTTCTGTCAGAGAAGAGCCCCCTAGCTGGGAAGAGCTAGTTGCTTTGTTGCTGCATGAGGAAGTCAAACTTGATTTGAATATAGGTTCTAGTGCATCTCAGAGTAGAGACACTGTGCTGTACTCTAGCCAGCGTGGCAGAGGATCTAGAGGTCGTGGTTCATTTCGAGGTCGTGGTGACACTCGTAATACTTATGGACAGCAGCAGCAGCAGCAGAGTAATTGGCATGGTGCAAATACACAAGGCCAGCGTGGATCTGGTGGGTTTAGAGGCAAGGGGAGATCACCTCGAGGAAGAGGAGGTGGATTTGGATCTTGGCAGTCTACTGATCAGTCCAACAAGAACAAGGACTGTCATTATTGTGGCCGGTATGGGCATATTGCAAAGGATTGTTACAAGAAGCAAGGAGATATGAAGGCAAAGGGCAGACAGCATGGGCACTATGCATCTTCCAGTGGTGCTCATGATGAGTCAGTTGATAGACTCTTTGCCATGCAGCATTATCTAAAAATGCATCGAGACATGATAGAGATGACAGATGGTACATTGACTCTAGTGCGTCAAACCACATGACCCCGCATGGAGAGTGGTTTGATGAGATGGTTGCAGGTACACATGGTCATGTCCCAACATGACATAAAGCATAAAGGGATTGTTCCATTGATGATGCCTGATGGTAAGAAGAAAGGCCTGCATGATGTCTTACATGTACCGACCATAACAAAGAATTTGTTGTCTGTGGGTCAAATGGCAGAACAGAATCTGCAAGTGAGGTTTAACAAGGATGGATGTTTCATTGAGGAGTATGGAAATGGCTGCAAGCTAATTGCCAAGGGCAGAAGGGATGGCAGGATGTTTACTTTGGAAACGACCATTCCTGAACTTAAAGCAGCTATGTTTGCTCATGATGAGAGTGCCATCAGAGATGTAAAGATTTGGCACAAGCGGATTGGACATGTCAATGTACAAAAGCTGAAATCTATGCAGCAGAAAGAAGTAGTACTTGGATTACCTAAATTCAAGTATAATGATTTTGGTCATGTATGCCCTGCATGTCAGTTTGGGAAGCAGGCACAGTTTCCTTTCATGAGACATGTAAAAAAATCACTAGGCCTTTACAGTTGGTACATTCTGATGTCTGGGGTCCTTCACATAATGCTTCCTTTGGTGGTGTACGATATTATGTCTCATTTATTGATGATTTCAGCAGGTACACTTGGCTTTATATCTTGAAACATAAGGATGATGTGTTTGATGCATTCAAAGACTTCAAGAAACATGCTGAAAAGGAATTGGGCTGTTACATATCATGTTTGAGATCAGATGGAGGAGGTGAATATGTCTCAAACTACTTTGACAGGTATCTTGCTAAACATGGGATCAGAAGACAGCTCACATGCAGTTATACACTACAGCAAAACGGTGTTGCAGAGAGGAAAAACAGGGTTTTGAGGAGTCAGCTAGAGCTATGCTGAATGAAAAATGTCTGCCAAATGGTTATTGGGCTGAAGCAGTGGTGACTGCTGTATATGTACTGAATCGAACCCCTATAGCAGGGATTCATGAGGTCACTCCGTATGAACGGCTGTATGGTCATAAACCTGATATTTCACACTTGAAGGTATTTGGCAGCATTGCATATGTGCATATACCGGATGAGAAGAGGAAGAAATTGGATCCTAAGGCAGTGAAAAGTGTGTTTATTGGATATGCACAGGAATGGAAAGCTTATAAGTGTTATGTACCTTCTACGCATGAGACACTCATAAGCAGAGATGTGGTATTTGATGAGTGCTTCTTGGTATGGGAATCCTGTTGCAGTGCCTACTGATGGCTCACCCAGTATGAGTCATGCTGAAAATACTCATGCAGAGAGTACTTCCATGACTGGTCAAACAGGTGATGTATCATCTACAGTGAGTCCTTGGACAGGACGATTACGGAGTCGCACTATTGCATCCACTAACACGGATACGTCAGTGAGGGGGAGAAAAGATAAGGAAAAAGAAAAGGTTTTTGAAGATGTAACAGGTCCACTCACTACAGGTTATGATTTATCTAGCAGTGACAGCTTAGACAGTGAATTGGGGATTCCGTCTGTTATGACGCCAGGTGCTAGACAGAGCCATTATGTGCCGCCTCATGAGAGGCAAGCTCACTGTGAGCCACAGCTCAGGAGATCAGAGAGGGTCAGACGACTTGTTGACAGGTATACTCACACTGGATATTCAGCCCATCATTATGCTTATATGACGAAAGTAATAGGTTTTAGAGAACCAAGTAAGTTTGATGAGGCAGTTTCAGATGAGAATTGGCGTGCTGCTATGGATGAGGAATATTCAGCTTTGGCTGAAAATTGTACATGGGATTTGGTACAGTTGCCTGAGGGCAAAACACCTATTGGATGCAAGTGGGTGTATAAGGTAAAATGTAAATCAGATGGATCATTGGAAAGATATAAGGCCAGGCTGGTTGCAAAAGGGTATGCGCAGCAGTATGGTCTTGATTATGAGGAGACTTTCAGCCCTGTAGCAAAGATGGCTACAGTTAGAACTGTGATTGCTTTGGCAGCAGCTAGAGGCTGGAAACTATGGCAGATGGATGTAAAGAATGCATTTCTCAATGGAGAATTACAGGAAGAGGTTTACATGGAACAGCCTGAAGGCTATGTACATCCAGAATTTCCAGCACATGTATGTCGGCTGAAAAAGGCATTATATGGGTTGAAACAGGCACCCAGAGCATGGAATGCTCGCATCAGCAGTTATTTGCAGCAACATGGTTTCCGATTGGGAGATGCTGATCATAGTCTGTTTGCGAAGAAGACAAATAGTGGCTATGTTTTTCTAGTTGTCTATGTTGATGACTTAATCATTACAGGAGACGATGAAAATGGGATTGCAGAAATAAAGACATGTTTACAGGCTGAGTTTAAGGTCAAGGATCTTGGAGAGCTGAAATATTTTTTGGGGATTGAGGTTGTCTCTACACCTCGAGGCATATGGCTGCTACAGAAGCAGTATACTCATGACATGTTACAGAAATATGGTATGGCTGATTGCAAGCCTATGGATACGCCTTTGGAGCAGAATGTCAAGCTGTAGATTGATGTTGGGACAGATATTGAGAATGTTACTATGTACAGATAGATGGTAGGTAGCTTGATCTATCTCACGATCACTAGACCTGACTTGAGTTATGCTGTGGGGCTGATCAGTCAGTTCATGCAGAAGCCTCGCAAACCACACTTGGATGCAGTCAGAAGAATTCTAAGATATGTAAAGGGTACCACAGATCATGGGCTATTTTATGCATATGGGAAAACCCTTGACTTGATGGGGTACACTGATGCTGACTGGGCTGGTTGCACATATGACAGGAGGTCAACCAGTGGCTATGCATTTGGATTGGGTAGTAGCATGATCAGTTGGCAGAGTAAGAAACAGCCTACAGTTGCATTGTCCAGTACGGAAGTAGAGTATCGTGGTGCGGCCTTAGAGGCATGTGAAGCTAAGTGGTTACAGAAGTTACTGAATGACTTGGGAGTACACTTGGACAGCAAAGTCAAGCTGTACTGTGACAATTTGAGCAGTGTTATGTTAGCAAGCAATCATGTTTATCATGCAAGATCAAAACACATTGAGGTTCACTACCATTTCATCAGGGAAATGGTTTTAGCAGATCAGATTGACTTGGAGCATGTGAAGACTAAAGACCAGGTAGCAGACATCTTTACCAAATCACTTGGTAAAGATAAGTTCATTCACTTTAGACAGCTACTTGGAGTGATGCAGATGATTTGAGTTTTGTTTTTGAGCTTGAGGGGGAGTGTTAGAAATCAAGCTCACCGTCAGTGTGTCTTCATCTATGACCGACATCTATGACAGCTAGTGTGTACAGCTGTCTACATGTGACTACATTAAATAAGTCGCAGTGACCTGACTAGAGTTAGTCAGTCTAGTCTACATTTACACTAGGTCACTTTATCTTGTAGTGTGTGTGTGCTTTTCAGTTGAGTGTGTGGAAATGAAGGAATGAGCTTGAGAGCCTGAAGGCTCATGGATATGGAGTCTTTCCCTTTCTCTCTCTCTACTCTTTGAACAGAGGCAATCATAGCTCAGAGCGAGCGACACAAAAGTGGCGTCCACCACATCATCCCCTGTTTCTTTAGCTAAATCAGCTGCTAGGGAGAGAAAGGATTTCCTCTCGTAGGAAGGCCTAAGGCTTGCGGGTGGTTGGGGTTTGGTAGGACTTGAGCCTTTGGCGACAAAAAGTTGCAGTGATGAGTGTTCTTGAGCTTGCGATTGGGTCGCTGGGACAAAGGTTGGGTTAGCAGCAGCCTTGAGTGACGGCCTGCTGCTTTCAAGTTGGATTTGGAAAGTTGGACTGACTCTAGCGGGTGATGACTCTTGTGGCGGCGGTTGTCACTTGGGTCGATAGGCTGGGGTGGCTCTCTTGGGTTCGCGCGTGGATAAACTTGATGGTTGCGGGTCCGAAAAACTCTGCGGCTTGTGGTTTTGAGGTTCTACGGTTTTCGGGATGATCAAGCTTGAGGCTGGTGTACGATTGGTGCCTCTGGCCATGTGGGCCTTAGGTATCCATAGCCAAGCATTGCCCTCATAATAGCCTTGTGCATGCACGAGGGCCTTGGGGACCCATCTTTGACTGATTACATGTCTATTCCTGTAACTGCATTTGGGCCTCCTCGGTTTAGAGTTTCTGGTCTTATGAGGGTAGGAGTGTCGACTCCTAGGCAGCTGTTGCGGCTGTTTAGGCATCCATTGAAGGCAAGGTTGTGGGGCCTTAGTGTTGGCTACTATGGGTTGCGGTCTATGAAGCTCAGGGAGTGGCAGCCGCTCACTACCCCCCTCCTTAGACTTGACTACATATGTTTCTATCGGTGGCTTTGTGGCCCGAGATGAGGTCGCGCAGTCCTTGCTGAAAGATGTAACAATGCGAGCGTTGCCTATTGCAAGGTGGATGCGCTGCGATGCGTAGTCAACATTGCAATGGGTCTGCTTTTTGAAGGTTCGCCCCAGCAGTGACTCTGTGCTTGCGTTTTTAGCATTTTGCAACACATAAAAAATCATTGGAACAGTCTCAGATTCGATAGAAACGGTTGGTTTGCACTTACCGAGTAGTGTGTAGGAATGGGCCCCATATGGGCTTAATTTGGCAGTGGTGGATTGAAGCTATGGTTTGCCAAGTTGAGTCCAATGATCGTGGGTTATGACATTGAATTCTGCTCCCTCGTCGATCAAGGCGTTGAAAGCACATGTTTGTGTTGCCGTGACCATGATACGGAGGTATCGGGTTCTACGGCTTCCTTATCCTCATCATCGATTTCAGTGATTGTGGCTACTTGTATTTTGGCAGGCGGTTCTAACATCGGTGGCTCATGCAAAGGATGCATAGGAGGGTAGTACTTCTTGACACGACTGCCATTGAAGAAACCTATTCCTTCACCGTTTAGGGTCTCAAGTTCGACATTGCCTGTTTGGCTGATCGCACGAACTTTGAAGGGTCCAGGACCCCTAAATTTCATTTTTTGCTTATGCCCCTTAACTGAGTAGAGGAGCACTAAGTCACCCTGTTCGAACTCGCGCTGCTTGACGTGCTGGTTGAACTAGCTCTTGCGTCGGGCTTTCTCACAGATCAGTGCATGGGTGGCTAGAAGACGAGTCTCCAAGAGGCATTGGAGCTCAACTAGGCGTTGCGTCCATGCCTCCTTCCCAGGGGGTTTGACCGACAGCCATTTTATAAGCTGTTTAGTAAGCCCACAGAGCTACCATCAACTTGTTGTCCCAGTCACTGTGTGAAGCAGAGACAACCTTGATTAGGACATTGACAAGAATCTTATTCATTGATTCGGCGTGGCTGTTTTCCTGAGGGTAGTATGGCGAGGATTTGCCATGGATGATGAGGAAGGTGGATAGGAGATGCGCGATCACTTCATTGATGAAGTGCATGCCTTGGTCACTAACCAGTTCGATGGGGCAACCGAATTGTGAAATCATCTGCTCCCATAAGAACTTAGCTGTCATTCTAGCGTCATTTTTTCGTGTTGCTCGTGCTTCTGCCTATTTAGTGAGGTAATCCGTGGCCACAATGATGTACTTGGCCTGCAAATACTGTACTATAGGACTAATGGGTCCAATGAAATCAATTCCCCATTTTTCAAAGGATTGTCGAGCTGGGATTAATTCCATTTGATCCTTGCGAATTGGGACCTTCGTCCACTCGCACTTGTCACAATGCTTGACGAATTGTGCTGCGTCACGAAAAAGCATGGGCCACCACAATTGAGATTGCAACACTTTTCGTGCTGTCATGTCTCCGCTGAAGTGCCCTCCGACAATACCGCTGTGCGCTTCTGAGAGCACATCGTGCATCTCATATTCGCACACGCATCTGCGTAACAATCCGTCTTGCCCCAGCCTATAGAGTTGGCCTGCAATCAGCTGATAGGGCTGGATCTTAAGGATTAATCACCTAAGTTGACCTTTTTCTATCGGTCGGTCAGGCAGTCCGTGCTCAAGCACTTGGACTATGTCATCTGCCCAATACGGCGTTAGATCATCCTTATATAGATCTTTCTCACTGGAAAGGTTAAATAGTCATCAACAACACCTTGTCCAGCGGCTTCTCCGGTGGGAATGCGTGACATGTTATCAGCCATGTAATGCTGTTTTCCCTTCCGTACCATCACGGAGAAGTCAAACTCTAAAAGCAGAAGGAGCCATCGAGCTATGCGTCCTGTAGTGCAAGGTTTGTTTACTAGATAGAGTAAGGCTTGATGGTCCACAAAGAAGGTAAAGAGCGTGGCCAAAAGATAATGCTGAAATTTCTTCACTGTGAATACCATGGCTAATCCCTCTCTTTCCATCGTCGAGTAATTCATTTCCATCTCAGTGAGTTGCCTGCTAGCAAAGCTCACCGGATAGTCTAAATTGTGTTCGCCAGGTTGGCACAACACTGCCCCCACGGCAAACTTAGAAACATCGATATGCACGTGGAAGGTAATGGTCAGAGTCTGGGGCTCATAGGATTGGTGCTATGGTTAGAGCCTTCTTCAACTCTTCATATGCCCGTTGGCATGCTTTGGTCCATTCAAAGACAATAAGCAGCTTGTACAAGGGTCTGGCGATCAATTCATAATTCAGTACAAACCGCTGATAGTATCCCGTATGGCCTAGGAAGCATTAAACTCCCTTGTAGTTGTTTGGGGGTGGAAGGTCAACAATGACCCTGACCTTCGAGAAGTCAGTGGCAATGCCGTTCTCCGACACCACATGCCCTAGGATGCATCCATGCTTCACCCAAAACTAGCAATTTAAGGGGTTCAAGGAGAGACGATATAAGTGACACCACTCGAAGACTGCTCGGAGTTTGTCTAAGTGTTCGATCCAGGTCGAGTGGACACAGAGGTCGTCGACAAAGACTTCTAACTCCTTATGAAGCATGTCCTTAAAGATGGTGCACATGAGGCATTGGAAAGTGGCAGGGGCATTAGTCAACCCGAAGGGCATGACTATGTAAGCAAATATGCCCCACTCAGTGGCGAAGGTCTGCAGGATGCACTTGCACCTGGTTGTACCCTGAGAAGCCATCTAGAAAACTGTAGGCTTCCTTACCTACCACTCTTTCAAGCATATGCTCGGTGTACGGCAACGAATAGTTGTCCCTCTTGGTAGCAGTGTTTACCTTCTTGTAATTAACGCACACTTAGATTTTTCCATTCTTCTTCATCACGATGACTATGGGCGATACCCAGTCTATGTGCTCAATTTTGTAATTGAATCCTGCTCTCATCAGCTTATCAATCTCTTCCTTGACAGCATGAGCATGTTTTGGATTCATAGGGTACGGTCGCTGCTTGATCGCGTTGCGTCTGGCGTCATGGGTATGTTGTGAGTCACGACACTCGGATCTACCCCCTTAAGCTCTTCTAAGGACCTGGTGAACACGTCTATGTACTCTCGCAAGAGAGCGACAAGACTCGTTTCTTTTTCATTAGTCAAGTCATTGGCAATGAAGACTAGTCGGGGTGTTTCCCCTTCCTAGGCTAGGTCCACCTCCTTGACCTTGGCTAGTCCCTCGATTGGTTCGCTCATCTGTGCTTGACGTTTGGCACCTAATAAAACTACCACCATATCCCCTTTTTTGAATTTCGTAAATTGTTTAGGAAGGTCCTGCGGTTTTCGTTGTTCTTCTATTAGAGTATCCCTGGGTTGTTTTGCCTTTTCATGCCTTAATCGCATGTACCTCAGGTGGACAGGTAGGTCCCCCTTGGTGCGTCTGGTTGTGGGCGGCCTAAGGATTTCTGGATCACTATCCGAACTAACCCCCGATTCAAAGTCGAACCCTCCCTCCTCGCTAGAAGAGATGGTCTCCCCTGGCAGGCGCAGTTCAGATGGTGATTCAATCCTAAACACTGATGTCATTCCTGGATGGGCAAGTCCTGCTTGCTCAAGGTCTATGGCTCCTACGTGTTCCAACCAAGCACGATCACATTCCATGCGCATGACTCCTCTCTCCATCCTGAAGATACTCTTTTTCTGTGGCTTGGAGTCTGCTCGTATTTGCTCTATTTCTTGTCCTTCAGTGTCGTATTCCACGGTATCTACCTCACCCTCACTTTCATCACTGAAGGATTGGCAGTCTTCGTATTCGTCGCTAGAATTCTCTTCATCAGATTGTTCATCGTCTCCTAAGGCTTGGTATATCTCTGGTCGTTGGTTAGGAACCAAGGCCCAGTTATACATGAGGTTTAAGTCATGCACTCTGGTCCATTGCCACTTGGATTCATCTAAGAGATCCTAGAGTGGTTTGAAATTTGCAACTAGATTGCCAGCTAGCTTGTCCGTTAGGCATTCCAGTATCTCCTGGAGTTCCCTTTTGTTGGTTGGGACTTGAGAGTTGGCGGGCTTCGGTTTCCCACGAAGGCTTCCTGTCATCATGTAGACTGGTACGGAGGGTGTGTCGTTAGCCTTGCCAATTGTTTTGATGGCTTACTCATACGCCTCGTGATCAGAGAACGGCAGGTCGATTGTAGCAAGACATGCATCCAATCCCGCTCGTCCTCTGGGCATGGGATATACTTGGTCAAGGGCCCATAGGACTTCGTGACCTGAGCATTACCCTTGAGCATAGCAGAGATGGCATCTAAGTCGACTGGTGAGGTCTTCCAAGTGTCCATCTCTACTCTCACGGCGTCCGTTCTATTGCCAAGGAAGATCAAGCCATTACCCCAATCTTCGATGACTCTAGCATTGCGCATCCAGGGGCGGCCTAATAGGATGTCGTAGTCCACTCTCTTCATGACTATAAAGTCAACGGAGAACTGGACACCTGCGATCTTCACTGGCCAATTCTTAAGCACCCCGAATGGCTTGACTCTCATACCGTTTGCTAGTATGACATTAAACTTGGCAGTCTCAACGGGTGGGTTTCCCCAAGTCGGAAGCACTGCGTGGCTAAGCACACTAACCCCAGCCCCCGTGTCCACGATTCCCTTCCTCATTGTATCGCCTAGGGCTAAAACCGGTAAGACCGCATGCATCTCGGAACCTTCCTAGAAGGCATTGACGTGCAAGGACTTAGGCATAGAGTGCAGCGTCAAACTCGGTATTTGCGTCTCTGCATCATGGTCATGAGGGTCTGCCATGACCTGATCTTGTGACCCTTCAACCCACTGCTTAAGATCTTGCCATAGGGTGGGGTGCTTCCTAAGCACATCCCCCAGGCTAAGTGTTACAGGGGTAGTCACCAACGTGGTCAGGAGATCGTTGGGTGTTCGTCTCTCCCCTAACCTGGATCGTCCTGACCAGTGGCCGTGACTAAACCACAGCCCTATAGCAGTGCTGAGGCTTGGCCTTAGCAGCACCGCTTGTGGTACAGTTGCTTCTCTTGACTTTGGTTGTGGAGGCGAGACTGGCGTACTTATGCTGGAGAGATCATCGATCCCGTCCTCTATGATGGGCTCGGCGTCTTTTAGATGTTCTTGGGCTTTCTTCACCCATTCCTTCACCTTTTCTATGGCCTCTAATTATCGCTTTGGATGCGAGTATTCCCCTACCTTAGCACTTCCCTTTTCGGCCATCTTAGGGGCTGAAGTTTATGCCTCTATGTCAAAAACCTTCTTTCCAGTAGGCAGAGTTGTAGCACTCTCCGTTTTCAGTGTGATTTTAGCTTCCAACCTCTTCCTCCTCCGTCTATGGCTCTTCTTCCCTATCGAGGCTGCATCGAGATTGCAATGGTTTGGGTCGATAGACTCACTCAATCTTCAATGGTTTGTGTGTTTGTGATTCTAAAGGCTTTGAATCCAAAGGATTTTGTGGCCTTAGCCTCGAATGTGTCATGTGGCCTTGTGTGGTCAAGCTTGAGGGCGGTGTTCAATTAGTGCATGCGGCTGTTTTGGCCTTAGGAATCCATATGGAGGCATTACCCTTGTAATAGCCTTGCACTTACAATAGGGTCTTGGGGACCCATCGTGGCTTGATCGTACGTCAATGTCTATAGTTGCATCTTGGCCTCCTAGGGTGGGAAGTGGGGCTCTTAGCCTTGTAGGGTTGTGGGTGTATACTTCTAGGCAGTCCTTTCAGTTTAGGCATCCATTGAAGCTTTGGCTCATGGGCCTTAGCTTTGACTTCAGTGATTTGTTGGTCTTAAGGCTTGGTGGGTTGTGACGAAGCACTACCCCCTCCCTAGACTTGGCAGAAAGTTTCTCTACCGATGGCTCTACAGTCTTGGAAGGAGTCATGCAGCCCTTGTTGAAGGCTAACTATGCGGACGTTGTCCATGGCTAGGTGGATATGCTGCAACTCGTAGTTGGCATTACAATGAGCTTGCTTCTTAAAGGTTCATCCTAACAGCAACTCCGTGCCTACATATTTAGTGTTGGTGAGAAACACATAAAAGATCATCGACATGCTTTTAGACTCTATAGAAACTGCAACCTTGCACTTTTCCAAGAGTGGATATGATCGGCCCCCATATGGGCTAAGTCTAGTGTTATTGGGCTATAGCCGCGGTTTGCCAATTTGGGTCAAATGATCATGAGTTAAGACATTAAAGTTAGCTCCCTCATCGATCAATGCATTGAAGGTGCATGTGTTCTTGGCAGTGACCGTTATGCTTAGGTAAGCCGATTCTACAGCTTCCTCATCCTCATCGTCCATCTCAGTGATACTTGTACATTGATAGGGGACTCTAGCAGCATTAGAGGCTCATGTAGTGGGTGTGTGGGAGGGTAGTAATTCTTCATGCAGTTGCCACTGAAGAATTCTATGCCCTCACCTTCCAAGGTTTTGAGTTCTACGTTGCCGATTTGGCTGATGGCATGAACTCTGAAAGGTCTTAACCCCCTAAACGTCATTTTCTGTTTATGTCCCTTGACTGAGTACATCAGTACTAAGTCGCCATGCTCAAAGTCTGCTGCTTGACATGATTGTCAAACCAGCTTTTGCATATTGCCTTCTCGCATATTAGCGCATGGGTGGCTAGAAACCAAGTTTTCGATAAGCCTTTGAGCTCTTCCTATTCCATCTCTCTTGAAGGGCTATCCTCAAGCTAGGAACAAAGAACTCTAAGGATAGAATTTTCTCAGTTCCATAGGTCAACCTAAAGGGAGTGTGACCCATAGTCTTTTTATAAGCCATGCGGTAGGCCCACAAGGCTGCCATCAACTTGTTATCCCACTCACTGCACGAAGCAGAGACTACCTTGATCAGGACATTCACCAAGATTTTATTTGTGGATTCACCTTGGTCATTTTCCTGAGGGCAATAAGGCAAATATTTTGTATGGATGATTAGGAAGGTGGATAGGAGATGAGCTATCACTTCGTTGATAAAGTGTGTGCCTTGGTCACTAAAACAAGTTAGATGGGACAACTGCCAAATCATGAGATCACTTGCTCCCATAAGAACTTGGTAGTGGTCTTAGCGTCATTTTTTCTCATAGCTCATGCTTCTGTCCATTTCGTTAGATAATCAATGGCGATAATGATGTACTTAGCTTGTGAATACTGTGTCCGGGACTAATGGGTCCGATGAAGTCAATCCCCCATTCTCAAAGGGTTGTCATGGAGTGATTGGAGTTAGCTCCATGTGATCCTTACAAATAGGGACCTTAGTTCGTTGGCACTCATCACATTCCTTTATGAATTGTGCTGCATCTCAGAAAAGAGTGGGCCACCACAGTTGGGACTACAACGCCTTGCGAGTTGTTGTGTCTCCACTGAAGTGTCCTCATGTGATTCTATCATGTGCCTCTGTGAGTACGTCATGCATTTCATGCTCACACATGCATCTATGCAGCAACCCATCTTGCCCCAACCTATAGAGTTGGCCTACTATCACAATTGATAGGGTTGGAACTTCACGATGATTTGCTTAAGGCAGGCCTTTTCTATTGGTCATTCAGGTAGTCCGTGCTTAAGCACTTGGACTATGTCATCTACCCAATACGACATCATTCAGCTCTAAACAAATCTCTTTCACTGTGATAAGCTGAATAGATGCACGTTTAGCAATTTTTCTACAATGCCTTGTCCAATAGCTTCTCCAATGCGAGACATATAGTCAGCCATGTAGTGCTGCTTCCCTTTATGTACCACCACGGAGAAGTCAAATTCTAAAAGCAAAAGTAGCTATCAAGCAATGCGTCCTATAACACAAGGTTTATTAACAAGATATAACAAGGCTTGATTGTCAACAAAGAAGTTAAAAGGCATAGACAAAAGATAATGCCAAATTTTCTTTACAAAAAATACCATGGCCAAACCCTCTCTCTCCGTTTTTGAGTAATTCATTTCGGTCTCAGTGAGTTGTCTACTAGCAAAGCTCACTGGGTAATCTAGGTTGTGTGCTAGCACAACACAGCTCCTACACAAAATTTCAAAGCATCAATGTGCACATGGAACGTGAATGTCCAATCTAGGGCTCATAGAATTGGTGCAGCGATGATCAAAGCCTTTTCCAATTCCTCATATGCACGTTGGCATTCCTCGGTCCATTCAAATATGATCAACATCTTGTATAGAGGTCTAGCAATCAATGCATAGTTTAACACAAACTGCTGATAATACCCTGTATGGCCTAAGGAGCACTGAATGCCCTTGTAATCAATTTTGGGGGTGGAAGATTGACAATGACCCTGACCTTCGATAAGTCTGTGGCAATGCCATTCTTCAACACTACGTGTCCTAGGATGCATCCATGCTTTACCCAAAACTGACACTTCAAGGGGTTCAACAAGAGATGATATAGTCAACACCGTTCAAACACCACTCGGAGTTTATCTAAGTGTTCCCTCCAAGTAGAGTGAACACACAAGTCATCTACAAAGACCTCTAACTCATTCCTAAGCATATCTTTGAATATAGTGCACGTAAGTCGTTGGAAGGTAGCTGGTGTGTTAGTCAACCCGAAAGGCATGACTATGTAGGTGAAGACACCCCACTCAGTGGCGAATGCAGTCTTATGTCTATCATTAGGATGCACTTGCACCTGATTGTATCCAGAGAGGCCATCCAAAAAACTATAAGCCTCTTTGCCAACCACTCTTGAGAGCATGTGCTCGATGTACAGCAATGGATAGTTATCTCTCTCTGTAGTAGCATTTACCTTCTTGTAATTGACGCACACTCTAATCTTTCCATTGTTCTTCAATATGATGACTATGGGAAAAACCCAGTCCGTGTGCTCAATTTCATAGATGAATCCTACTCTCATTAGCTCACCAATTTCTTTCTTGATGGCATGGGTGTTCTTTGGATTCATGGGATACGGCTTCTTGAACCAGTGTTGCATTAGGTGTCATGGGTATGTTGTGAGCCACTACACTTGGGTCTACCCCTTTGAGCTCTTCTAGGGACCAAGTAAAGCCATCTATATACTCTCGTAAGAGAGCAATGAGTCTTGCTTCCTCTTCCTCAGTCAAGTCATTGGCTATAAAGATAGGTCGGGGTGTCTCCCCTTCCGTGGCTAAATTGACCTCCTTGACCTTAGTAGGTCCTTTGATTGGTTCGCTTGCTTGCCCCTATTATTTGGATCCCAACAATATCACTACCCTATCTCCTTTTTTGAATTTTGTGAATCACTTTAGTAGGTCTTGTAGTTTTTACTGCTCTTCTATTTGCATATCCCTAGGCAGCTTTCGTCATTCATCCCTTAACCATCGGTGCCTTAGGTGGACGGGTAGGTCCCCCTTGGTGCATCTAGTCTTGGAAGGTCGAGGTATTTCAGGATCACTATTTGAGCTAACTTCCAACTCATAATCAAACTCTCCGTCTTCGCTAGAAGAGGAAGTCTCTTCTAGTAGTCACATCTTGGAAGGTGAGTCCATTCTCAATAGTGGTGTGGCACTTGGTTGTGCTAGGCCTGCCTGCTCATAGTCAATTGCGCCTATGCGCTCCAACCAGGTTCAATCGAAATCCATATGCATGACTCCTCTCTCTATCCTAAATGTGTTCTTTTTGCGTGGTTTGGAGTTAGCTCGTATTTGGTCGATTACACATCCCTTAGTATCGTATTCTATAGTGTCCATTTCCCCTTCGCTCTCATCACTAAAGGAACAATAGTCTTCATATTCATCGTAAGAGCTATCTTTGTCTGACTGCTCATCATCTCCCAATTCTTGATATGTCTCTTCTCATTGGTTGGGGACTAAGGCCCAATTGTACATCAAGTTTAAATTGTGCACCTTGGACCATTGCCACTTAAGCTCATCCAAGAGACCTTGGAGTGGCTTGAGATTCGTTGATGGATTTCCATCCAACTTGTCAATTAGATATCCTAGGATCTCACGGAGCTCTCATCTATTGTTCGGGACTTGGAATGTGAGAGGGTTGGGTCTTCTCTGTAGGCTTCCAGCCATCATGCAAACTGGTACTACTGAGGGTGTGTCCTTGGGCTTGCCAATTGTCTTGATGGCTTGTTCATACTCCTCATTGTCTGAGAACGAAAGGTTGATGGTAGCAAGAACATGTATCTAGTCTCACTCTTCCTCAAGTCATAGGATATACTTGGTTAAGGGCCCATAGGATTTCCTAATCTATTCGTCACCCTTCAGCATGGTGGAGATGGCATTTAGGTTGACAGATGTAGTCTTCCAATTGTCCATCTCTACTCTTATAGCCTCCATCCGATTGCCTATGAAGATGAGACCATTGCCCCAGCCTTCTATGACTCTCGCATTGCGCATCTAAGGTTGGCCTAGAAGAATGTCGTAGTCCACTCCCTTCATGACTATAAATTCAATAGAGAATTGGACCCCTAAGATCTTTACTAGCCAATTCTTTAACACATCGAATGGTTTTACCTTCATTCCATTAGCCAGTGTGACATTGAACCTAGCAGTCTCGACTGGTGGGTTACCCCAAGTTTGGAGTATTGCATGGCTTAACATACTAACTCCCACTCCCATGTCTATGATTCCCTTTCTTGTGACATCTCCAAGAGCTAAGACCAGCAAGACTGCATGCATCTCTTTGCCTTCCCAGAAAGCATTGATGTGCAAGGACTTAGGCACTTAGTGCAACATCAAGATTGGTATTTGCATTTTTGCATCATGCTGCAAGTCTGTAGTGGCAACTTGCTCATTTGATTCTTCAACCCACTATTTCAGCTCTTGCCATAGCGTTGGATGATACTTAAGCAAGTATCTTAAGCTTAGAGTCATAGGGGTGGTCACCAATGTATAAAGGAGGTTGCTAGTTGCTTGCCTCTCTCCTAACTCTACAGTTCTTGGCCAATGCCCTTGACTAATTTGCTAGCCCGAAGCATTTAGAATTTGTCTAAGCGGCACTGCTTGTGGTGTAGTTGCATCCCTCGATTTTGATCGTGGGGGTGAGACTTGTGTGCTTATGCTTGAGAGATCATCTATCTCGTCCTCTAGTATGGGCTCAGCGTCTCTTAGGTGCTCTTGGGCTTCTTTCACCCACTCCTTCACTTTCTCGATGGCTTCAAGTTGGCACTTCGGATTGGGATACTCCCCGACCTTAGCACTTCCCTTTTCAGCTATCTTTGGAGCTGACATTTCTCCCTTCGCATTAGTGACTTTCTTTCCAATATGCAATGTTGTGGCACTTTTGGTTTTGAGCGCGACCTTAGCGTCTGGTCTCTTCTTCCTCCGTCTCCAACTTTTCTTTTCAATTGAGGTTGTGTCAATATTGCTAGGCCACCCTAGCAATGATAAACCGGTCTACATTGTATGCGCATGGTCATGACATGCAATGGGATAGGTGTGGCCTCCCCATCGAGTGTCTCATTTGGTAACTCATCAGCAAATCTTAAACCACTCAAAGATCTCTAGAACAAACCTAAGTAGCAATGGACTAAAGTGCATGACTTAAACTTGACGTACAATTGGGTCTTAGTCACCGATGTGAGAAGAAGCCTAAGTATCATGACTTAGAAGGCGATGGGTAGTCAGATGGGGGCGATTCTGATGAGAGTACAAGGACTGCTACTCCTTCAGTGATGAGAGTGAAGGGGAGATTGATACGATAGAATACGACACTAAGGGATGCATAATTGAGAAAATACAAGCAAACTCCTGACTATGCAAGGAAAATTCCTTTAGAGTTGAGAAAGGAGTCATGCACATGGATTGCAATCGCATTTTTTTAGAACATGTAGGCGCAATGGACTATGAGCAAGCAAGACTAGTCCTATGCCCATATATAGGATGGATTCACCTTCCAAGCTATGAGGGCCACCATGGGAAACTTCCTCTTCTAACAAAGATGGAGAGTTTGATTCTGAGTTGGAAGTGAATTCAGACAGTGATCCCGAGATTCCTCAACCTGCTAAGACTAGACGCACCAAAGGAGACCTACTTGTTCACCTGAGGCACCAAAGGTTAAAGGAGGAAAGGAGGAAATAGCCTAGGGACATGTAGACAAAAGAGAAAAGAAAACCGCAAGACCTATCAAAGAGATTCACTAAGTTCTAGATAGGCGATAGGGTAGTGATCTTGCTAGGAGCCAAATGCCAAGGGCAAGCAAGCGAACCAATAAAAGGACCCGCCAAGGTCAAGGAGGTCAATTTGGCCAGGGAAGGGGGGACACCTCGACCTTTCTTTATAGCCGATGACCTGACCAAGGAAGAGAAAGTAAGTCTCATTGCTCTCTTGCAAGAGTATATACACGTCTTTGCTTGGTCCCTGGAAGAACTCAAAGGGGTAGATTCGAGTGTAGTGACTCACAATATACCCATGACACCCAATGCAACATTGGTCAAGCAACGACCGTATCCCATGATTCCAAAACACGCTCACACTATTAAGAGAAGAAATTGATAAGCTAATGAGAGCAGGATTCATCTATGAGATTGAGCACATTGCGGACTCGGTTTCGCCCATAGTCATCATACTAAAAAAACACATGCTCGAAAGAGTAGCTAGTAAAGAGGCCTATAGCTTCTTGGATGGCTTCTCGGGATACAACTAGGTACAAGTGCACCCTGACAATAGGCACAAGACCGCCTTTGCCATTGAGTTGGGAAACTTTGTCTACATATTCATGCCCTTCAGGTTGACTAACGCACCAGCTACATTTCAGAGGCTCATGTGTACTATATTCAAGGACATGCTTAGGAAGGAGTTAGAGGGTTTCGTCGATGATCTATGTGTTCACTCCACTTGGAAAGAGCACGTAGACAAGCTCCAAGCTGTCTTTGAACGGTGTTGACTATATCATCTCTCGTTGAACCTCATAAAGTGCCAGTTTTGGGTGAAGCACGGATGCATCCTAGGGCACGTGGTATCCAATAATGGCATCACCACCAACTTCTCAAAAGTTGGATTCATCATCGATCTCCCACCACCGAAAACTGATTACAGGGGAGTTCAATCCTTCCTGGACCCCATATAGGGTATTATTGGTGGGTTGTGTTGAACTATGCATTGATTGTTAGACCTCTATACAAGTTGGTGATTGTATTTGAATGGACTGAGGAATGCCAGCATGGGTATGAGCAACTAAAAAAGTCTCTCACCATTGCACTAATCCTATGGGCCCCAGATTGGACAATCACCTTTCATGTTCACATTGACGCTTCTAAATTCACTGTAGGAGCGGTGTTGTGCCAACCTAGTGAACATAGCTTAGGCTATCCAGTAAGTTTCGCTAGCAAACAACTCACAGATATGGAAATAAATTATTCAACAATGGAGAGAGAGGGGCTAGCCATGTTATTTGCTGTAAAGAAGTTTTGACACTATCTTTTGGCTAAGCCCTTTACCTTCTTTGTTGACTATCAAGCCTTTCTATATCTTCTTAACAAACCTTGTGCTAAAGGACGCATCGCTCGATGGCTACTTTTGCTTTTGGAGTTTTACTTCTCCATGGTTGTATGCAAGGGGAAACAACATTATATGGCTGACCATATGTCTCACATTCCCACAGGAGAAGCGGCTAGACAAGGCATTACGGACGACCTATCTGATGCCCATATCTTAACCTATCTAGCAAAAGAGATATATTTAAAGTTGATCTGATGCCATATTGGGTAGATGACATAGTCCAAGTGCTCGAGCACATACTCCCTAAATGACTAATAGAAAAGGCCCGACTTAGGCGACTCATTCTGAAAATCCAACCCTATCAGCTAATAGCAAGCCAACTTTACCAGCTAGGGAAATACTGATTGTTGTGCTGATGTGCGTGCAAACATGAAATGCATGATGTGCTTTAGTGAAGCACACGACAAAATCACAGAAGGACACTTCAGTGGGACACGACAGCCCGCAAGGTGCTGCAATCTCAACTATGGTGGCCTGCTCTCTTCTGAGATGTAGCACGATTTGTAAAGCACTGTGTGAGTGCCAATAGACCAAGGTCCCAATTCGCAATGATCAAATGGAACTAACCCCAATCATTGCAAGACAACCATTTGAGAAATGGAGAATCAAATTCATTGGGCCAATAAGCACCATTGCACAATATTCATAGGCTAAGTACATCATCGTTGCCACAGACTATCTCACGAAGTGGGCAAAGCATGAGCTACGAGAAAGAATGACACTAGGACCACTGTCAAGTTCTTATGGGAGTAGGTAATCTCATGATTCGGCTGCCCCATCAAACTTGTTAGCTCCCAAGGCACACACTTCATCAATGAAGTGATAGCTCATCTCCTATCCACTTTTCTAATCATCCATTGAAAATCCTTGCCATACTACCCTCAGGCGAATGGCCAGGCTGAGTTTATGAATAGAATCCTAGTAAACATAATCACCAAGATGGTCTCTGCTTCGCACAGCGACTGGGATAAAAACCTCATCACAGCCTTATATGGGCCTACTGTACGGCCTATAAAATGGTAGTCGCTCAAACTCCCTTCAGGCTAACCTACAAACCTGAGGCAATTCTACCCATAGAGTTCTTCATTCCTAGCCTGAGAGTCGCTCTTTAAGAGAGATGGGATGGAAATGAGGTATGGATAGAGTGCTTAGTCGAGCTAGAATGCCTATCACAGACTTGACTTCTAGACATCCATGTGGTAATATGCAAGAACGCAAGATGCAAAAGTTGACTTGACAAGCATGTCAAGCAATGAGACTTTGAACATGGAGACTTAGTCCTGTTGTACTCAGTCAAGGGACATAAACAAAAAATGAAAATTTTGGGGGTTAGGACCTTTTAGAGTTCGTGCCTTTAATTGAACTGACAACGTAGAACTTGAAACCCTAGAAGGAGAGGGCATAGGCTTCTTCAATGGTAGCCACATAAAAAGGCACTACCCTCCCATGCACTTGCTACATGAGCCTCCGATGCTAGAGTCCCTTGCCAATGTACAAGTGGCCACTATCACTGAGATAGACGATGACAATGAGGGAGCCATAGAACCAACTTACCTAAGCATAACGGTCACTGCCAAGCAAAACCACACCTTCAATGCATTGATCAATGAGGAAGCCGACTTTAATGTCCTGACTCATGATCATTGGCTGCAACTCGATAAACCACAGCTACAACCCACTAATGCCAAACTCAGCCCGTATGGGGGTTGATCATATGCACTCTTGGGAAATTGCAAGGATTCAGTCTCTATCGAGTCTGAAAGAATACCAATAATCTTCTATGTGTTGCCAAACACCAAAGATGCAGGTACGGAATCATTGTTAGGATGCACATTTAAAAAGCAAACTCATTGCAATGTCAACTATGAGTCCTAGAATATTCACCTTGCCATAGGCAATGTATGTGTAGTCACCAATTTCATCAAGGGCTGCGTGACTCCTTCAAAGTTCGCAAAGCCACCAATAGAGAAACCCACCGTCAAGTCTAAGGAAGGGGGTCATGACTCATCACACAACCTGCCAAGCCTCGATGTCAACAACCCACTGAACCCAAAGCTAAAGCCTAGTTCAAATGGGTACCTGAACATCAAGAACCATTGCCTAGGAGCAAGCATCCACGCCCTCACAAGGTTAAGGAACCACACTCAAAACCTAAGAGGCATAGAAGAAGCTACCGATATCGACGAATGGTCAAGTCGTGATGGGTCCCAAAGACCTTATTGCAAGCACAAGGTTACTATGAGGGTAACACCCGTATCTAGGTACTTAAAGCCAAGATGGCCAAAGGCACTCCTCATGAGCCACCCTCAAACTTGACCACTCGAAACATCTAGACAAGTTAGGCACTCAAGCCACCAGAGAATCAAGCTGCTCAGTCCATAGAACCTCCAAAACCTAGACCAGCATGGCCTAAACCAATCTATCACCCAAAACCACAACCTGCTACTAAAAAACTGCCCAAGTCTAGTCTCATTATTTAGTGCCCCTTAGACCTCAGAAGCACCTAGTAGCGTGACACCCATAGCTCCAACCAAACCCATCAAACATGAGGCGAAGCCACAACCTCATGAGCAAACCAAGCAACAACCTTCAACCTACTAAACTCTCTAGCTCTATCAAACCTCAACCACCTTCCGACCTTAGAACCTCTTATGACCGGCAATCAATTCTAACCTTGGTTGCAGACTTAGCTGAAAATACGAGGGATGACTTGGTTGCTTGCCTTAGATGCTTGGACGCTACTTTCATGAAATTAGCTAAAAGCTATGATTGACTAGACTTAGGCCTTTGGAAGAGCCTATAGTAGCGAAAGTGCGTACACTCCCTTGCTCTTAGGAGGATTCAGAATTTGTATTCATTAAGGCTTCCAAAGTAGCAGAGGAGTTAATTTCCACTAAGATATCTAGAGACCAAGCAATCAAACAGCATCTCATTACGTCATATACCAAGAATAAGAACATGGCCACAGACCAAGAAATTGAGGAGTTGAAACAACTTGCTGACAACAACTCCTCTTTCCTGTGAAAATGGTATGCTCTTCAATTGCAATGGGAGCTAGAGGGATGCCAAATGATGACCAATGCTGAGTAGCAGCATGCAATCAAGGCATCGAAATATGATCCAACTTATGTAGCTCCAACTTCCTATAGGGTTTTGACTACCATCCATAATCGACCCCTAGAAGAACACATTAGGGGACATCCCTATCTAGATAGCATCCTCACCGAGGAGGAGCTGCACCTTGCTAGTAGATGGACTCCGGTGACTTCTTGCTTGATGTCATCACTTACATTACGCATGTAGGCATCCGCCCTTTTGACATGGACATCTATGGTAACTTAAAATATCATCCAAATTTCTATGCTTGGCTCATGTGAAAGTAAAACAAAACACTAAGATTATGTGCTAAAGGCCCTTCATCCTCTAACCCTTTAATCCTAGGAAGGATTCTTCTCATTTTAGAGGGGGGGAGGGGGTAAGGTGAAGCAAACCAAACACATGAATCAAATCAAACACATAAGGAAAAAAATAAAGGAAAAGCACACATTAGAAACCTCGATCAATACCTAAAAACAAAAATGGAAGGATGAAACAACTTGTGATTGAGGAAAATGCCAACAAAATTTGAAATTAATAGACTACTTGAAGGAAAAGTCTACTCTGCATTCAAGATTTCAGTTCAGCAAGTATATAGTCATTTTCTTCTGCTTGTAATTATTTTGAAAAACACTAATTGTGAATATGGCTTCATGGCACAAACCCATCATGGAAGGCCAAGAAAAGGCGAGCAAATTGCATTTTTCAAAAGAAGAGCATGCAAAATACGGCCTTTCGGTGGAAACACGGACCTTTAACCAGTTTAAGTTCCAATAGGTCTTCAATCTAGAAGATGTGGCCACCATCGAAGAATGGTCTATGAGGCAAATCATCGAGCAATGCAATCTACAGAAATACATGGAAGCAGTGGACCAAGGGGTAGACTACATCCATTGTATAGAGTTCTCATGGACTTTTCATAGGGACCCTGGCACCATTACCATGCAAGATGGGGAAGAGACAAGTACAGATTGTGCTAACCCCAAATCTGGTAGAAAGGGACTTGGGATTAGCCAATAAGTTGGAACGAAAGCCAAAGAGTGATGTGTACGCCATGCTGGGAGTGGACAAAGTGAAGGTCCATACCAATGAGGATGGCATCAGCTTGGCAGATATCCCCAACCCCGAGATTCAACTCCAAGCAAAAATGGTGCACGCATTGTTCTCTAGCTAGAGATACAACACCATCATGAGTCGCATTAATGTCCCTCTATTAGAGAGCATCACAACACGATCACTAAATGAGGTGAATCTCAATGGTTTTGTGTGAGAAAGACCATCAAGACCTTGGCTAAGGCAACAGGAGGAGGGCTAGCAGAAGGAGAGTCCCCAACTACCAAGACCAAAAGGAAAGCCTCATCTTCCAAGGCCTCAACCATCGGGTTCGATGGGGTCCTTGTGGCCATCATCAGAGAAGCCTTGGGGCAAGGGTAGAGAGAAGGAGAAGAGGAAGGAGTTGGAGAGACACCACTAAGATCACCTCCTCAACAAGAGCAGCAGACGCAAACTAGTGAAGAGACAGAGACTGATGATGAAGGGGAAGGAGAGCTACAAATAGCCAACAGAGGCACAAGGAGTAAAGGAGGAAGGCTTCATAGGGAATGACAGAAGAAGAAAGGAGGAAATAAGAAAAAGTAAATTTGCAAAATGCCTCGCACAGGGAGTCCAAAAAGACCAAAGAAGAGAGGAAAAAGAAAACAAAAGAAGAGCAAAAAAGTTGAGAGAAGAATCAAGAAGGTCCAAGCAGGAGAGAAAAAGGAAGGCAGCTAAAGAAAAGGTAGAGGTAAAAAGGAAGGACAATGATCATATGGCTCTAGCTATGCGCGATCAATAGAGTAGCTGAGCAGGAGAGATGGGCTAAACACCATGAGTCCGCCAAGAGAGGAAGGGCCAAGCTCGAGCACCCATGTGCCAAAAACCACACCACCTCCTCCAAAAGAAGGCAAGGGCAAGGAACCAATCATGCCCATTCCTACCCTCCTAGTTCCAACCACGCCCATAGTCACAACCACCTAGGGCTCCACGCCAAAAATAGACCCCAGCAATGTCTTAGCCTGGATGCAGTACCTTGTAAATGAGGAGATGACCCAAGGGACCCGAGAAGGCACCCAAGTGATGATAGGGACCAAGAGACCATGTTGCAACTGATGCCGATGAGTCCATGCAAGATCTAAAGAGGCAAAAGGTGGAAGCCTCTACCACCTCCATACCCACCACAACAAAGCTGTTGGCTAAGGAATATAATGAATATGTAAAACATATGATGTCATAAATGGAAAAAGCCAAGGAAGAAAAGAAAATAGCAACAGCATAGCTCGAAGCTAAAAAGGAGGACATGGTCTCATTCTAGTTGGAGAAAACATGCCAGATAGCCATGGCCCAAAGGGAAATTAATGAGCTAAAGGAGTAGCTACGCGCTAAAGAGGAGATGGAAGTTGAATGGCAGGCAAGACTAGAAGAAGAAATCGAGGCCATATGGCACTTGAGAAGACACAATGAAGAGATCATGGGGCTATATGAATATCTGCAAGAAGCTAAAATGGAAAAGATCACGAAAGCCACAGAAGAACTGGAGGCGCTGAGGGAGGAAAGAGCGTGCAGGTACAAAAAAGAGGTGGAAATTTTGACACGAGGTAGCACAGGAAGAGCAACAAAAGCTGAGAGGAGAAATGGAAGATCAAGAACGGAGGCTGACAGTGCTAGCTCAAAGGCAGGGGGAAAGCCTCAAGGACATGAAGAGAAGTGCGGAAGAATGGGCCAATTATAACGAAAGAAGAGTTAAGACCTTGGCACACTATCTAGCTCAAGTGGAGAAAGACAAAGTATTGTTTGAAAGCAGAGCAATCGGTCCACATGAGTTTCAAGGCCTAGCAACACGCCTTCCTTCAATACACTACTCGATGTCACTCATACAGAGGAACGGAGGACATTGAGACAATTAAGAAGAAGCTTGGAATTGCTCACAGGGCCCTAAAGGTAGGCATGCAGACACCGGCACAACCAGTGGAGTCTGCCTAAGCTCCAAAGAATAAGGAAAGTATATGTTGCAAGCAGCCCTGACCCCACAGGAGGCGGATGTATTAGGGTTAGCCGAAAGGGTCGCAGCAGGAAGCCCAACAAGAGGAAGAGGCTAGACTAAACTTTGAGATGGGACCTCATGAAAAGGAATTAATCCCACCACCTCATTCTCCACCTCCAGAAGACTAGCACAACCAACGGATACCTCCGTTGAGAGAAGAGTAGTGCTAAAAGAAAAAAGGAAACAGATGGTGGAGGAAGCCAAGAGAAGATTGAATGCTAGACCAATAATAGGGCCAATTGCACCCATTCCACCAACCTCAAATGAACTCTTGTCCATCTTCCACACAGATATCATCATCTGGGAGCAACATGAAAGTTCACGGTAGCCTTTTGATCTTAACTTCCACTTCTCCACCAACTTGCATCGAGTCCTCCCTATTAAGGTGGTGGCAGAGGTGATTGCCATTGGGATAAGGCTAAGAGACAAATGGTTGAAGGAGAGAGAGCAATACCCCACCCTTAGGGGCATGGAGGGTGCAGAATTTTGGTAGGACTAGATTTTTGAGGTCCCGAGAGCAATGCCGCGGGCTATGAGTGCCAGCCTACATGGAGAAGGCACCTCTATGACATAAACATGGACACTTGGGTGGCATTCTGCAACACCCTCCCATTCGAATGCAACAACCTAATATTCATGCCATACCCTTGAAGAATGGGAGTGGATTTTGACCCTAATGTCCATGGCTGGTACGACTTCCTTGTAATCTACAATGCAAATTGTACCACGCTGGAGGAAGCCCTTATCTTTACCCTAGAAAATCTAGGTGATTCTATAGTCCATTTTGAAGATGAATTCTCCTTGTGCCCCGACCCTATATTCATTACTACCTGTAATTACCTTAGGCTACTTATGATACTACTTAGGAAAAATCCCACCCCACAAGAACACAACCTTCCACCCCTTTTCTTTGATCCCAACACCATAGACATCTGTGCTATGGCTAGACTAATAATGTGCACCACTTTTCTCCCCTCGTTTTGTCTATCCCTTCTAGAAGATATAAATGATAGCCGCTTTACACGTTGCAACCATCCATTTCTCTGTACCACCACTCTGCAAGTCCACATGAACTTCAAAGGGTACTTGCAAAGTCGGCAATTCCTAAATAAGTCTCATAGGCCCCCTTCTCTACCCCACTCGGGTGACAAAGCTTAGCTCTTGTCCTCCCTATGTAATTTTTTAAAAAAAAGAAGATAAAAGAAAAGAAAAATAAAGGAAGAGAAAGAGAGAACGAAAGAAAAACAAAGCAAAGAAATCGCAACGAACAACAGTTTACCCCACATAGGCCATAGTCACTGCACCTAGGGGTTCTCAAGATAGGTGCATCCGATGGCTTCGGTTGGCCAGCCCCGTCCCTAACCCCCTAGCCTCATTTTGATTCCCCACTTCATGCTTAGGGTACATCAAGGGCAGGACATACCTGTAAAATATTACACGGCGCAGCGAACAAAATCTGAGAAAGAGATAGAGAGTACACAACAGATAAGAGGAGAATCAGTAAATTCTTTAACTCCAAACAACTGATACAAAGATGGCTCTGTCCACCCGTGCAGTTCCACTGTGTGAAGCTTAGATGGCGATCTAGATAGAAGATAGGTGAAGAGCTTAAGGCTAGCTGGAACAACAACTCTGACTGGGTGAAAGATGAGTGAGAGATGGCTGCGAAGGGGTTTAGCTTTTATAGCCTGCAAAGGCCGTGAGGTTGGCCTGACCGACCTACCATATAAGCCTCCACTAGTCGGCCAGGGAATATTCTAGGGAATATTCCCTTTACCACCCCGCAACTCGGTGCAATGCGCCTCGAGTTGCTACCAGCTTAACCACTCAGTCTAACCCAAAGATTAGACCCACAACGGTCACCTTTTTGCCATCCGGTCACATAGACCTCATCTGATATACAAGTTAGGACTCAACCAATGTCCGGGCTCACATGTGGCTTCTCCTCATAATGGGGGCCTTACAACTTTGAGCACCATGGATCATTGGTAGCACCTAATGAGGGTGGGGCATTGATCATATCTAACAATACCTAGGGAGGTAACACTCACCTATGGTTAGACCTGTCACCCCGAGCTACATGCGCCGCACCTCCCTTGTGCACAAACTGGGTCCTCAAGTCGGGGACAACATCCAGGCTTTCGACCCACCTGCCAGTTCCACTAGCACAAGCCAACCAACGTCAAAGGCCCCATCATCCATGCAATACACTCCCGGCCTCCACCACCTTAACTAGTTGATTAGCTACTTCCCAAGACCAATAGCCTTGAGACCCCATCATCATCGACCCACACAACTGCCCTTTCCAATCAGTGAACCTTAATTAGTCCCAAACCGCAAGTGTCCAAGAACTAGCCCCCATCTAGGAGAGGGTCCTCCTACATGACATGTCACCAAGTAGATGAAACACAACAGATATAGACCAAGGCAGCCCCAGTCAAAAAGTGAATGAAGAAGCTCAATTGGAACATCCCAAGAAAAGGCAAGCTCAAAAAAAGAGGGAACCCCACCTTTTGTGACGAGGTCCTCTCAAGGATGATGGTAAGCACCGAATATTCTCACAAGGCTCTCTCAAGAATGAAAGAGATCCTTCGAAGGCCCTCACAAAGGAAAGCATGAGGTGCAATGTAATTTATTTTATAAGGCATACACGTTTCCTCTTGTGCAAGTGGTGAACTCTGCATAGACATAGGCAAAGAGATAATGCAACTTGAAGGGGATCGAGAAAAGCCAGGTTATGCTCGTGTTGTTGAAGGGGATCGAGAAAAGACAACTTGAAGGGGATCGGGCAAAGCCAGGTTTTGCTCATGCCATTGCAACCTCGATTGATGAGAGGGAGATCCATCCAACACCATATACAAGGGACAAATCCGCTTCAGGTAAATGGCAAGAAAGGACCCACACCAACTCTATCTTCAAGTTCAAAGCTGGTCCACCCAACACCATCCCCCGCAAGGGCTTGCATACAAACTCAAAAAACCCATCTGGCTACACCCATCCCACCTTCCAACTACTACCCATCAATGCCATGGGGCTAGCACTAAACTAGGAGGGGGGTAATGTTAACCTCAGTACAAAAAGAAAGCGAAAAAGTGGAAAAGTGCAAGCTAAGTCAAAGGCAAAAGCGCATTCTTAAACGCAAGGCGACCCTAAAACTTTTTGTAAAAGAGCACCAGGCTCCCTCTTGTGCAAATTGTAAAGGTAGATGGGCAGTAGAAAGGAAGAAAAATAGAAGGCACATAGAAGGAAATGGAAAAAGGACCTTGCCACAACGGCCATTCATGTAAAAAAGGTGATAAGGGGATGATAGCCCAAAAGGGATTTAGGGTTTTCTATATAAAGTTGAAAAGTGAATGAGGAGCTCATTCTTGGGTGTGTGGCAAAGTGGACTCTTCTTCTTCTCTCCTCTTCTCTTGCTTGCTTGCTTTTGAGTGCTTGAGGGAGGGAGTGTGAGTGAGTGTGTGTGTGAGGGTGAGGGATCTTGGAGGTGAATCCCTCCACCATCTCCTCTTTTCTTCTTCTCTTCTCTTCTCTTCTCTCGTCTCACATGTGGCTATGGAGGATGGAGATTGGAGGAAGAGGCTTGAGGATGCTTGAGCTTGCATCATGAACTGTGGAGCTATCGGAGTGCTTGAGAGAGGAAATAACTCAATCGAGCATCAAGGTAAGCTCACTACACTCGTAGAGAGGGATAGCGCGTCGGCTATGTGAGAGGTAGCCATTAGTGCTAGCTTGAAATGCTTGAAGGAATAAGCAGTATGTGGGTCTTGGCGGTTGAGCAAGAGCTTCCTTTACAAAAACCTAGTGTCAACCCTAAGGAGGGGTGTAGTATAACACAATGTACACCCATTGCAAAGTGCCACCACTCTCTAGAATCGACACCCAAAGTTATGGCCCAAACACTCAAGTGGTTCCCTAAGCATAGGCCACATGACCGAGTAGCACTAGATTCCAAAAGCCCTGTTTTGAGCCTAAGGCTACTATGAAGGTAGCACCTTGATGTGGTTGCCTAAACTCTCAAGTACCATGTATAATCCTCAATCTCATGCCCCAAAAACTAAGGCCCAAAAATGTCAACCAAAATAGGGTAGGAGAACAAACCAAAGGAAGGGTGCTCAATCCTTGGGTGCTCAAATGGTCTATTGACCCAAAGCTCAACCACAAGTCCATGAGCAACCGCTCATTCATGAGTTCTTGCCTAATGACTCTAAGGTGACCACCACTACTGCAAAACACAGCACCAATCAAACTCCAAACCTCTCAAACCAAGCTTGCCACACCCACTGAGAATCCCCAAGTGGAAGTATCATGCATCAACTTGTCCAATTCAACTAGACCCAAACCACAAGTAGGCCTTAGGACATCGCAGCCACAACAATCTATTCTTGAAGTAGCTTCCAACCTGGCCATGGACACAGGGAATGACTTAGTAACATGCATATGATGAGACTGGACTCCACTTTCATGTTGTTTGCTAGAAGTTACAAACGTTTGGACTTAGGCCTACTTGACAAACCCATAGCAAACGAGGTACATTCATTGCCATGTTCTTGGGAAGAATACGAATTCATTTTTACTAAGGCTTTCACTATTGCATATGAAATGCTTGACAATGAAATTTTGCAAGAAGGGACCTTAATCACCTCCTACAAGACGAGCAAAATTCCCATGCCACCACATGAACTTTCTGAACTCCAATGATTAGTTTAGTCAGAATCCAATTTCTTATGCAAGTGGTATACGTTGCACATTTCTTGGGCTCAATAAGGTTGCCAAATCATGACCAATGTAGAGCAATGACATGCCATCAAGACTTTCAAGTATGACCAAATCTATGTGGTCCCAACCTCATTTAGAGTGTTAGCCATAACAAGGAATCAACCATTAGAAGACAATATCATGCTCCACCCATACTTGGATAGAATACTAACATGGAGGAGAATTTTTACATTTCAAGCCGACTCAACTCTAGTGACCTCTTGAATGATGTATTAACTTAAATCACGCAAGTGGGTATTCATCCACAGGATATGAACTATTATGTGACTCTAGAGTACAACCTCAAGTTTCACAACTAGCTCTTGAAAAAGTAAGGCACACCACAGATGCACTGAATGCCCATACACCTTGATTCCCACAATCCTAGAAAGGATTTTCATCCTTTCCAAGGGGGAGGGAGTAAAAGTGAAAAATAGATAAAAACTCAAAATAGGAATTGAATTTTAAAGGGAAGAATGAATGTGTGAAAATGTGTGGACTGATTATGTGAGAATTCTCATTTGTGGGTTATATCCTTCATAATCAAACACTAATCTTTATTGTCACTTTACCTTTTGTGCAAGTGATGCCCTTTAAAGAGAACTAATCATGGGCTATTGTGTGGCGAAAGGAACCTAAATGACAAGACAATAGGATAAAGCCAACAAGCTCCCCTCGGAGGAGGAGCACAGAAGATATGGATTAGCCATGGAGATACGAGCCTTCAACCCCTCTATTAGATGCATCTCGTTGTAGAGCATAACATGATATCGGCCCATGTTCTTGTTGTTCTTGTATAAAATGTCCTTGGTCATTGGTACCAATAACCTTTCCCAAAGATGACTAAATTGAATAGGCTTACAAAATACCAAAATATCTCTAAATAAATCTTAAAATTGAGCTCTCGATGTATAAACGCAACCTCTCCCAAGCAAAAGTTCACCCATTGTCACTTTCTAACATTCCTTTTGCAATGCAAGCCTCCTTTAAAATGCTATACACCACATTATGAACCATGGCAAATCCTCAAAAGAAGTATATTCTCAAGGTGTTATCAAAAGCATTTGTAAATAGTAATATTCACCACATCTAGGTGCCATAAAGTATGTTGTTCAGCCAATGGTATTTCCACATTCTTTTTGGGTCCAAATTTTCATTATTCATTCCATACCCAATGCATTGAAAAGACTTGATAGAGAGCAATCCTAGCCTCTGGATGTGAAGAGTGTTGCATGCAAACCACCTTTGTAAGGGTAGTATTTTGGATATTTTCATTTTGCACAACATTGGATATATTGTCTGTATCTTGAAATACCACATAATTCTCATGTGACAAGTGCACTTATAAGCATTGTATATATGGCTTCTCATTATGTAGCGAAAAATCAAATATTCACCAACATGCCTCATTAGAAGCATATATATTGTACATCCAAGTAGCTTTGGATCTCATCCGCCTCATGGTCACTCGTAAAATTATATGTTGAACCAACCCCGATTGAGAATTTAATGGTTGCACAATCATGTCCCTTATATATACTTATACAAATATTTAATAGTTGCTATTGTCTAATATATCTCTACATTTATACATGTAATATATTTTTTACTTGAATAAGGATTATATGGAGCAACCCGTTGATTATCAATAACATTACTCTTGATGGTCAGTGTGTTTCCATCATCTCGCCTTCTATAAACAGGATAGCAAGTATTACCAACTATTGTCATGTATGTGAATTTTTTAGGAGACCTTTTGGTACATCAACTATCACACATGCAAGGAATCTTGGGATTCATTGCATTGCAAGGACCACACATTTGAAAACATATCTTTATAAAACAATTCGGCACATATCAAACTATCATAGTAGTGATACACTTCAAAGGGCTTAAAAGAACCCTCTAAAATTAGCAAAGTGTGGAAATGTGGTAGCCCTCACTTTGAAAACTCAATTATACTAACATAAACAACAACTTTTCCAAAGATTTCTTGTTTTAGTAAGGTATGCATTATATCAATATGCTCTTTATGGAATACCAAAGTAGTCAAATCACATTGATCATGAGTACTTTTTCCAATCAACAAAGCATTAGTTATCTCAAACCACTTTGGGTTGCATGTCATTATTATTAAAAGATTGGTTACCTCGTACTATGGAGAGGGGTGGGGGGTGGGAGGGAGCAACATAAGGGTTGCATTTTCTAGTCTTTCATCCTCCATTTCAATTATGACTAGTTTTTAGAGAGAACCTCACACTTCAAAGCTTTTTATTTGGCTCTACAATGAACATGTAAGATACATCTATGGACGCAATTGCAAGGGACAATGTCTATGCAATCTTAAAGAAAGAGATTAATCATTTGATTTGTTGTATTTTATCAAATGTTAGCATATTTAAGATTGTCTATGACTTATGGGTGACCCTGTGGGTAGCACAAAACTAGGTGCCTCAATGCTTGTGGTTTGTGATTACGACTACATTCATCTGCAATCATAAGATTGGTTTTTCATTTAGATTATGATTTCAATATAGCTTAGTTTAAGCATTGTGATTACAAGAAAGCATTACATTCCTTTGCATTCATTGAAAGCTTATATGATTGGCTTTTTATTTAGATGATGATTTCAAGATAGCTTTGTTTAAGCATTGCATATCACTATATATCATGCATTGATCATATAGATAATTAGGTCAGTCGTGCATAGCAATTTGTGTATCTTGACAAAGTAAGGTTATCCCAAGCCATAGGCCTGGATGATTTACTCAAGAGGGCTTGGGTGAGCTATAGTGGAGTTATTGTTGTGACTATCTATGATATTGGATAATATTGATGTGGACCAATCTCTCTAGGAAAGAAGGACTACATCTTCATGTTTACATGATGTGATGCATATGCACCTTGATGTGGGATATCCATGCTTTAATTTTGAAACATGCAATTATAGGACTACAAAGTGCATATTATTAGTTATCCTGGTACTATTGAATCCATATCCTTAGTATGTAGGGCACTCTTGACTAGTAAGGTTGTGGGGTTGTTTCCTCTTAGAGGTGTGATAATGTGCTTTGAGTATGAGTGCCACCTTTGGGCCCATTTTTGGTCCCGATATCTAGCATCTAAATTTTAAGATCAATTGGCCTTTTGATTTCTCTACACATTCTTCAATAGCTTTAGAATCCTTATGTACTAATGTCATGCCAACCAAACCTCCATGCCCAATGTTTGTTGGGTCCATGCAGTTACTTGACATTTTCTCCAAACCATTTTGTCAAGTATAGTCCTTTGTGCGAAATTGAAATGAGTTGAGATATATCTTCCTTATTCTTCTAATCACATTGGTATTCCCAACTACTCCTAGAGGCATTGAAAGGGTCTAGACCTTCTTATCTCAACTCCCCCCAGCTTTCTTCACCTTTTGAATTAATCCTCTAAAACCCTCTCTCCTTCACTGTTTGTCCTCCCTTTCAACTTCTCAATCCACCATGGTCATGTGACTAATTCCTTTCAATTGAGACCACCCTACCCTCAAGCTCTTGTCACTATCATGTTTGTGTTCCCTCCCACTCATAAATGTCCATCCACCCTTAGACAAGCCATTCATAGGATCACCAAATGTTGATGGTGTTGTGTCATGGAACTACAAGGTGTTGGATGTCAACTGCTAAAGTGATTCATACCATGCAAGTCACTCAAAAAATGATATTGATTGTCTAGCATAGAAAATCCATAATAGACAAGAAGATGAACACCATGTAATAGATCATGTAATGGTTGTGATGGATGTTGCAATGGTCCTAATATCACTTTTCCATTTCAACAACAATGTTTACCAAACAAAATTGACTTCTCATTTGTGTTTCACATCTCCATAATTTGGGCGGACATTTTACACATACTTTAGAAAGACTTCCAATGGAATGTACATCAAGATCTTGAAACATTAATATTGTAGTTGTGGGATGAATATCTAGTCTGGATAGACTATGTAAAATAGAGCAAAATCCTCCATTTTGGGGATTTAAAATGGGAACATTATTACCATTTGTCACCAATCATGGGATTTTCTAAACTTTGGTCATTTTGAGCATTGCCACCAACCATTAACAATGAAGGTTTTTGTATAAGAACAATTGGTTCAATATTCCCAATTGAAACTATAGCATGAGAAGATATATTTTGAACAACAAGTGTCATCATATCAACCAGCTTATCATGTCTTCAAAGAGGCTTCTCTTCTTCCTGGAATAGTATGAAGACCAAAAGGCATCATATCAAACAACCTATTATGTCTCATCATAGAGACTCCTTTGCTTTGTGGAATATTGAGAAATGCATGTTGTCTTTGAAGCCGAACAATTTGAGCCCTAAGTCTAGCTATTTGTCTTCAATAGTACCTCCTAGAGTTAAGCACATGCTTATGAATATTTAGCACATTGTCTCTAGGAATTGCTCAACATGGAAATCTCATATTTATTGCAATTTAAGATAATATTATGGTGGTATCAAGAGATAATTTCATAAATGAGTAAATCCTTTGTTGAACTCATCTAATATTATTTATAAACTATTTATCACTATTAGCTAGAGATGTTCATTATTGAGAGAGATATTATATATCTCCATAGCTATTAGTATTTTTATTAGTGGATATCAAAAATAAAATAAAACCTAAATTTTGCAAAACAAAAACTAATTTGAAGCAAGTATTCTAAAAAGTAAAAGAAAACACCGACTATGGACATTAAATGCCAAGTGTGAAAGTCACATTAGTCTAAGTACATTCAAGTGAGATATGAAATTTAATTTTAAGCTTTTTCCCAATATATTTTCTTTATCATTTCAATAAGATGTACTTTGGAAACCTAAAAAAGTTATGTAATGTAAAGGAGAAGATGTGGTTTGTTTTAAGGTTGATGACCAATCGATACATGCAAAGAAGATGGGGACCTTTCTATCTTCACTCAGTAGTATTTACTTTTAAATATTGAATGCTACTTTTGAGTCCCATATGTACATAAATTTTAGACTATTTTATTTGTGGACATAAAAAATGAAATATTAGCTTATTTTTCAAAAAAAATCTAATTTCAAGTAAGTATTTTAGAAAGTAAAAATACTAATTACAAACATTAAAGACCAAGAGTAAAAATCACATTAATTTAAAAGATCTCAAGTGAGATATGAAAGAAAATTCTGGATTATAATGCTCCTTATCACATTAAAAGTGTTTCTTATTACATCAAAGGTATTGCTTGTCACATCAAAGAAGATAAGAATAATGGTGAAAAAAGTTTAGTCCATAATTTCCCAAACTATAGCAACTTTAGAGGAAATTTCAAGTTTGATTCAAGATATTCTTTTTTTGTCAATTATGATCATCAAAGTGACCTTGCAATAAAGCATGAAACCTATAGGCACTCGTTTTTAATGAGCGCACTTCTTGTTGCAACAAGCAAAGTTGTTCTTGCATTTGCAAGAATGGTAATGGATAGCCATTCCTACAAATCACATGTTCTTGGTCATCTCCATGTCCCTAAAACACAATCCACATATCATTTACTAGCACATTGGTCAACCTACTTGTTTGGCATGCCACTCCAGAAAGAACCTTTCTTCAACCCTGAATTCTATCAAGACTTGTTGGGGAACATCTTGTATGCTTTGTCACACACAACTTCATGTGGATCTTTGGCTTGTTTGTGTGATTGAGCTAAAAAGTTCCCAAAGCACCATCATCACATGCACACAAACTTGTTTGTATCTCTGATAACTCTTTAATATTTCTTTCAAGGAATTTAAAATCTACAAAACTTGAAGATAGGTTAGCTTTTCTTTCACTTTTATCATTCTTGCACATTTTGCAAGATAAATATTCGCAATAGTGGCTTCACCTTGTTCCAATATGCATAAACAATTTATAGAGTAGCAAGTGGCACATCCCTACCAAAGTTTAGTACAACCTTAATATATAATGAGCAAAAGGAATCTAGGGAGTTATGTGTCACATTTCTTAGGATCATGATTAGAGAATAGAGAAAGATTAGGATGGCTAGAAGGTTATGTAGGCAAAGATGAGCCTCTCTCTCTCTCTCTCTCTCTCTCTCTCTCTCTCTCTCTCTCTCTCTCTCTCTCTCTCTCTCTCTCTCTCTCTCTCTCTCTCTCTCTCTCTCTCTCTCTCTCTCTCTCTCTCTCTCTCTCTCTCTCTCTCTCTCTCTCTCTCTCTCTCTCTCTCTCTCTCTCTCTCTCTCTCTCTCTCTCTCTCTCTCTCTCTCTCTCTAAGGTTCACCATACCATTTGGAATATTGGTTTCACATTTGCTCAATAAGCATATAAGCTCCTACATTGAGAGAGGAAACTTCATCACTTATGTGATGAATATAAAAAGTAGCAAGTGAAAATTTACTATTGCAATTTATTATGGCCCTTAATATATAGCCTTCTTCATTATAAAGTTAGGGAATTCTAGAGTTACATGGAAAGAAGTTCATAGGGGTATGATTTTACAATCAAATAAAAGGAGCATATGGAATAAATCTTATGTGCAAATGGTTACAGCAAATAATGACACCACTAATCCAAATGATAGGCTAGGAGTTTAATGCAATCTACTTTATAACTTAAATTTGGGAGGAAAGTATTTCCATATTACATAATTTAAGTTTTGGCTTATAATTTTAAGGGTGATCCTAAGGTTATGGGTTGAGAACTCTCTCTCTCTCTCTCTCTCTCTCTCTCTCTCTCTCTCTCTCTCTCTCTCTCTCTCTCTCTCTCTCTCTCTCTCTCTCTCTCTCTCTCTCTCTCTCTCTCTCTCTCTCTCTCTCTCTCTCTCTCTCTCTCTCTCTCTCTCTCTCCCCCACCACACACACGCACATGCGTGCGTGCGTGCGTGCGTGCGTGTGTGTGTGTGTGTGTGTTGCCATACCATTTGGGGTATTGGTTTCACCTTTGCTTGAAGTGATGAATATAAAAGGTAGCAAGTGACAAATAACTATTGCTATTTAGTATGGGCCTTAATATGTAGTCTTCAATATGAGGTAGGGGGATTCTAGAGTAATTCAAAATTAAATCCTAAATTTAAGACTAATTTAAAATTAACATTATAAATAAATTTTATAATAAAGGTGATCAATACCTTTATTAAAACTATCTTAAACATGGCAATGTTCTAAAACTATATTTGAGAAGTATTTTCAATTTAAAATTGTAGTTATAATTTTACTTTAATCTATCAAAGTTTTTGTATATCCAACTTAAATATCAAATTAAGTTTAGCTTACATGTTTACATGTAAAGTTATTTTACTATTAATTGTATACTTTTAAAACTGTGGATTGAAGTTAATCCAAAACTTATATATAAAACTAACTTGAGTATATGAAAGAATTATTAAATGTGTCTCATACATGTGCAATGAGAGAGAGAGAGAGAGAGAGAGAGAGAGAGAGAGAGAGAGAGAGAGAGAGAGAGAGAGAGAGAGAGAGAGAGAGAGGATTCTATACACATTTTGCCTTGGCCTTCATGCCATTTAACTCTAGGGCCCTATAAGTTATGTGGCATAAGGGCCAAGGTAGCAAGTTGGCCTTCATGCCATTGAACTCTATGGGCCCTATAAGTTATGCGGCATAAGGGCCAAGGTAGCCTAGGATTCTCTCTCTCTCTCTCTCTCTCTCTCTCTCTCTCTCTCTCTCTCTCTCTCTCTCTCTCTCTCTCTCTCTCTCTCTCTCTCTCTCTCTCTCTCTCTCTCTCTCTCTCTCTCTCTCTCTCTCTCTCTCTCTCTCTTAGAACAAATATATTTTAAGTCAACCTTTAAGACAATGTATCTTAAACCTTAAATTTAAGACTAATTGAAATTTTATTTTCAACTCAAGAATGAATTCAATCATAACATAATTAAGAAGTTTTTTTCGAAGTGAAGTATAATTTATATTATAAATCACATAATGCTATATTTGAGAAGTAATTCCAATAAGAAGTCTGAATTATAATTATAATCCAACTTAAATTTACTTGATTTCGGTATATCCAACTTAAATATCAAGCTATTTTCAATTGAATATTCACATTTTAAGCTATTTTAATCTAAAACACAACATAGTTTTTTAACTTGACCATATTTACTTAAAATATCAAATCTCAATATCTCCTTCATATGCGTATTAAAGATAATTCAAACCCCAAATACAAGCATTCTAGGGTGAGGGTTATGGGTTGTCAAGGAGAGAGCTAAAAGATAAGAAAAGAAGAGCAAAGGAGAGAGAGAAAGATTGGAAATATAGGAAAGAAGAGAGAGGAGGCATGGAAGCTAAAGGAGGTGGAAATGAGAGATAGTAATTGTATTATTGCCAAAATATATAAAAATTACATGTCTTACACCTTTTATATGTATGCCAGTGTGACTAGGTATTATTAACAATCTCTCACTAAAATATATATTGCCATCTTCTTATAATACATCCCTTTCCAATGGTTTTTACCCACAGAAACAAACTTGCAATGGTTAGGATGGATGGATGGATGAAATAGAGTACTACTTTGATTTCAGCTATACAGAATATGGAAAATAAATGAAGAAGTTAAAATATATTGATTGAAATGAAGACATTGAGGAAAGCCTCGACTATATACATGATCCATATGTCTTCAGAAAGAAATTGGAGGCTTTAGATCTTCAAGAAAAAAATTCAAGAATGAATAGACAACTTGATGTAAGAATAGAACCTACTTAAAAAAATCTACCATAACTTCTAATAGAAGTATCCAAATGAAGTGTGCCACATGTCAAAATGTAACTATTAAAGAGTACTTTGATCTTATGTAGGTGACATATTTCTAAAAATTAAGCATAATAAAAACTATTCTAAAATAGACTACTATCCGAAACCTGCATGCACTATAACTAACTCCATTGCAGCTACTCATCAACCACTAATGCAACCTATAAGTAAAGCAACTTATCTAATATAGTTTCGTACCTCCAAGAAGCTTCAAAAACTCAGATGGCAAACCTCTCCATTTGATCAAATAATCAATGATAGGATGAGAATGAAGCTTCTTCTCATGCTAACCTATGATCTCCTTAGGGATATACTAAAAAAGACCTTCTTCATCTATAGGAAGCATCTCACCAACTGTATCCACATGAGTACCATAAAAGGGCTTGAGTTGGCTGACATGAAACACTTTATGAATGCGAGCAAGTTTGTTACTGGATCCATCCTTCAAAATAGAGTAATGAGACTTAGGTACTTTCATCAAAACTAACTCTCCTTCCTGGAACTCTAAAGGCTGCCTCTTCTCATTAGCATATATCTTCATTTGATCTTGGGCCTTTCTAAGATTCATCTTACACTACTGAAGAAGGATGTGCATTCTTTCCAATTCTTCTTTCCCATGAGGGTTGATCTTCTCACTGAAAATGAGAGCCGGTAAGGGCACCTTGTGTTCAAGATGTAGAGGGAGAGAGAGAGAAGGACACAGAGTGAGGCAAGCTCAGAGACTAGAGTACTTTCAATAATATTCTTCATTATTCATTTTGTAACCCACATACTACACACAACTACAATAGAGTTCAAACCATAATACTAACCTAACCATACTCCTAACCAAAGTGATCCCGACTCATTTATTGAGGAACACATGACATCCAACTAACCTACACCTAGGGATAAGGAGTTAAACAAATGAGCTTGATTCTTCACACTCCCCCTCAAGCTCAAGTCATCTACTATATCCCAAGTAGCAATCTAAAATGAGTAAACTTATATTTACCAAGTGATTTAGTAAAGATGTCCCCTACTTGGTATTCTATCTTCACATGAATAATGTCTATCTTTTCTCCAAGTACCATTTCCTTGATGAAATGATAATGCACTTCTATGTGCTTTGATTTAGCATGATATATTGGATTACTCACTATAAGTACACATCTTATGTTGACACAATATAGCTGGATTAGTTTATCCACATGTATTCCCAAGTCATCTAACATCTTAACTAGCCATGCAGCTAAGGCTACATCTTTATATTCTACTTTAGTACTAGAGAGCCACAATGGGTTGCTTTTTATTGTTCCACCTAATCATGTTGCTACCAAGACCAAATGCATACCCACTTGTCGATCTTTTGTCACATGCACATCCAGCCCAATCCACATCACTGTAACCTATAAGCTTAAGAGGTTTACCATAATCATAAAATAGTCCATAGTATAGTATAGCCTTCTTATACCTCATAATCCTTTTCATTGCATCAAAATGAGGTTTTCTTTGGCCTTTGCATGAATAGACAGATCAACCCAATTGAATAATTGAGATTAGGTCTAGTGATGGTAAGATAGGTCTACCTATACATGGTTACATTTTCTATCTCATTTTCTATATCATGTCAACTTGACATTCTATTCTAATGAGTATACATGGGCTTGCACTCCAGCATACCATACTTTTCCAGCATATTATGTGCATACTACTTTTGTAACATCTAGATTCCTCGAAGTGTTTGTATGACTACATTACCAAAGAAAAACTCCAGCTCTCCTAGATCTTTTATTTGAAACTCTTTCAGCAACATAGGTTTGATCTCAACAATCCCATATGTATCCTCACCTATAATGACCAAATTGTTAACCCCAAGTCGAGATGGTGGAGAAAGATGGCGGAGAAATGAAAGAAAAAGCAGAAAAAATATGGAAAAGAGCAAAGACATGCAGGTGGCCTCTAAAGCTAAGCTAGGGCAAAAAGCGCAATTTTAAATGAAAGGCGTCTCAAAAAGCTCTAAAACTCTTGTAAAAGAGTGACAAGCTCCCTCATGTGCCAATTGTAAAATATTAGATGGATGTAGACTAGAGGCATAAGGCTAGAAGAGGGAAATAGAGAAAGGACCTTGCTACAACGGTCGGTCATGTAAAAAAGGGATGGGTGCCCATGGGATTTTAGGGCTTGTATATAAAGTTCAAAAAGTGAATGGAAGCTCATTCTTTTGGTGTGTCGCTAACAAGAGTTCTCTTCTTCTCTTCTCCTTGCCTGTGTGTGCTCATGAGAGAGGGAGTGTGAGAGTGTGAGGGAGTGAGTGTGTGGGAGTGAGGGATCAAGAGGGTGAAGCTCTTCACCATCTCCTCTTCTCTTCTTCTCTTCTCTTTTCTCGTGCACGTGGCTATGGTGGGTATGGAGCTTGGAGATTGAGGAAGCTTGAGGATGCTTGAGCTAGCATCTAGGATCATGGAGCTACCGGCGTGTGCGAGAGAAGAGGCAACTCATTTCGGCATCAAGGTAAACTCACTACACTCGTAGGATTGACGATGCGTCAGCTAGGTAAGAGATAGCCATTAGAGCTCGCTTGAAACGCTTGAAACAATAAGCGGTCCGTGGGTCTTGGCGATTGAGCGTGAGCTCCCTCTACATTTTGGTTATGTTGCCAGGACCAACAGATTCAAGCTTGAGCACTTGTGCACCTCATATCGAGCATCGAAGTAAGGGATTCATCCCCGGATCGGAGCTTGAGATAGGTAAGAAGTTGGGTTTTTTAATCTTCGAAGCAAGTAAGTATTTTGGGTTATTTTATTTGTTTGATGATTGGAAAACATGGAGAAATCATTTCAATTTTTTTGCTTTCGATTCTTGTTGCATTTAGCATAGGTTAGGATTAGGAAATCAAATCGAAAAAAGGGTAGGGTTTACCGTTGCAAAACAGGGCAAAACAGGGCACAAATCATACAAAAAATGGCAAAAAGATTGCTTGGGATGCTTAATGTCGGCAAGTGAGTGACTGGGAGCGTCCAAACCTTACCCAGGAAGGAGTTTAAGAGCCAAGAGGCCAAGGGAGAGCTCATTTGCAACCCTTGCAGTGAGAGAGAGAGAGAGCCCGCAGAGAATCGATTCGATCTTATCACTGGAGAGCCTACCGATCGCTTCAAGTATATCAATCACTTCCTCTTGCACCCTAGTTGTGATCTGGAAGGTTGTGTGTGAAATGATTAGCTAAATCGTCGATTTCAATCAAAATCGCCTCGGCGCTGCCTCATCGCGCACAACTCGGCCCGTTCGAGTGGCCACTTTTTTTCTAGGCCAAGTCCCAGAATCGGCCCTCGGCCCTTTGTCTTTTGGTTGACTCGACCCAAAACCCTACTCAGCCCGTCCGAGTGACATCATTCGGCCCCACTTACAAACTCGACCCTCGGCCCATCCGAGCGACCCAATTCAGCCCTCGACCCGTGCAAAACTCAGCCCTCGAACAAACCTGATTTGGCCCTCGTCCCGTGTGTCTTGGCCTGTCCGAGTAGACTCCCTTGTCCCATCCGAGTGACCGCGTCCAAGTGGACCTTTTTGGCCCGTCCGAGTCCACCCTATTTGAGTCGTCCATTCGGCCCTCGGCCCATGCGCCTCGGCCTGTCCGAGTCACCCACTCGGCCCTTACAATTCAGACAAGTTGGGCCGAGTGTGGACTTTTCCAAATTTTCTAGAAATTTGACAAGACCCAGCTAGAGCTCAACTGCACAACCTGTCGCAAGTTGTCCTTATGCTCAGAACTCGATTCTGGTGCAAGGAATAGGCAAAATCATAAGGCGTAGCCGCTTAGCAGCTTCAATGGGCTGTCGCGAGACCTAGAGTCCTAAAGACAACCCGTTGAGTCATAAACCTTGATGAGACCAAGAACAAGCAAGGCAACATAGCAGGAAAACCCAAAACCCTGTCAAGACAGCCAGAGAATTGATCGACAAGCCTATCAGGCCCACAACGAAGCGAGAGTGCATAAGACGCTTAGATATTATTTGCCGCACTCACCTTGAATTTCCGCACTTGAAGTAGACTTAAGGAAAATTGAAAGCTTGATTGAGCACAAGTGCACGGGAAGGAGCACACACACACTGAGAGGAGATAAATTGAGGATTGTATTTAATAAGTCAAGGAACTCACTCAGATAAACAACTCAAGGAACCCACCAATAGGAGAAGACCCAAAGACATACATAGACTATCGACACACGGAGTAGGACCAAGCCCCTATGACGCTAAGTCTAGGAGACCTGCTTAAGTAGCATCCCACCCTGTGGCAAGACCTAAAACAGTGGGTTAAGGGATCACGAGAGCAAGATACTGATCTACATGACCATGATGCAAAGACACAAATATTGACTTTGACTCTGCACTTTGTGCCAAAGTCCTTGCACATTAATGCCTTCTGGGAGGGCATCGAGATGCATGCAGTCTTACTGGTCCTAGCCCTAGGCAACACAACGAGAAAGGGGATCGTAGACACGGGAGCTGGAGTTAGTGTGCTTAGCGATGCAATGCTTCAAACTTGGGGAAACCCACCTGTTGAGACTGCTAAGTTCAATGTCACACTAGCAAATGGTATGAGAGTGAAACCATTCGGAGTGCTAAAAAACTTGCCAGTGAAAATGGCAGGTGTCCAGTTCTCAGTTGACTTTATAGTCATGAAGGGCGTGGACTATGATATCCTATTAGGCTAACCTTGGATGCGCAATGCAGAGTCATTGAAGATTGGGGTAACGGCTTAATCTTCCTTGGCAATAGAACAGACACCGTGAGGGTAGAGATGGACACCTGGAAGACCTCATCAATCGACTTGGATGCCATCTCCGCAATGCTTAAAGGGAACGCTCAAGTCAAGAAGTCCTATGGACCCTTGACCAAGTATATTCCATGCCCAGAGGACGAGCGAGATTGGATGCATGTCCTTGCTACAATCAACTTGCCATTCTCTAATCATGAGGCATACGAGCAAGCCATCAAGACAATCGGTAAGTCTAAAGACGCACCCTTCGTACGAGTTCAGGGGAGACCTAAACCTATCACCTTCCAAGTGCCAAATAACAAGAGGGAACCCCATGAGATTCTGGAATATTTAACAAGCAAGCTAGCTAGCAATCCAGTAGCAAACTTCAAACCACTCCAGGATCTCTTAGATGAATCCAAGTGGCAATGGACCAGGGTGCATGACTTGAACCTCATGTACAACTAGGCCCTAATCCCCGATCAAAGAAAAGAGATATACCAAGACCTAGGAGACGAGCAGTCTGACGAAGAGGACTCCAACGACGAATACAAAGACTGCCGATCTTTCAATGTGAAAGCGAGGGTGAGATGGATACCATAGAATATGACACTGAGGGACGGGAAATAGAACAAATACGGGCATACTCCAAGCCACAAAAAAAGAGTGCCTTCAGGATAGAGCAAGGGGTCATGCGCATCAATTATGATCGAGCCTGGTTGGAAAACGTTGGAGCCATAGATTTCAATCAACCAAGCCTAGCCCAATCCGGTACGACACCAGTGCTTAGGACAAAGTTACCATCTGAGTTGCGACCACCAAGGGAGACCACCTCTTCTAGTGAAGACGAAGAGTTCGACTCTGAGTCGGAGGTAAGTTCAGATAGCGACCCAGAGATACCTAGGCCGGCCAAGTCCAGACGCACCAAGGGGGACCTACCCATCCACTTGAGGCGCAGACGGTTGAAAGAGAAAAGGATAAAACAACCTAGGGACACACGAACGGAAGAACAAAGAAAACCGCAAGAACTCCCTAAAAGATTTACAAAATTCAAGAAAGGGGATAGGGTAGTGATCATGTTGGGTGCCAAACGTCAAGAGCAAATGAGTGAACTGATCGAGGGACCAGCCAAGGTCAAGGAGGTGAACCTAGCCCAAGAAGGGGAGACACCCCGACTAGTCTTCATTGCCGATGACTTGACTGAGGAAGAGGAAATGAGTCTTGTCGCTCTCTTGCGAGAGTACATAGACGTATTCTCTTGGTCCTTAGAAGAGCTTAACGGGGTAGATCCTAGTGTAGTGACTCATAACATACCCATGACGCCAAATGCTACGCCGGTCAAGCAGCGACCATACCCTATGAATCCAAAACACGCTCACGCGGTCAAGGAAGAGATTAACAAGCTGATGAGAGCATGATTCATTTACGAAATTGAGCACACGAACTAGGTATCACCCATAGTCATTGTCATGAAGAAGAACTGAAAAATCAAAGTGTGCGTCGATTACAAGAAGGTGAACGCTGCTACTAAGAGGGACAACCGTCCATTGATGTACACCGAGCACATGCTTGAAAGAGTGGCTGACAAGGAAGCCTACAATTTTTTGGACAGCTTCTCGGGATACAATTAGGTTCAAGTGCATCCTGCAGACAGGCATAAGACTGCTGCCTTCACCACTGAGTGGGCCGTCTTTGCCTACATAGTCATGCCCTTCGGGTTGACTAATGCCCCCGCCACCTTCCAATGCCTCATGTGCACCATATTTAAAGACATGCTTTGCAAAGAGTTGGAAGTCTTCGCAGATGACTTGTGTGTTCACTCGACCTAGAGGGAACACTTAGACAAACTCCGAGTAGTCTTTGAGAAGTGTCACCTATATCGTCTCTCCCTGAACCCCTTAAAGTGCCAGTTTTGGGTGAAGCATGGATGCATCCTAGGGCACATGGTGTCAAATAATGGCATTGCCACTGACTTCTCGAAAGTCAGGGTTATTGTTGATCTTTCGCCCCCCATCAACTATAAGGGAGTTCAATGCTTCTTAGGACATATGGAATACTATCGGCGGTTTGTGTTGAATTATGTGTTGATTGCCAGACCTTTATACTCGTTGCTGATTGTCTTTAAATGGACTGAAGCATGCCAACAAGCATATGAAGAGTTGAAGAAGGCTCTAGCCACAGCACCAATTCTAAGAGCCCCAGATTGGACCATTACCTTCCACGTGCATATCGATGCCTCGAAATTTGCTGTGGGGCAAGTGTTGTGCCAACCTGGCGAACACAACCTGGACTACCCAGTGAGCTTTGCTAGCAGACAACTCATTGAGATGGAAATGAATTACTCAATGACAGAGAGAGAGGGCTTGGCCATGGTGTTTGCTGTGAAGAAATTTTGGCATCATCTATTGGCTACACCCTTTATCTTCTTTGTGGACCATCAAGCCTTGCTATATCTAGTGAATAAACCTTGTGCTACAGGATGCATAACTCATGAAGATGCAAAGAGAATACAAGCTCCTGATCGTGCAACATGAAGAGTTGACTGCAAAAATCGATCAAATCGAAAAGCTTATGGCTGAGTTTACCGCCAAGGATGAGGAAAGAAGGCAGGAGTTAGAGCAGCAGTAGAAAGAGATCGAAACCATGACCGACAAGCTGGACCAAGGAAAGAAAGAACAGGAAACCATGAGCAAAGAGCTAAAGGACCAAGAGCAAAAACTCGTGTCCCTGGTCCAGAGGTAGGGTGAGAGTATGGAAGAGATGAAGAAGAGAGCCGAGGAATGGACAAGGCAAAATGAAAGAAGGGTGAAGACACTGGCGCAGTGCCTAGCTCTAGTAGAGAAAGAGAAGATCCTTGTAGAGAGCAAAGCAAAAGCTGCCCATGTAGCCTTTAATACCCAACAAAAGGCCTTCCTAGATACACTGATGGACACCACCTGCCTAGAAGAAGGAAAGTAATTGGAGGTGGCTAAGAAGAAACTCAATATCGCACGCAGAGCTCTGCACGTAGGGCTACAGATGCCACCCCAACCTGTGAAGGCTAAGCTAAGCCTGGATGATCAACGAAAGTACTTGTTACTGGCTGGCCTAACCCCCCAGGAAATTGATGCAATAGGGTTTGAAGAGGGAACACAACAAGGAGACTGGTAGGGAGATGAAGCTAAACTTCAATTCAATAATAAAAGGTTTAGAGAAGAGGTGATCTCACAGCCCCCCTCGCCGCATTCCCAAGAGCAACAACCGATCTCGACACATCTGCGGAAAGACAAGCCGCACTCAGGGAAAGAAGGAAAAAATTAGTAGAAGAAACCAGAAAGCAGCTAAGGGCCAAGCCAATCGTGCAGCCATCCGCGCCCCTCCCACCATGCCTTGATGACATTCCCACAGGATTCCACGCAGAACTGGTAGTTTGGGAGCAACAAGAAAGAGAAAAAGATCCATTCACTTTCAGCTTTCTTATGCCCAACAGCATGTGGAGGGTCTTACCACTCAAGGTGATAGAGGAGGTGATTGGGATTGGTAGCCGACTAGGATAGAAGTGGTTGGAAGAAAGAGAGAAGAACCCCACTCTTTGGGGAATTGAAGAAGCGGAATTCTAGCAAAATAAAGTATTTGAAGTGCCACATTCCGTGCAAGGTTATAACTGCCAGCCCCTATGGAGGAGGCGCGCATGCGACATCAGCATGCTTGCCTGGATAGCTTTTTGCAACACCCTGCCCTACGAGAGGAACAACCCCACGTTTATGGCGTACCCGCGTAGGGTAGGAGTGGATTTTGATGCCACCCTCCACCGGGCAATATGATTTTCCCATTATCTACAACTCTAATGTTGTCTCTTTTGAACACACCCTCATCTTCAACTCGGAAAGCTTGGATGACTCCATGACTCGCTTCCTCGCCAACTTCTCCTCTTGCCCTAATCCAACTTTCAAAACTACATGTAATTATCTTAGGCTTCTTAAATTATTACTTAAGCAGGACCTGACTCCGCAAGAACGTGGCATGCCTCCCCTCTTCTTTGATCCTAATGCCATCGACAACAGTTGTGCCACGGCATGCTTGATGATGAGGGCTAGCCTCCTCTCTTCTTTTTGCCTAGCTCTCTTGGAAAACATGAACGACAGCCAGTTCACTAGACGTAATCATCCCTTCCTCTCCACCACTTCACTCCACGTTCTCATGAATCTTAAAGGATACATGCAAAGCTTGCAATTTTTGAGCAAATCCATTTGACCCCCTTCTCCACCTAATTCAGACGATGAGAATTAGGCACTGGCTGTCATCCTAATAGTGCAATACTTTTTTTTTTAAAGAAGAAAAAAGAAGAAAAAGAAAAGCATGAAAGGAAAAGCAAGAAGAACCTCACACAAGGACATGGAAAAAACGACACACTTGAAGAAGTACTTAGCACCACATAAAACACAATCATTGCACCTAGGGGTCCTCAAGTTAGGTGTGCACGAGCACAATGCACCACACAATAAGGTAGACACTCCCCTTAGGTAGCCCACCGCACCTTCTTCTTTCAGGCATTACAAAAGGTGACAAACCACCAATTTCGGAGGCCCCCATCATCCAATTGGCTTCTCCGACAAACATCATTACCAAGCTTCCACAAGCACTCGAGTTTACATGTGGCCCTACCCTCACCCGAACAGTTTGCCAACTACCTACCATTCCCCAATAGCAACCAGAAGTGCCATGGGACTAGAACTCATCTCGGAGGGGGGTAATGTTAACCCCAAGTCGAGATGGCAGAGAAAGATGGTGGAGAAATGAAGGAAAAAGCGAAAAAAAGATGGAAAAAGAGAAAATACATGCAGGCGGCCTCTAAAGCTAAGTTGGGGCAAAAAGTGTAATTTTAAATGAAAGGCGCCTCAAAAAGCTCTAAAAACTCTTGTGAAAGAGCACCAGGCTCCCTCATGTGCCAATTGTAAAATATTAGACGGATGTAGGCTAGAGGCATAAGGCTAGAAGAGGGAAATAAAGAAAGGACCTTGCCACAACAGCCAGTCATGTAAAAAAGGGATGGGTACCCATGGGATTTTAGGGCTTGTATATAAAGTTCAAAAAGTAAATGGAAGCTCATTCTTTTGGTGTGTGGCTAGCAAGAGTTCTCTTCTTCTTCTCTTCTCCTTGCTTGTGTGTGCTCTTGAGAGAGGGAGTGTGAGAGTGTGAGGGAGTGTGTGTGTGGGAGTGAGGGATCATGAGGGTGAAGCTCTTCACCATCTCCTCTTCTCTTCTCTTTTCTCGCGTACGCGGCTATGGTGGATGGAGCTTGGAGATGGAGGAGGCTTGAGGATGCTTGAGCTAGCATCTAGGATCGTGGAGCTACCGGCGTGTGCGAGAGAGGAGGCAACTCATTTCAGCATCAAGGTAAGCTCACTACACTTGTAGGATCTGACAGCGCGTCGGCTAGGTGAGAGATAGCCATAAGAGCTCACTTGAAATGCTTGAAACAATAAGCGATCCATGGGTCTTGGCAGTTGAGCGTGAGCTCCCTCTACACAAGTCATCTACATAAACCACTAAAATCTCATATCCTTTCTTTATCTTATTAGTAAAGAAGCTATGATTAGCTTTACCCATTTGAAAGCCAAGTCTCTGTAAGTACAAGCTAATTTTTACATTCCATGTATGTGGTGCCTATTTTAATCCATACAATGCTTTCTTCAATTAGCAAACATAAGACATATATTTAGGATACACATATTCTTCCAACTGATCCATGTAGACTTCTTCCATCAACAAAAATGGTTTCTTTACATCCATATGATATAAGTTCCAACCTTTGGATGCAACCAATGCAATGATTGTTCATACAAGTGCCATCTTTACAACAAGACTAAATGTCTCTTCATAGTACACAGCCCATATTGTTGAGCATTACCCTTCACAAACTAACCTGGCTTTGTATCTTTCAAGCGAGCCATCTGATTTGCATTTGACTTTGTAGGCCCACTTGCATCCAATAAACATCTTGCATTTAGGTAGCTTGACTAACTCCCAAGTTCCATTTTTCAACAAGGCATATACTCTTCATACATTGCTATAGACCAAATCTAATCTTTAACTGCTTCTCCAAATGGCATGGGTTCTTTGTAACTCATTACTTTTGTCATGTATGCATAGTGTTTAGCTAAGTATCCATTATAAGTAAATCTATCAACATGTTTTCTATCTCTCTGTGATCTTTGTAGCTTTGATGCACTATATGAGATCCTGCTCTCTCATGAGGTGGTACATACCTACCTTTGCTTAACACCAGGTGTAATAACTACAAGTATTTCAAATTCACTATCCAAGCTATCCGTGAAATCAATGAACCTACTACATCAACAAATGCCTTCTCTTTCCCTTTATCCATGTCCAATCTCCCCCTGACTGACATATCTGTGTTAGTGGAATGAGAACTATGACTGCATAATCATCCTATCCAAGGACTCACATTGGCAGATACATCATGTGTAGGACCACTAGGAGTAGTAGTGTCCTCCATCCCATTTCTAGCATATGTACCTTTTGAAGTATCATCATGAATTGCTACCTACTTAGAACCATACTGTGATGCTAGCTCATCAAAGACCACATCATGGCTAATCAAAGTCTCACGAATGGACGAATCATAACACACAAGCTTTCCATTCCTCTGAGTAACTAATAAAGACAAATCTCACTACTTTTGGATCAAGCTTTCTTTTTCTCATCAGGTATATGCACATATGCAATGCTACCAAACACTTTTAGGTGTCTAATATCAAGCTTATAACCATAACGTTGCTCATATGGTGTCTTCTTATGTATGCTAGCAATGGGTGTCTGATTCATGATATAAACAACACGAACTAATTCAACCCAGTAATAAAGCGGCATATATTTCTCATTCAACATTGCCTTTACTACTTCCATAATGACCCTATTTTTCCTTTCGGCCACTCCATTTTACTGAGTATATTTGCATATCAAATGTCTTATGATCCCATGCTTAGTCCTCCTTTGACACATATTCACCTCTACCATCAAATTGTAGGCATGAGACATAACATTCGAACTCTTTCTCTACATGACGTGTAAAATTCATAAAGTTGTCAAGAACTTCATCTTTTTGTTTCAAAATGTATATCCAAGTATACCTATGCTAAAATCATCCACAAAGGTCACATATTACCTAGACCCTCCAAGAGATACATTATGAGTAGGTCTCCATACATCAGAGTGAACAAGCTATAAAGGTCTACAGTTGTTTCATGTATGTTGAGTGAATGGAAATCAAACTTGTTTTCCTTATTGACAGACTGAACATACCTATCTCAAATCAGCATATTTGAATTTTGGCAATCTCAAAACAATATCCTTTTGCTACATATTTTTCATCCTTTGTATATTTATGTATCCAATGCCTTTATCCCAGATATCTATGTCTCTCACACTTTCATCATCATGAGCAAACATTGCAACTTTCAGCTCATGAATATTTGCATCCAAAGTAAACATTCTTCCATGTCATTTGCCCTTTGCAATTAGCTTGTAACCTCTCCGATATTCCTCTATAAATCAACCATCTTTGTTAAACCATACTTGCAAGTTTTGTTTAGCCATATGGCCAACAAATAATGAAATTTTCATGATTGATAGAACTTGCAAAAAACCAAATAATTTTCTCTTCTTACCATTAGTCATAACCAATAGAACAGCTCGTATGAGCTATGTCATGCTGAGTGTCATGTCTCGTGTATACATAACCATTTGATCCTACTTTCATTTCATCAAACCGCTCTGTAGTGGCAAGCTCAAGCTCAATTGCCAAGACCCACGAACCGCTTATTGTTTCAAGCGTTTCAAGTCGAGTACTAATGGGTACCTCTCGCATAACCAACGCGCTATCTCTCTCTACAAGCGTAATGATCTTACCGCGAGTTGCCTCCTCTCTCGAGCACTCCGATAGCTTCACGATCCAAGTGCAAGCTTCAAGCGAGCTCGATCCTCAAGCTCCATGCTCCAAGCTCCATTGCTGCGAGCAAGAGAAGAAGAGAGGATAAGATTGATACCTTCTCCACCACGGTCGCTCACCCTCACACACTCACTCCCTCATACTCTCACACTCCCTCTCTCAAGCACAAGCTCAAGAAAGCAAGAAGAAGAAGAAGATAGCTACTTTTGGCCACACATAAGAATGAGCTCCTCATTCACTTTTCAACTTTATATACAAAACCCTAACCCTATTTCCCTTTGGGCTATCATCCCCTTTTGGTCCCTGGGCTTGGCCCATTCCTCTAACCCTTCTCCTCCTCTTCCCTATTAACATGGCCTCAACCCATGCCTCTAACCATTTACAATTTGCATAGGTGAGAGTCTGGTGTTGCCTTGCATTTAAAAATGTGCTTTTTCCTTTGACTTAGCTTTTGAGGCGGCCCTTGTGCTTTCAGCCGTTTCCCTTCCTACTTCTTCCATTGTGTCTGATATCCTTCTAGGCCACCTCTTTTAGGTCCCAACTTGCAATTTTCCACTGTTTTCGCTTTCTTCTTGTGTTGAGTCTAACATACTCCCCATGTTGTGCCATATGGTTTGATGCTCCTGAATCAATATACTATATGTCATCTAACTTTTCTTGCTAAGTAGCATTGTTCCGTACATGAGTCATAGCAAATAACCTATCACCACTCCATCCTCTACATGACTGGATGAGACATAGTGACCCTGTTGCTTGCCTCTTTGATTTGCTTGCTTCTTCCAACATTCTTTAGCAATGTGTCCATACTTCCCCCATAGTAGTTGTAGTCCTTATCCTTATTTACATTATCATGTGTAATCTGTGATTGCTAGGATCCTCCGCCTCTAGAATTGGATCTCCCCCCTCACTCGGGAATATCCACTACCTCCAACAATATGTCCTTACTGATTTTGCATATTTTGAGATGCATTTTGTTGAGTCCCTCAACCACAAAAGGACCCCCTACCAAGGCTACCACTTCCTCTCTGATTTGAATAAGATAATGCATCTTTGCCTTTTAAGCTACTTGAGCTAGTAGCTAAACCTAGCTTGACCTCTTCATGTATAAGCATAGGCTAGCTCATTAAAGTCGAGCATCTCAAATTTCATTAATATAAACATGTCAGATGACTTGTATTCAAATCCAAGGCCATTCAAGGTCACTGAAACCAAATTCTCATCCTCTACTTCAGTTTTGATCGTTTTGTCAACTGATCACAGCAATGGTTTTTATCTCTGTTACATACTCCTGAATGGAGTGTCCTTTCCTATCCATGGTATTGAAATTCTGTTTCAATTGTATTTTCCTTGCACTAGTAGTAGTATCATAATATCTCATCAAGATATTCCATGCATCTTTTGGTGTCTTGCAATTCATAATCTACATTACCATGACATCTAAAATACACAATGAGAGCCAATACAAGACTCTACAAGCTCTTTCCAACCAAGCACGATGTGTTCTCAACTACTTAGCAATTGGATTCTTTTCTAGAAGCTTGGGTTCAGCTTGAACACTTGTAATAAGGTCCCAATACCCTTTGCTAATCAAGAAATTTTCCATGCGAAATTTCCATATTTTATAGTTATTATTGTCCAACTTCTCACCCACTATCTATGAAATATTGTCAGATCTATCTACATTTGCCATGTTTACAACTCTATGTATTTGCTTCAATATTCAAATAGTCTGTGCTTAACTCCCTACAAACCAAGTTAATCTTTCACTAATCAAGATACTTGTACAACATCCAAGTACCACATGTACATCTATCGGTACCCTGCAACTAGTTTAGTCCAACTCATTTAAACATGTTGTAGACATCAATTCACAAATGAGAATCCCAAAAACTTTCAATCAAGTAGTATAAGTGCACCACTAATTAAATAGGAAAATTCCAATCAATCACTGAAAGAGAGCTAACATCCTGGACACTTGTCCAACAGGGTCTCAAGACTACATGTGGCCTCAGCGAAGCGGAAGACTGACATATGGTTGGCTATCCAGCCTGCAAAACTACAGGAAAACAACTCTCATGAGCCTGCAAGGGGTCTAGCAACTGACCACCAACATCCTAACCCTAACTGCTATACATAACTATGTCATCTAGGCCAATAAGTGCCTCATTTTTAGCATAAACAGCTTGTTGTAATGGCACTATAGCTATTGTAAAATTAGCCATAAAGCGTACTGAATGCTCATCAAGAGGTCTAAGAGGTGTCTACATCTCATAGAAGACAGCATGACGGCTGTGTATGACCTACTAGGCATCCAAATCCCATAATATGTAGGCCTTAAAGTTACCATCTCCATAACCAAGGAGGTTACATCTACGTGACATAGGCTCATGTGGCATACGTACAGATGCCTTGAAGCCAAACATCCTCAAGTAATTATAGGAGGGCTACATGCCACTTCATGCCTCATGGGGTGTAATACGATCCAAGGTTAAGCACGTCATCCTGTTAACCAAATAGACTGTCGTAATAAGGGCCTCAGCCCAAAAGCCATAAGACAACCCAACTGTGGTAAGCATAGAAGCAACCTTTGCCTGTAAGGTCAAGGACGTGCCATGAGCAATCCCATAATACAGTGGGCACAAGAAATCAATGCCATACTACTGACAAGAGGTTCAAAAGCTGGGAGAGAGAGCATGACTCTCATAATCCATCTACAAGCACCTAGGCCTACTACCAGCAGAATCCATAAACCTGTCAAGCATAACTACAACATCCTCAATCTACACCAAGGGAAAAGCCCAAACACGGTGGGTAGCATGATCAACAAAGGTCACAAAGTACGATGCTCCACCAAGTGACTGGGAAGGCATAGTTCCATATACTGCACAATGGACAAGATCTAGAGGAACATGCCTCGTATGATCCATAAGCCAAGGGGCTATGCAAGGACCAAGAGTACAATCAAGGCAAGCATCAAGATCTATAAGTGACATAGGAGGTAGCAATGAGTTTGAACGAGACAAGATCTCCATCTCTCTGTGGTGCATATGGCCTAGGCGATAACGCCATAACAATGCATGTGGTATCTGGATAACTGCAACCATAGAATCTCCCACATGAGAGACATGCATTGGGTAATGAGAACCAACTCTAGAACCTCTGGCCAAAACCAAGCAACCACAACAGATCTTCCATGACCTGTCCTAAAGAGAAACAGAGTAACCTGCATCATGCAACTGATTGACAGAAATCAAGCTCTTACTAAGCATGAGAATATTTAGAACATCCCTAAGTATAAGAGAAGTCCCATTAGGCAAAGGTAGGTGTATGTCCCATGTACCAACAATAGCATAAGTCTGATCAAGGCGCAAATCAATACATCCATCAACCTCCTTGTAAGAAGAGAACCATGCTCTATGAGGGGTAACATGACAAGATGCCATAGAGTCAAAAAACCAATCAAAGGCATGGGCCTGATCATTGAGCAAGTAAGTTGTAGGGAAACTAGATGACAGGAGGACATGCTCAACTGCATCATCATGGGTAACTGCATGTACCTCACCACTAGAAAGAGTGGTAATACCTGCTGCATCACTGACTCTTTGCTCATGTCAAGTTCGTCTATGTCTCTGTTGCTCTCTAATCCATCTAAAACATTTTCTTTTAACATGCCCAAGCTTTCCACAATGGAAGCATACAACATCTATAACTGAACAACCTATAGAAGACGACGAGGAATCCAAGTCATCATGAATAGGGCTATCCATAGCATCCACGGAGCTCAAGGAGTAAAGGGCTGTCCCAACGAAGGGAACTTGCTCATAAAGACAATCATCTACAAGTACATCAATGGTAGAAGCATGCTGCAGAGGCTCATGAAACCTCAACGGATGGGAGGACATAAAGGCATCAATCAAGGATGCAAAAGCTCCCACATGAAGAAGAGTTGTAGCCAACTGCATGACATAACCAACCACAGTACGGTAAAGCATAAGACATTTATTATAAGAGCATATGGTATTCAGCCATGAAATCACTCCATAACCATAATGGAAAACATGACTCTGCAGTACATCAGACCACATAGTAGCATCCAAGTCAATACAAGACCGGTAAGTGGCATAAGATCTTGCAATGGTCAAGCTCCAAGAGAAGCCCAAGTATCTGTATAACAACATCCAAATAAGTGGCTCTGTAAAGTATATGACAGTAGACAAAGTGCATAGCCGGGTAAGCATCAAGAGCAACTACTCTCTGACCTGTATGGGCAAAAGCAACCCAACTAGCATAGAAGCTAGGCAATACGAAGCAACAAAGCCATAACTACTAAACCCAAGCACTATCAAGAAGTCCATTGATCAAGGAGTAACCCGCAAAGAACCAAGCATCAATGAGTAATGAAATCTCAATAACCAACTGCCAAGACAATGGAGCAAGCACTGCTCAAACATGTATCTGCATCCAAGTAAATCCAAGATCCATAATCAGGGCATTAAGGGCCAAATAGCATCCAAGCTGCATAAGTGATAAGCCAACCAAATGCAAACTACTCCAAAAAATTCTCAAATGCAAGTCGATTCAAGCCCAAATATCTGCCATACTACAGCCGAACCCAAAAGCATCCACATCAAACATTAGTCCCATAATGGGTAGCACGGGACATAAACATTGTCAAGTGAAATGCTGACTGCAAAGAAAATGATAGTGAACCAAGAATTGAGCTCTACTCTTTGCTCAAGAAGCATCCGGGAGCATAAACATCAAAGTAGCATCATCCAAATACATCAATATATCATCCCGAGTAGTGGGAGCACCCGTAGACCATAGGCATAACCAAACTGGAGGTAAAATAACCTGTCAACCAAGGTAGCATAAATCCTAAAACTAACAACGAAGTGTCCGCATCCAAATCAAGGCTCAATAGCTCTCAAATAGCATATCCGGGCATAAACCATGATGACCAAGCATCAATACATCCAACAAGACACTTGAATGTCAACAAAGAGCATTATGCATAAGCCATCCCTGATAAAACCTTGCTGCCCAAACAATGTACATCAATAAATGCCTGCACAAATCGAGCTATGGAAGCTCAAACCAAGTCCCAAAGCATCTCAAAACATTGGACAAACATCCTCAAAGCATTTGGGCATCAAATACCAAGCCTCGGGAGCATCACATAAGCTAAGAGCATGGCATTTTCTTGCTATAAATAAACTGGGATCTTGCCTAAATTGGGTTCTGGATGCCCGAGATATGAGAAAAAATGGGGATTTTGAGCTAGATTTTGAAAAAGGTGCAAAAAAACATGAGCTGCTACTGTGGGCCATGCTGGTTATGCTTAGGATAAGGGGGAAAATGGGGGCATACAAGGTGCCCAATGAAGCCAAGGAACACCTGCAAAGAGCCTATGAGGGATGAGGAGAGGTGGGAGATGAAATCTTACCTCTGGGGGAAGAAGCCATGGTTGACATTGAAGCTCCGAGCTCTAGGTCTTCAATCCGAGCTGAAGTAATGCTGGGGCCAAGCTCCACGATCAAGCTCTGATCCAAAGCTCTGATACTAGTTGAAGGGGATGCAAAGGCAATGGAGAAGGAGAAGAGGAAGATGCAGGAGAGAAGAGCACACACAATGTAGGTGCTGTCCAACTGAACTGATTATTGCACTATCATATTATATATGAATAAAGAATGGGCGGTCACAGTGTGCACAGGTAGGCCCAGAGTCCTTTTACCCCAACACAGCTTTAGTAAATAGGTGTGAATCAACTCAAAAATTGCACGTCAATTTCTAGGGTTGTTTGTTGCTCCTTCTTGCTCAACTTGGCTCAAGATTAGTATTTAGCATGTAAAGAATGAAGTCTAGAAGAAGATTCAAGTGATGAATGCCATCAACAAGCCAAGGTTCGTGAAGTAGAAGGAGATCTTGGATGAAAACTCTACGAAAGCTATAGGAGAGCTTGAAGAAAGTGGAAAGATAACCTTCACTTTGAACCAATACTTACTGCTCCTCCAACCTTAGTTAGCCATAGTTCTCTAAAATGCTCTTCAAAATAGGCAAAAATTGGTCTACGACATGCTATTTTAGCCAAGATCTCTTCAAGATCTTTGTCAAAGCCCCAAGATTAGACTCTACTCCAAGTAGAATGCTTGCAAGTACTTGCCATGTGGCTCATGTACCTACTGTCCAATATTTAATGATAGAAAAATAGAGAAAATACGTCTAGAAATGACAAAATCAAATGGTTCAAAAGCCTAATTTTTTATACCACTTGTCAAGGAGAGAGTTAAGAGATGAGAGAAATAAGAGTAGAGGAGAAAGAAAAGATGAGAATGAGTGTTGAGGAAAGAGAAATACTATAAAGATAGGAAAGAAAAGAGAGAAGCCATGAAAGCTATGAACAAGGAAGTGAAATGAGAGACAATAGTTGTATTATTGCCAAAAGATATAAAAAGTACATGTCTCACAATGAGAGAAAATAGTTGTATTATTGCCAAAAGATATAAAAATTACATGTCTTACACCTTTTATACCTATGTCAGTGTGATTAGGTATTATTAACAATCTCTCAATAAAATATATATTTCCAACTTCTTACATGAGTGTATGTGTGTTTCACTCTATATGCACATAAATATAAAAAAACTATTTCTTGCTTGACATTTAAAACTTTCCTTGGAAAGTTTTATTTAAAAAAAATGATGCAATGTGCCACATTATATTTGCCTATCTTTATATGTTCATATGGGTCTTCAAAGCAATCTTATTTACATGCACACTCATGGGTGTGATGCACACGTACAATGTAGTGAATCTACACACATTGATATAACTCAAGGAGAGAGCGGTTAAACTTTAAACTTAAACTATTCTTAATCAAAATAATTTTATTGTAAAGATTAACATCTTATCTACATGCATGTGCATAATTTTTCCTTAAATATATCTACGTAAAGATGTGTATTAACATCATATCAATATGCATGCATATAATTTTTTCAAAAATACTACTAATATAAATATACAAAAAATATTTTATCAAGTACAATTTAGATATTTTCTTGCTTAAACTTAAATCAATCTTTTGAAAGTTTATTAAAAAACTTTGGTGCAACACATGAATTTGTTTATCTTCATGCAACATGTTCTTGCATGCATATGTATATATATATATATATATATATATATATAGAGAGAGAGAGAGAGAGAGAGAGAGAGAGTCCTGAGCACCTTGGTCCACATAACTCTAGGGTCTACATATATGTGGTATAAGGGCCAAGTCAATAGGTGCCTAATAGGACTCTCTCTCGGTCCTTATGCCACGTAACTCTAGGGTCTACATGTATGTGGTATAAGGGCTAAGGCAATAGGTGCCTACTAGGACTCTCTCTCTCTCTCTCGGTGCCTAGGACACACACACACACACGCATGCACGCGCACACGCACGCACGCACACACACACACACACTCTCTCTCTCTCATGCACGCATGCACCTATGTGTATAAATGTGGTTTAAGTCTACCTCTAAAGCAATCTACCCTAAAATTTAAATTTAAGTTTGATGTAAAATTTAAATAAAATTAAGTATAAATGTACAAAAAACTATTTCTAATATAAAAGTGATTTAAATATTAAACTTTAAACTATCTTAAACATGGTATTACTCTATTTTTTTTCAACTCAAGCATAATCTAAATACTATAAATAAAATAAAAGATTTATAGTCAATATTTTATTTTAGGCTATGTGTGTGCGTATGCATGTGTGACTCTATCTCTTTGTCTCTCTAACTTAAAAATATATTTTGAAAACCAATGTTGAAGAAATATATTGATGTACCTCTTTAAAGCACTAAACTTTAAAGTATCTTAAGTCAAAACATTGATCTTAGTTCTTCAAACTTTAGACTTAATTCTTCTAACATACATATAAAATGTATTTCTAATTCAATACTTTCACTTCTCTTAACTTCATATCTTAGAATATTTTATGGAATTACTATTAGACACTCAAAATAACCACCAACCTTGCTAATCAATAGAGTCCAAGCCCATCCGCGCCCGTCCAGGTGGATTGCACTCACATCCCAAGCTTACATAATGCTTAATGATGCCCACACAATTGCTATAACCTAATCAATACAAATAATTACAAACATTTATTTTTTTAAAAAAATAGAGAAAATGACATGCCATATTGCAATCTCCAATGACCAAAATGCAACTCTTGTCATGTAGGCACAACTCCCCTCCATAGCAATTGCCAAAGAAATAGCATAGCTCAAGATACCATAAATTGAAACAAAAATGACATAAAGCATATAAATGAGAGAGAGAAAGAATCCTAATGATTGATGGGTCTCAAGTCCTAATGGTGAGCATTGTGGACTCATGGGGAAACATCACAAAATTCATGTGCCACCCCACTAGCCCCACAATATCGATTGGCCAAATAAACATACCACCAATGAAGCTTTAAAAAGATTGACATGCTGACATACTCTAATGCCTCCAAGATGGATGAAGAATCTTGAAGATAGCATTCATGCTAATCCTAACATAACCATACTTTAATGCCATGCATTGCCATGCCCAATGAATTAATAGAAGGGGATGGTCCATGAATTCGACGTGCTCTCGGCGAGAACCTTACATACACCTATCTCTCTCTCTATGCAGCTTGGAGGTGGTTGGCCTCCCTTTAAGGCAGGGTGGTGGTAAGAAAGCGAGTGGGCTGAAGTTCATTGTTGGAGCCACAAAGAGGTTGGGTAGGTGGCACTAGTGGTGGGAGGGTGAAGGTCAAGAGCACCAATTGGAGTGAGGGTCAATGTTGCACGACTTCGTCATTAATACTAATAATACTAAGCACTATATCAATTGGCACTATTAATACTAATAATACTAAGCACTATATCAATTGGCACCATCCACTATATACCCATGATACTAGGGGCTTATCCACCATATACCCACTTCTATCCCAATCTCTTCTCTCACCTAGCTTTCCTCAATGATCGAGGATTCCCTCAAATGGCCATAGAGGGTAATTCTCTCTCTCTCAACACGCAAGTTGGCTATAGCCATAGAGGTTAGTCTCTCTCTCTCAACACAGGTTGGCAAGAGGGTGCCATGTGGGGAGATGAGGTAATACACAGGTTGGTGGAAGGGTGCTGGGCAAGGAGCACCTCATCTTGAGCAGTCGTCTCTCTCTCCCTCAACATGTAGGTTGACATCAAGGTGTTAAATGGGGAGAAAGAGAGGTAACACACATGCCATGTACCCAGGTACTAAGCACAGAGAGAGAGAGAGAGAGAGAGAGAGAGAGAGAGAGAGAGAGAGAGAGAGAGAGAGAGAGAGAGAGAGAGAGAGAGTTGCAAGCTTGTCGCTTCCCAATGAATGGAAAATGACTTATACAAATATTTTAGAATTTTAAAATAGGGTTAGGTAGGGAGAATGCAAGGTAAATGACGAGAACTCCACATCCACACACCACCCAAAGAAGGGAGAGGTTGACAGCTCCTATGTGAGGTAAATGACGAACTCCACATCCACGCACCACCCAAAAAGGGAGAGGTTGACAACTCTTGTGTGGCGGTTATTTTAAAAAGCTCCTATTGGCAGTTATTGAAGCTCTCGATGGTAGCTACTTTGTTAGGTTCGGTATTGACCAAGCCTTTTAGGAGGTTTGGAAACCACCCAAACCTTTTGGGAGGTTCGAGGACACCTAAATGTACAACTTAAATAATAATATAATGATTGTTTGTTGTCATAGCTTTTGCGTGATTAAGAGTGCAAGCCATAAAACTGATTTAGTATAATACCAAAAGAGGATGCTTATGTGAGAACTCTTTTATCACATGAATCAAGTGTCTCAAACCACGCTGGTGCAAAACACCAGCAATGCCTAGGTGCGCACCATTTAGGTCCAAGTAACATACACGTACTCTCTCTCCCTCCCCCCGCCCAAAAAGGGGGCCGGCTATAGTCTTGTTTTTCATTGTACAAGCTTAGATTATGACACCTGGAGTCTTAGAACCACGTTTTAGCCTAGTTGGAATTGTGGCTGAGGTTCTGCGATGGTTGTATGCATGGAGGACGACGGAGCAGCTGATCACATTCACAAGTCCCTGTGTTCGAATGAATCTTCCTTACTCTGCATTATCGGAACCCTGTGAAGAAGCTGCATCAGAGAGTCCGCCATTGTTCGTATAAAAGGACGGAACAGCAGCACCGCATTTGGTACAAAGAAGGTTAGCGCTCTGAGCATTAAAGACAACGAGTCTACATTTTCAAAGCCAGCCTCTGTAGCTCTCCACAAAGAATGGCTTCTTGCCTCCCTCAGCGTCACAGCTGTGGCCATGGGATGGCTTTATGTCTCACACGAGACGAAGCGAATCATCTGCCTTTTTGTCATAGCAAATGGAGTTCTGGCCTCGAGCAGAGCTTCAACCTGCGGTTAGGTGCGCCTCAGAGGCTTCAGGCAGATTTCTTTTGCCCTACGCAAAGTCGAGCAATCCGCCTTGCAGGTCAAAAGAGAACGCATGACAGAGGTTTTATGGTCATGGCATCAGCTACCCCGAGCCCCCCTGGACAGTTCTATTTTAATGTAACTGGCTTCCCTTTTCCTCTTGGTCCATTCCTAAAGCGCCGCACCATCCGCAAAGAGGTGAGGTGTATCACATTTGAAAGAAAGCCTTTCTGTTGCTATGATTGATCTGTTCTTTACAACATGTAAGCTTGAATACGGTTTGTTCAGGGGTTATATCGTAACTCATTGTTTTGTCTTTCTTAAAGCCACCATCGGTTAGGATTCAGTCATTGGTTTTGAATGTTGATTATTTCCTAGTGAGTGTCATGCATAGGTCTAGAAGTCCACGCATGCAATTGAAGCTCTCTCACCAGCAATCGTAGGGGTTTGTGACGTGGACATAGCATCAATGTCTTTAAAGTTTCATGCAACTTTGAAGCTTCTCACATACGATCTCACGTTTGCTGTTGAATGAGATCTCATGCACGTTGTGTCACATTGAACAAGGCACGTGCATCATCATTATACTTCATGGTTGCTTCTTTCCTTTTATAGTTCTGTTCTTTAGCACAGGCTAATAATGATACTAAAGCATAATATCATGCATACAGCTATTGTATCAATATGGAGTTGAAATGAGTGTTTCCATGGCTGTATTTTATGAATTTTCTGTATCAAAGATGTGCTATCTTATGAAAGGTTCATACATGAGAGTCTGTATCATTAACTGAACCATCTTCTGCTCTGATATGTGGGGCTCCTTTTTGCTCATTTTGGTGTCTAACTGGATAATTCGAAATTTGTTTCTGATGTTTTAAAGTCTATAATACTTTTGTCAGGTTGATAAAGGCAGGATCTGGATTTTTGAGCAAGAGCAAGCCCTTGGATTTAGTAGTGTGACCACCAACATTCGCATGACAGTCATTAAACTGAAGTCAGGTGGTTTGTGGGTCCATGCTCCAATTGCTCCAACTAAAGAGTGCATTGAGGTACCATTCTAGATGCCAGCAAGTGTTGTCATTGGTTTTAGCATCATTGTTATCATGACTATGGCCATCATCATTGTATCTCTCAACTTAATCCCCTTGTAGTCAGCAATGATATGTCATCATCATCATTTTTTATTTTGAATCTCAAGGGAATGAATTCTGGTAGTATTGCATGTTTTTCAATGAAGTACATTGACATGGACAAGGCTTTTAGCTATAGAAAACACTCCAAAGGATGGCCCTGAGTTTGACTGATTTTTAATTCTTGGTGGTTTGGAGGGTGCCAGCTTTTGAAGGACTTGGAGGCTCCTGTAAAGTATTTAGTTCTGCCTACCTTTGCCTATGAGCATAAGATTTTTGTAGGGCCATTTTCAAGGAAATTTCCAAAGGCTCAGGTCTGGGTTGCTCCACGCCAGTGGAGTTGGCCCCTTAATCTGCCACTTGAGTTCTTTGGTATCTTTTCTGCAAAGGTGCTTCGAGATATGGACAAGTCTACACCATGGGCTAATGAGATTGATCAAAAAGTACTGAGCTCGCCAGAAGTTGGTAGGGATCTCTAACAAGCTTAACTATAGAGTGAATGTTCTGTTACCTGGCTAATAACTATACTGCATTAGTAATCTTTATCGACCTTTCTTGGTAATGCGGTTGCTTTTACTGTTCTGTAGGAATTGGGCCTTATGTAGAGGTTGCATTCTATCATAAACCATCTCGCACGCTGCTTGTAACTGATGCTGTTATATACGTACCTCAGAAGCCACCTGAGGTAGTTAGCAAAGAAGCTCTTCTTGAAGCAGCCAAGAATGGCTTGGCTGTAAAAATATTGAGTAAAGGGAAAGAAGTTCCCAATGAACCTATTGTTGACAATGAGAGAACAAGGCAACGAGGTAAAAATGATTAATGGTGTTGTTTTTGTACAGCTTTGCTATTACAAATTCAGGTCGATTCTTAGAAAGTTTTCTTGATAAAGTGCAGGATGGGAAAGAATGGTGCTTCAAATTTTATTCCTAGGCCCCTCTGACTTGCTGGAGCCACAAAGGTCCTTCGCTCAGATGTCCAAGAAGTTGATTGTCTCACCGATCATCAAAACCCTTGTATTTAGCAAGGTGCCAGAAAAGGCAAGCTCCTCTAGCGCCAGTGATATTTTTCATTCAAGGCAGCCGACAAATGATAAGTGCAATAAATTGATTAAGGTTGAAAGTCAATTGCAACCTGTAGGGAATGGTTATGCCCCTCTTAAAGTAGGATGGATAGGTAGATTGTATTTAAATCAAGTCACTATAATGAGAATAGCTCCAATCAACTGGTTCAGCTGCTGATGTTTAGGTACAGCCTCACATATTTGAAATGGTAGCACAAATTTTGTTTTTCTGGAAAGTCCATTATTTCAGGGTTCTATAACATTGCAAGTTCTTGTATACAATCTGAAAGGGTAGTGCAAATTTTGTTTTCTTGGAAAGTCCCTTATTTCAGGGTTCTTTAACATTGCACAAATCTATCAATTTGAGCATTGCAACATGATCGTTTAACTTACATGCACTTTTATAGGGATCTATGCTGTTTCGAATGAGTGAAAAAGTAAGTTGAATTAGTGAAATTAGCTAATTGTTACTTCGATTAGCAGCTAGCATAAGCTGTTACGAACCCTTGTTATTGGGATTTTACTTTGATTACATGGATGTTGGATCAAAAAGAGATGTGCTTTGAACAGATGGATACGAATGTGTGAACTTGACCATTTTAAGCTGATTCCAAGATACAAGTATGCTTCTATGCATCTCGGTTATAACTTGGTGAGGGCAGCTATGAGAAATCATAGATCCTTGGTCAGTTCTATACATCACACCCCTTTCTTAGGAAATATAAGAGTTTTCATTTCTGAAGGAGAGGGTAGGTTATTGGGAAAGCTCTTGCTATAGTTGCCTTGTGGGTTGCTATAAGTCAATGTAGACATTGTTCTCAAGAACTGTGCCCTCGTATCCTCTTGTATCTCATGATTGCACATGATGTTGTTAGGGGGATTTGTGTAGACATGTCATCCTTTAAAAGTACTTTGTAATATGAGGGTTATTTAATAGAAAAGAGCTCATTTGTTGTGTTTGTAAGTATAAGGGAGAAGAAACATGACTTATCCCTGCCATAATATTAACTTGGTCTAGTTTGTGGTGTGAAGTGGATGCTAAATTTGAGAAAGAGGTCTTGGCAAAATTAGAGTTTGAGTTCGTCCAAGAAGATGTTCTATGCATGGGAAAAAAAGCATTGCTTGACTACTTGGATAGAGAGTTGATCGCATAAATGTATAAAGAAAGTAGAGCTCATCATTTCAAGGTTTTGTGCATTGTTATTGATCGTAGACGTACTTTAGGGATTGCTCGTCTCATCACACCCTAACATTTTTCCTCACACAACTCAGTCTTCAAAATATCTCATTGTAGCAAAACGAGTATGCCATTGTGAAAGCATTGCTTGACTACTTGGGTAGAGAGTTGATCTCATAAATGTATAAAGAAAGTAGAGTTCATCATGTCAAGGTTTTGTGCATTGTTATTGATCCTAGACGCACTTTAGAGATTGCTCTTCTCATCAGACCCTAACATTTTTCCTCACACAACTTAGTCTTCAAAATGTTTCATTGTAGTCATTGTAGCAAACGAGTATGCCATTGTGAAACCTAGCTTGTGGGATGTGCTTTGGAGCTGCAACAATATATCCAAGTGTGACATCAATGCATTCTTGAGTGCAACAGACCTTTTAGGCATGATTGAGCTAGAAATCGAGCCACAAACTTTCAATAATCCTGATTTTGCTTATTGAACATCTTGAACATCGAGGACCAATATTTGTGCTAGGATGAAGTAGAAATTGGGTTAGCAACTTCATTTTGCCTATTGGTCACCGAGGACCAATAGTTATGCTTGGATGAACTCTTTGCCAACAATTGACTTGGTGTATTGTCTTCCTATGGAAGAAGTTGGAAAAACATGTCAAATGGATCAATCAGCAAAGAATTGCTCAAACGAATAATCACATGAAGTGCAGAATGGTCTGATCATTGAGTATCAGAGATAGAGATGCCTCAAATAAATAGAAAAGACATCGCATGAACAAGGCTAGGTAGAAAGATGAACAAGGAACTGTGAGCTCCCCTTTTGAAGGATTTGCTTCTTTGAGCCCTTAGTGGTCTATTCAACTTATTGCATAGGTGGCCAATCACTAGTCATGTGGCATTTAACTTGCCATTTTGGTGCCTACTAGCACTTTGTGTGTGTGTGTGTGATGAGCTGATTGATGCTGCTAACTCACATTTGATCACAAACACCTGGAGGGGACATAGTGAGCTGAGTAACATGGGTCTTCTTAACAGGGATGATTTGGCTCCTTGGTGTGCTGCAATCTCTTCACTTACTTTGTTTGATACTTAGTAGTTATGTGGCTCTTGTACTTTCTATTCTTCATAATTAGTGCAATTACCCATGATGAAAAAAAAAGGGGATTGAGCTGAGTATGTAAGAGAGAGAAATAGCCCAAAGAAATGGGAAGGGAAAAGGAGTGTGGGAACAAGGCTAGGTAGAGGGATGGAGGAGGTAAGAACTCAATCGGATGAAAGTTCCCTCTCCAAGGATTGGCCCCTTTGACTCCTTAGTGGTTGACTTGACTCAATCTAGAGGTGGTCAATCACTAGCTATGTGCATTTAGCTTGCCACTTTGGAGCCTACTTGGATTTATACTTGCATGTGATCATTGATGAGCCGATTGATGCTGTCAACTTAAATTCAAGCACAAACACATGGAAGGTGGAAGTGAGTGAGCTGAGAGGAAACTGGCTTAATGAAAAAGCTGTCAAAGGTGGAAGTGTTGGGCTCGCATGCTTCCTTTGGAACACTTGCAATGGACTTATGCTTCATAAAAAGTGTCACTCTCGAAAGAATCATCAACATCACAAAATTAAACACCAAATTACAAGAAAGAGAACAATAAGGGAAAGTAGAAAGGCCTCCTTGCAAACACATCAAGACAATTCAAGCATTGGAATCCCATCAGCCTAGTATCCCTTTGAGAGCGTTTTAGTGATGGGATATGAAGCAGCATAATGTTGTAGGCTTTTAATAGCCTTCATCTCTAAGAATCTGACAGTACAAGTTGCATGTATCAACAAGTGAGACATGCCTAAGAAGGTTGGTTCTGTGGTCCAACTTTGCTGATTGCAAAGAATCAGCTATATTCCATCAATATGCCAAAAATAGAAAAATCAGAGCCAATCGACATTTAGGATTTAGTCTGAGAAGCAGCAAAGGCAAACCAGTAATCTTCATGACAAAAGTGAGGATTATGGCTGCAACATCTCACCACTCTGATGTTCCCCCTCTTGGGTTGAGTTTTATGAGTGAATAGGGCTTTTGGAAGAGAAATGGCAAACTAGTAGTAGACTCAAATGTTCCTCCTATTGGTTTGAGTTATGAGCTGAGAGTATAAGGCTTCTTGAAGAGAAATGGAAAGCTAGCAGTAGAAATGCTCTTGTCGTGGTTGCTACAGCAGTAGAAATTGCGATTTCAGCTTCTCTTCTTATTGTCTTTGGAGGTAACTTCCATTTGCAGCCTTGTGCCTTAAAAGTTTGTGAGGTTTTGCCTTTTAATGAGTAGAAACCTTCAAAAGATGCTTGAGAAAAACTTTTTCTTTTTGTTGTTTCATGCCTAATGTTGAACACTTTGTTGCCATATGGTTGACTTTTGTATTTAGGATACATGGTGCATACCATTTCAAAATAACTCTCAAATAACTTGAGATAGAATTACAATTCCATACCACATTAAAGGTTCATATAATAGTTACTAATTTGATAGTGCTTGCTTGTTTGGTGTTATATGTGCATCCGCATAGCATGCTGCAGTTATTCAACCTCAAACCATCATTCAGATGTGCTTGGATTATTACTTTAAAAAACTTTGCTGGGTTCATAAGAAACTCTCATTGATTCTAAACATGTTGCTTGTCATCATAATGTAGACATGTTGTGGAAAAAGGCCAAGTGGGAATGGGTAGCTTGCAGGATACTCAGGGGGCTATGGTTATTGAGTTTCAAACTATCATTCATCTGTGCTTGGATTCCTATAAAACTTTGTTGGGTTCATAGGGAACTCTTATCGATGCCATACGTGCCACTCGTCATTATATTGTAGGCATGGTGTGGGATGAGGTTACCTGGAAGGGTAGATTTTATGATGGTGATATCATTGAGGTGGAGATGGAAGAGGTCTTGTTCCATATTCCATGTAGGTAAAGCTTGAGATTGGATGGCTTGCCAAATGAATTGTTCCTTAGCTTATGTTGATAAGCTCAAGAATCTACTCATTCGGCTCTGTTTGCAAGTATGGAGAACGGGCCAGATGCCCTATGATTGGAAGATGACAGTGTTGTCCTTGTTGCTAGAGATTCCTTTTTGTGAGAGTGTGCAATGGAAGAGCTCAAACATTGAGAGTGAAGGGAAGAGAGAGACTAAAATGAAAACAGAGAATGGAAGAAGAAATCTGCACTGAACTCAAAAGAATGCTGAATACAAAGTGGGCTGATCAGTCGCTGCACACAGCCCAAAGTGTCAGTGAAGGCATTGGATCAGGTTGATGATGGAGAGCATGGAATGAAGGAGAAAATCACTGGATGATGGAGTGCTGAAAATTTGCTAAAATAGTATGGCTGCCACTGTGTGGGGGCTGCTATAACATAGCAGCAGTGTCAAACTGGCCGACTGCTGGCAAATCATGCCAAAAATATGGCTGGCCTGATCAGGTGCCGCATTTAATGCAGCCAAGTGGGCACAAAACTGATTGCGAGCCCTATCAAGGCAATCCAGTGTGAATGCAGCCTCTGGCAGCCTAAAACAGAAGCACATTGAGTTGGATCACTAACCAGCCAATGCGAACACACTAAAACTGACCGAAAATTGTAATGAACTAAAATGTACACTAATAAAAGGAGCTGCGGGCTCCATCAAAACACTTGAAATGATAGATAGACAGAATGTTAAAGCCTGATGTCCTTGTCTGAGGCTCATAGGTGGGAGATGATTGTGCATGACATATATGTCTGCTAATGTCCTTCCCATTGGGCTTTGAATTCTGTACATGGTGATGATAAGTATGATGTCCTACTTCTTGCCATTGCTTCCTTGGACATAAAAGCATTGCAAGAAGTGTGCAGCCCATCTGTTTTGTGCTGGGTTAGTTGTAGGTCTCTTGGCAACATGTTACCATGCCAAGGTGTAATGGGTGTTTTGCCTTGTTGGATGTCAAGATTCATGACAGTTTTGTGAATGGCCCAGTCCTTATGTGAGGAGCAGCACCCTTGGCAGACATTTGTATGGTCTTCATTGAGGAAGTTGGCATTTCGTATGGTTGCACTAGAATGTTGGACTCTAGGTGGCATGTTCTAAATTTGACACAAAAGTTGAAATGCTGCAGTCTTTTCTTCTTTCCCACTTGATTGCTTCTTGGCAGGAGAGCTTTTACTTGACTACTTGGCTTCCCCCCGACTCTAGAAAGGAGGATAATGACTAAAGTGACCAAAATGACCAGAGCCAGACAAAGCTCCTAATGTTCTTCACTGACTCAATGTAGGGCTCACAATCGAGAGATGACCATGAATACTGATACACTGTTGGGACCACACTGAATACAAGGACTTGGACATCTGTTGTATTGCAGCAGGTGCAAGTGGAAGAAAAGGCGGAGTCTGCTGTATTACACTAGTGCAACGTAAATCTTGGTATTTTATGTTATGAGTATAAATGCAACCCAAAAGTCAAGTGAGCACCGACTCTTAGTGTCTATTCCGAAACACATCACTAATACTACAATATATTTATGTGACTTTGTACGCTGGCTGTGGGCTCTGGCATTGGTAGATAATCATTTATGTCTCAATTGACCAGAAATATGTGATGATGGCCTTGTCAGTTTTTTATTAGCTTGACAGCTCTCAGACAATTGCAATTATATATTGTGATTTTCACACTCTGATCTGTGGGCTCTGGCATTGGTAGATAATCATTTATGTCTCAATTGACCAGAAATATGTGATGATGGCCTTGTCAGTTTTTTGTTAGCTTGACAGCTCTCAGACAATTGCAATTATATATTGTGATTTTCACACTCTGATCATGTGAGATACTCAGATTAATTAGTTGTGAAATGGTCATGTCACAGCCCTCTTTGTTAACCAAAGTAGTTGTTAGCTAGAAGTTCGAATTTCGATGTTTTCTCTGATCACCTTTTTGCAGGTCAAATTATGGGTGGACAGTATTGTTAAGGACTGGCGATTCAAACAAATAATACCCTGTCACTTTGCTGCACCGATAGCTGCCAGTCCATCTGATTTTAAAGCAGCCTTTGCTTTTCTTAATGATCTTTTGAGTGAAGATGATATGAAAGTATCGGGTTTCAAACTATCGCTATCCACATTACTAGGAAAGGCTGCCAGTTATTTCCCCCCAGATGACATGAGGACTCTGTCATCTTTAGATGAATTTTTGGTCTCTCTTGGTGCTGTAAAGAAGACTGTCTCTAACAGGAGACGTTGATTCTGCATCACTGGAAGGATGGAATTGTCATGCTTGATTTGTGAACCTAGGAAGTCAAGCATTCACATATTGCTTGTTTGAAGCTGAAGTTTTAGGGCAAAGGAGGTGGTTCTTGAGAGGGGCAACAATTTGGTGGTTCTTACTAGCTTTCATGCTGTGGATATGCACTACATGAGAGCAAAATTTTTTAATCTGATTCCATGCTGCCTAAACTAAAGTACATACCTGTCATCCAGGATGAAGGATTGGATCAGTAAAGTCAGGCAATGCAGTCATGCAATCACCCAGAAAATTATTTGAGTTCATGTGGAGCATATGTGAAAAGTCATGTTGTAAATTTGAAGTGGGACAACTTTCAGTTTTATGTACATCCAGTGTTTCTTTCACCTGGCTGAAACTTGCTAGATATGCATGATTAGGGAAAGCTGTTACAGTTCACCTCGAAGCAATACAGCCATGGTCAGATATCCACAGCAAACATTCTCAAAACTAAAAGGAACATGTTAAAGATGGCTAGAGTTAAGGCATCCACAGACAGCATCTGTTAACTTTCTTGCTGTAGAATAGGCCTTGCATGTCTCTAGCCTGTGAATTGTAGTTCCAAGTTGGGGTTAGACTCATGATGAAAGTATCCGTGATGTGCAAATGCGGGTAAGCTAGTTATCTCTAAGTGGCCAATGTTATAGAGAACCATGACGACGTTTTGTCATTTATATACATAGCTTTCTATGAGTGCTGGCCAGGCGATTTCCATTTTACATCCATGATCTCCCGTTCCCTCTACATTGCCTATTATGTGCAGGATCTTATATCCATGATGTCCCCTTCCAGACGTTTGAATTCTGATATTTATCTGAGGTTTACTTGAATTTCCACCCCAATAATGAGAAGTGCATAAATTACATGGAGTTAAGCTGTATGTACAGGTGCAATTTCCACGTTTTGCTACACTAACGGGGTTGGTTTTTTACAGATGGGCTTTTTACATGGGTGCATATGCGCATAATCATATACATTTTGCACACTAGATGGGAACATCACGCTTCATGAGGTCTATGAAACTTTAATGCTTTTCTATTAGAGGCACTCGTGAGCAATGGTTAGCTAGCAGAAGCATAACTACATTTTGTGTGACATGGTTAGTGTGGGCACATGATTGCTTCAAGGTGGTCAGATTGATATTCCATGTACAGAAGTCTCATCATTATTGCACGCAAGCATTGGAAGATGTTCTTAGTTTGTTCAATATGCGGTGATAGCCTTGTGGACATTTGTTCTGAATTTTCATGCACATCTCATACTGCTTACATGTGTATTTGATATATTTTGTTTCAAATGTACATGCACGTCCTATTTTGCATGCTTTGTAGATGTAGCTTAGTCATATTTTGGGTTCTTAATATGGAAGCTGAATCATGTGAATAGGGAAAGTGAGTTTTAGGTGAGAGAGAGAGAGAGAGAGAGAGAGAGAGAGAGAGAGAATGAATTGTATTAACGTCCTTTAAGATGCCTTAAAGGTGTATAGAATAAAGACACAAATCAAAGTGTTAGTAACAATCTATGCAAATCAAAGTTTAGTTACAATCTACTTTTAGGAGCCAGTACAAATAGAAATCCATTGTAGGCTTGGCATAAAAAAGAGAATTAGCTACTAAAGTTATCGACGCTGAATAATATTTCATGTTCCAAAAGCAACTTAAGTGTTTTTATGGCGACTTTGCTACCTTGACATGTCGTTCATTTGTCCCAGACAAAGCTTAGTGCCTAGGCTTTTCGAACTCCTTTATGATGATTTTGCCACTTGGATAAATGATCAATTTGCCCTCCTTCCTAGTTGGCTTCATCTTGGCAATTTTACTCGGTTGCACTTCGAGTTGTGTTGGTATAAGGGTGTTTGTGATCCATAGTTTGGTTCCCTTTAACATTTTGATTGCATTATTGTAGCTTTATCTTTCATATTTTCAAGCATTAAAGTTGCTTGGTCATTTCCTTGCTAGGTGATTTGGTACTGCAAAATTCACTTGAACTCTTTTTCTTTCAATATTGGTCTTAGTTTGGTCTCTATCTTGTATGATTGTGTATTCTTTTTGCTCTTCATCTAGTTTCTCTTGTGTTACTTCATGCCATCCCCAAGGAAGGTCACTTGTACATGCATGAGATGTGATCTTCTTTTGTAAGAAAGCTTCATTAACTATCAGAAAGATGATGTTTGTCATACTTCATTGATCTGCTTTCTTTATTGTTTTGATTTCCTTTTGTACTTGTTGATCTTTCTTTTGTATTTTTTCAACTTCCTTATGTTCTTGTCGTATCTTGGTTATTTTGGTTTGCATGAACGAGCCTTTATAAGGAAGGGGGAACAATAGATGAGACGAAGAAAAGGACGAGACTATTATTGAGGGAAAAAGAGAGATGATTGGAAGATTAGAAAGCTAGAATTTGGGAGATGATTGGAGAGAGAGAGAGAGAGATGCATATACAATGTTTGAATATAGTAACAATAAGCTATCCTTTCCAAATGAGGAAGTGACGTGGTATGTAGGTAATAAAAGAAAAACTATTGAAATGAAAAGAGAGCTCAATAAGAAAGCAAAAGAATTGTTAATGCAATACTATTAAATTGCAAAAACATCTAAAACTTTATATACGAGGTGGTGGTTGCCAACTAATGAATTGCCAAAGAAATTGAGCAAAAAATTTGTGAAAGGAAGATTCAAAAGCCTTGGTGTCTTTCTCAATTTATCAAGCATTGATATGAAAGACTAAAGAATAATCCCTTCTCTATATTCTTTATAAGTACTATACATGTGGCAGTTACTTCCCTACCTCTATGGTTCATGTATACATGTATTTTTTGTGCTTTCTAACTAGCTTCTTCCTCTTCACACACTCACTTTTGCCTTTTTCTTCCCTCACTAGCAAGTCATGGGTATTTTATCCTTGGCATTACTAATCAATGCCCTATATTATGCCACCTTACTTAATGATCATAGTTTTGCTTGTATATTTCATGTGGAGAATATGAAAGGACACAACTAATTGGGAATCAAGAAAAATCTATAGCCTCCAATCATTTGTTATACATGATAAAGAACACCTAGGGTGATTATATAGTGACAGAATGATAGCGGAACATGATTGAGGACCACGAAAAGCATCTAAACTTCACACACACACACACACACACACACACACACACACACACACACATAGAGGCTTCATTTGTGTTTTCCAATAAGGAGAAGTCTAATGTGGATAGAGGAATAGCCATTTGAAGATCGTTTGTTTGGCATCAATATATAAAACTCTAGTCTCATTAGCTCTATATAGAGGGACCTACATGCTTGAAATGATTGGGGGAGAGAGAGGGAGCTTGAGCTCTTATAAGACACAAAACATATAGAGAATGCACACAAAATACGAAATTAAAAGTCCTAGTACTTTTTTTTTTCATTATAATAATCTACTAAGAATAAGAGTGAGGAAAACATACATAATATACAAGTGGTCCATATGGAAGATGACTAGATAGGTATCCCATAACTTGAGTAGGTGGATTGACTGATGTCCAGTTGCAAAGTATCATTGTAATGATATGTCCTGACCGCATTAGTGATATGAATGCAAGAACAGTCATCCAAGTACATGAGTATTATCTTATGTTGAGCTTGACATCTCAATAGTTCCCCTCAAGCTCACCTTTATGACCTATACTCCGAGCAAGCTGTGAAAATGCTAAAGCTTTTCTTCTCCCAAAGCCTTGGTGAAAATATCGAAAACTTGTTCTTTTGTACTCACATATATGAGATCAATATTACCTACCAAGATGGATCTTTGATGATGAAATGATAATGAATCTCAATGTGTTTCATGCATATATAAAACACTAGGTTCCTAGCCAACTATATTTTGCTCATGTTGTCACAATGAATGATAAGTCTCCTATTTAATTGTATCCCCAAATCATCAAGTAGTTTTCTCATCCAAGCTATCTCACATGTTGCCATAGCAACATCTCTATCCTCTACCTCTATACTCTATGCAATAATGGGCCATTTCTTACTGCCCCAGTCATAGCTCCGCTTCCAAAGAAAAATACATAGCCACTGGTGGACATTGTGTCAAACACGCTACTTGCTCAATCATCAACCAAATAATTGCACCACTGAGTCACCCTCATAAAAGATACCATAATCCAATGTGGTATCAAGGTACTGCAAGATACATCACTATCCAAATGAGACTTACGAGGCACCTGCATATATTGATCTCTAAGCCAATTGTGTGGTTATAATCTAGCTTGGTGATAGTGGTGAAGATTCAACTTTCCACCATCTTTCTGTACATTATGGGACCCTCCAATATCTCATCCACATGAGCACTTAGCTTCACATTTTGATCTAATGGCATTGAGACTTATAATCAACCATACCATACTTAGTTAGCATATCCAAGATGTACCACCTTTGTGAGAGCCAAATCCCCTTAGATATTTTGATTACCTTAATGCCAAGAAAGTACTTCAGCCATCCCAAATCTTTTAGGTCAAAATTTTACTTGAGAAGACTCTTCACACGCTCCACTTCTTACACATTATCGCCCCTAATAATTAAATCATCCACATACAAGGTAATGACAACAATGCCTATCACTTTGACGTCCATAAAGTGAGTGATTTTCATTTCGAATAGGAAAACCAATAGAGACAAGATATTGTGTTATCTTGCCATACCATGTTCGTGGGTGCCTATTTCAGTCCATACAAGGCTTTGTGTAGCCTACACACTTAATCTATTGGGGTTAAAGGCACATGTGCCTAGCTGCGCGTAGATTACTGCACTCTTGCTCTTGCTCCTTTCACCATAGCTCTTGCTTTTACTCATGTGCTTCCACTCCAGACTCGCTCCCTTCAATTGGTAGCAAAGCCATTGCACCAACATGGAGGAGCTCTTCCCCTTTAGTTTGTTTCAACCTGTCAATACCTATAGTAGTTCATTTTTGAGGACAACCATGGATCCTTCACTCAAAGGTATGCATTGAGTTCCATCTCTTCCCTGCTTCTTCCCTTCACTTGAGGCTTGTTCTAGGACTTCCTTGAGATATATTGGAGTTTTCCTTGTGCCTCATTTGGCTCAACATTAGTGAAGGGAGTGAGCCTAGAGTGGAAGCATGTGAGCGAAAGTAAGATCTATTGTGGAAGGAGCAAGAGCAAGAGAGAGACATAAGATGTGGGAACTCCAATAGTTACAATGTATGACTTGCATTCCCTTTATTTAAATGTCACTAAAAGAATATGGAATGAAGTGACAGTGATGGCTGCTCATCACAACAGGCTTCAGCCCCTTGTCAATACTTCCATTCTCAGGTTAGCTATGCGTTTGGCATATCAAAACAATTGATACCGAATCATTGCAATGAGTCAAATGATGGCAAATCAAAACTAAAAAACAAGTCAAGTTAGCTAGCCAAATTAAATTAAAGTTAACAACTCTGAAAGTTTAATTAAGTTATACTACACGCTAGTGTACAAGTGTGTGGGTACTGTCAGTATAGTAATATATAGGTAGCTAGGCACATGTACCTTTACCCCCAACAACCTCCCCCTTAAAGGCAAATGTATCTGTACTGAGAAGAGAACATTAAAAAAAAAGTGACAAAGTACAAATGTACATAAGTACAACAGGATGCAGAAAGACGTCATCTCATCCAACGCCCATCAACATCCTAATTAAGGAAAAATGCTCCATTGAGAGACTTTTCGTGAGTAGATCTATATGATTATGGTTAATTGAGATCTTGATAAGGTCAACAGGCCTGCCCTCACAACGACTCTTTGATGAAGTGGTAATGCACCTCAATGTGTTTCGTCTTTGCATGGAATACTAGATTTTTGGCTAGTTGGATAGCACTCATAGAATCTGAATACAGTGTAGGGACCACATCAATAATACCAAGGTCTAGATGGCCTAACCAAAGGGCCTCCTTGAAAGCCTTAGTGACTACAACATACAATCCAAATGCAGTTTAGGGACCTGATCAATAATATCAAGATCTACCACGAGATAGCAGCCTAACCAGAGAACCTCCTTATAAGCCTTAGTGGCTATATTATACTCGGCCTTAGTAGTAGAGAGGACTTGTATTTTTGTACTTTGGACATCCAAGAAACAACACCTCTAGCAAAGGTGAAGACATAGCCAGAGATGGACTTCCTACTGTGTGCATGTCTTGTATAATCAAAGTCAGTGTACCCCATGACTCCTGTATCCTAACCACCATAACATATGCACATAGGTGCTATGTCCTTTACGTACCTCATGATACCCTTGATAGCATTCCAATGCCATTTGCCAGGTGTAGCCATATGGCGTGCCACAACTCCCACTAAATGTTATGTTAGCACGAGTGGCTATTATGGCATTCATCAAATTGACCATGGTGGATGGATAAGGGATCTTGGCTATCTCGACATTCAACTCATCATATTGCGAAAAATTGGCTTGACTAATCTTCACATGGGAAGGTAGAGGACATCCAATAGAATTAACATCTTGCATATGAAATTGCTCAAGGACTTTCTGGATATATTCCTGTGATAGATAAATGAGCATCTTAGAGTGATTGTGTGTGATGCACATTCCAAGAATATGTGAGGCTTGTCCTATGTCCTTCATCTCAAAGCTCTTCTTGAGCTGAGATTTCAAGGCATCTGGCTTATCACGAGCACTCTTAGAAATAAGAATGTTGTCCTCATAGAGTACCAAAATCATAAGACTGCTATTACAAGCGTTCTTTGTGTATAAGCTTGGATCCATAGCACTATGACTATATCCCTATGAATATATAAAAGCATCAAACTTGTGGTACCATTTCCTAGGTGACTGCTTAAGGCCATAGAGACTCTTTCTCGACTTGCACACTATGCATTCCCTACCTTTTTCTTCAAAGCCCTTAGGCTACTACATATAGATCTCATCATGCAAGTCCCCATGTAAAAAAGCTGTCTTTACATCCCATTTGTGTTGGGGGTAAAGACTCCTCTGCCTAGCCACTCGTGTATTACTACATTGACAGTACCTGCCACTGCACACTGCAGGTGGTGGGCACCCATCACTGCCACTTTATTCTTTATTCTTTTAGTGAAAGTTTGAATAAAGGAAGGCCCGGTCACATATTGTGACTGTTGGAGTTCCCATTTGTGTGTCTCTCTCTTCTTGCTCTTGCTCTCCGCTATAGCTCACTTCCAAGAAAGCTTCGATCCTTCTCACCTTTCAATTGGTATCAGAGCTTTTGATCAGAGCTTGATATCATGGAGCTTGGCCCGGCATTACTTCAACCCGGATTGAAGACCTAGAGCTTGGGGCTTCAATGCCAACCATGGCTTCTTTCCCCTGAGGTAAGATTTCATCTCCCGCCTCTCCCCGGCCCTCATACGCTCTTTGCAGGTGTTCCTTGGCTTCATTGGGCACCTTGCATGCCCCCATTTGACCCCTTATCCTCAGCATAACCAGCATGCCCCACAATAGCAGCTCACGTTTTTTTGCACTTGTTTCAAAATTTGACTTAAAAATCCCATGTTTTCTCATATCTCAGGCATCCAAAACCTGATTTAGGCAAGATAAGAGACTAACTTGGGGCTTTAGCACGCTCCAGACACGATGGCGATGCTAGATCTAGCAAATTCTGATCACAGCAGTTTGTGCAACATATTTTAGTTGATTTACAGCAAGAAAATGTCATGCTCTTAGCTTATCTGATGCTCCCAAGGCTTGGTATTTGATGCCCAGATGCTTTGGGGATGTTTGCCCAATGTTTTGAGATGCTTTGGGACTTGGTTTGAGCTTCCATAGCTCGATTTATGGAGGGATTTACTGCTATACATTATTTGGGTAGCAAGGTTTTATCAGGGACGGCTTATGTATAATGCTCTTTGTTGACATTTGGGTGTCCTGTTGGATGTATTGATGCTTGGTTATCATGGTTTATGCCCGGATATGCTATTTGAGAGCTATTGAGCCTTGATTTGGATGCAGACACTTCATTGTTGGTTGGGATTTATGATACCTTGGTTGACAGGTTGTTTTACCTCTAGTTTGGTTATGCCTATTGGTTTCGGGCTATGTCTTTGGGATATGCAATGAAGTATTGACCTTCGGGGTACGACATCAAGCTTGTCTTTGGTTTCAGATCTTCATTTGAGCTTAAGCTCGACTTTGGAATGCATTTGATGCTCTGTCTTGGATGTACATATGGCATGTATGTTACCTATGTCTGACCGGTCTTGATATGCTTTGCCTATGCCACTACTACATGCTAGTTATATTGTTTGGAGTTGATTGCTACTAGTGCCTTGTCTTGGCTTGCATGTGGCTTCCTGGAACTTACTTGGGATATTTCTTGGCTTGCTAGAGTTACATTTGGGATACAATTGATGTCTATGGATGCTCTAATTGGAGGCTACATAGCCTATATGCTCATGATGTCTTATTGATGTCTGGTCTTGGATCTTTCATCACTGGTTCTCTCATATGCCTTTCTTGAGCTTCTTGGCTTGATCTATATGTATTTTGTGCCAGTGGGAGCATCGTTGGATGTTTGATAGACATTGAGCATGTGGTTTATGCTATTGAGCTTTGAATCTTCTGAGATTGGGATCTTCTTCACTTGGATGTTGCATGGTTGATATGCCATGGTCTGCATACATGTATTTGGGCTGATTTGGGCTTCACACTCCTTGAGCATTGTCTCTCACTGAACATTTGTGTTACAATGTGGTTGAGGAAGCATAGAGTGCTTGGCAGCTTTGGGATAAAATTAAGAACCTCTATGACAAGAAAAGTCCAACAAGTCAAATGTATTGACCAAAGCAACTTATGGACTTGTGCATGAAGGAGAATATGACATTATCTGCTCATTTAAGCCAGTTCCATGCTATTCTCAAGAACTTGACTTTGCAGGGTATTACCTTTACTGATGAGGTTACTCCATTGTTTTTGCTTGGGACTTTAAGTGAGTCATGGCCACACTGCCTTATATGCTCCTGCTACTATTTTGAACTTGTCTAATGTAGAGAGTGCTATTCTGTAGGAAGAGATCAACTGTAAGAACTTGGATGCCTCTCGTGTATCGCATGCTTTGACTGTTAGAGGCAAAGATGGTAATGGCAAGAATGACTGTGGGAATGGCCATGGCATAGACTTGCAGAAGTCTAGGTTTAAGTCACACGATAAGTCGCACATTAAGTCTCGTGGGAGAAATGCTAATGTGACATGTCATCATTGCAGCAAGAAGGGTCATATACGGCCATAGTGTCATGAGTTGTGCAATGAGAGCACAAAGAGAATGGGAAAGACAAAGTACATGAAAAGTCCTTTGATCGCAGCATTATGCCTGCAAAATCTAGTGTGAAAATCAAGGAGATAAATGTCATGCAGAGATTGATGACTCCGATGGGGAGTACATGCTTGCAGCTAGTTCTTGTGATGCTACGTCGTTGACCGATGTTCACTCTATATATGTGTAGTGCTGGCTTTTGGATTTTGGTGCTTCATTTCATATTACACCATGCTGTGAGTGGTTCCACTCCTACCGCATTATCTCTAGTTCAGTTCGCTTGGGTGATGACAGGTTACTTGCTATTGTTGGCATTGGGGATGTACGACTGCAGTTCTCTCTTGATAGTACTTTTCTGTTATAGGATGTACGACTGCAGTTCTCTCCTGATAGTACTTTTCTGTTATAGGATGTACGTCATGTACCTGCACTTACACTCAGTCTTATGTTTGTAGGGCAACTTGATAATGCTGGATTTCATGTTTCATTTGGGAATTTTACCTAGAAGATCACCCGTGTGCAGACTTGTACTTACTAGAGGTGCCAAAGCTGGCAGCCTCTATCCTCTTGTAGTTGATGGGTCCTCTGTTGACCATGTTTTGTTAGTGGGTTCCATCCCACATGCATCTCTTTGGCATGCCCGTTTGGGCCACATGTCCTTGAAGGGAATGAAAATGCTTTCTGGTTTGTAGTACTTACCGCCCCTTGACTATGCATATTTTGTTTCATGTGAGCATTGTCTTTATGGCAGACATACTAGGAATACACATAAGAAGTCTGGTAGGACATGCATGAGTGAGCCCTTGGCATTGGTACATTTGGATGTCTGTGGACCCATGCTCTGTCAGTCTATGGGTGGTGCAAAGTATTTTGTGACGTTCATTGACGATTTTTCACGTAAAGTCTAGGCTTGCCCCATTAAGCTTAAGTCAGAAGTCTTGACTGTGTTTCAAAGATGGCTTGCATTGGTCAAGAGCCAGACGGGCATAAGTTGAAATGCCTTAGGACTGACAATGGGGGAGAATACGTGTCATGTGCTTTCAAGCAACTATGTGATGAGAGCAGTATTTAGCATCAGTTGACCGCCCCCTATACTCCACCCTAGAATGGTTTGGCTAAGCGGATGAATAGAACCATTTAGGAGTGTGTACGTAGTATGTTTAGCCATACAGGCTTACCACAGAGCTTTTGGGCTGAGGCAGTCAGTACAGTTGTGTATGTCGTAAATAGATCATCTTCTAGTGGTTTGGATTTCCAGGTTGTAGAGGAGGTATGGACTGGGAAACCTCTGTCTTATGCGCATCTATGTGTCTTTGGAGGTGAGGCATTCTGCCATGTGCCCAAAGACAAGCGTACTAAGTTGGATCCTAAGAGTGTCAAATGCATTTTCCTTGGCTATGGGGATGCAAGCGAGATGGGCTATCACCTCTAGGATTCGCAAGCGCGGAAAGTCATCCGCAGCCATGATATAGTCTTCCATGAAGACAACATGTATAGGAAGCCTAAGAAGGTGGTAGAGATATGCAGGGTTATATTCCAGGAGGAGCCATGTGCTCCTGCATAGCCAGTTGGATAGCCTACAACAGTAGTTGATACACATGGACAGGGTGTTGAACGGCCGTATAGCCTGTCGCCGTGAGACAATCTACTAGAGATAGATGTCCACATGATAGATTTGAGCCCTCGATGCATTATTTCTTGGTTATGGATGTAGGAGAGCCTCTCACCTATGATGAGGCTATGTGTAGGGGTGACAGTTACTCCTGGGAGAGGGGTATGCAGTCTGAGATAGACTCCTTGCACAAGAATATGACTTGGGATTTGGTTGCATTGCCTCAGGGAGCAATAAGACTTTGCCATGCAAATGGGTGTACAAGCTGAAAATTACCCTTGGAAACCCTAAGCCGGCTTATAAGGCAAGACTTGTTGCTAAGGGTTTTAAACAAGAGCACGGAGTTGACTTTGATGAAGTTTTTTCTCCTATGGTCAAGATGACCACCCTACACTTGGTTTTGGCCTTAGTCGTGCAGCTTGACTTGGATATGTATTAGTTGGATGTCAAGATTACATTCTTACATGGGGATTTACATGATGAGATATACATGGAGTAGCCTAAGGGCTTTGCATAACCTAGCAGAGAGCACCTAGTGTGCAAGTTGAAGAAAAGTCTTTATGACTTGAAGCAGGCACCTAGGGAGTGGTATCATAATTTTGATGCCTTTATGCAGTCATAGGGGTACAACAAGAGTGCTATGGATCCGTGTCTTTACACAAAGAAAGCCAGTGATGGATCATTGCTTATTTTGGTACTTTATGTGGATGATATGCTGATAGTAGGAAAAGCTCATGATGAGCTGGATGCTCTTAAATCTCAGCTGAAGAAGAGCTTTGAGATGAAGGATTTGGGACAGGCCTCTCACATTCTTGGTATGTGCATTAAGCGTGACATAGGCATCAGGGACTACTCTACCTCTCACAAAGGGAGTATATTCATAAAGTCCTTGAGTGTTTTCGCATGCAGGACGTAAAGCCTATTGGCTATCCGTTACCTTCTTATGTGAAGGTTTCATAGACCGATTGTCCGCAGATGGATGAGTAGAGGGTCGAGATGGCCAAGATCCCTTATGCATCAGCCGTGGGCAGCAGTTTGATGTATGCCATGATAGTCGCTCGTCCAGATATTGCTTTTGCAATTGGTGTTGTGGCACACTATATGAATACACTTGGCAAAAAGCATTGGGATGCCGTAAAGGGTATAATGAGATACCCGAAGGGCACAGCAGATATGTGTATTTGCTATGGTAGCCAGGATATAGGAGTTGTGGGCTACATAGACTTCGATTATGCAGGACATGTAGATAGTAGGAAGTCCACTTCCGGCTATGTCTTTATATATGCTAGAGGTGCTGTTTCTTGGATGTTCAAGGTTCAAAAGTGTATGACTCTCTCTACCACTGAGGCCGAGTATGTTGTGGCCACTGAGGCTTGCACGACGGCCATATGGTTGGGCCATTTGGTTCATGACCTTGGGATTGATACTATAACTACGCTGCATTCGAATTCTATGAGTGCTATTCAACTAGCCAAGAATTTGGTCTTCCATGTGAAGATGAAACACATTGATGTGAGGTATCAATTCAGGACAAGTATGTTGACCTTGTCAAGATCTCCACTGACGAAAATCCTCCAGATCCGCTCACAAAAAGCCTCACTATTGAGCGCTTTGCCTTCCTCAGAAGATTGATGGGCGTTGGATGAGACGACGTTTTTCCTCATCCTGTTGTACATGTGTACATTGTAATGTCTTTTCTTTTTCTTTTCACTCCTCACTGGGGCAGATTTGCCTTTAAGTGGGAGGTTGTTGGGGGTAAAGGTGCCTCTGCCTAGCCGCCCGTGTATTACTACACTGATAGTACCCGCCACTACACATTGCAAGTGGCAAGTGCACGTCACTATCACTTTATTTTTTATTCTTTTAGTGATATTTTGAATAAAGGAAGGCCTGGTCACACATTGTGATGAGGGAAAAATGCATATGTAGCTTGAGAAAGTTGTTTAGATACGCAGGGTTATCTTTTAGGAGGAGCCCCCTTCTCCCGGACAGCTATCTAGACAATTTGCAGTAACTGATCCTCATGTTTAGGATGTTAGACATGATGTTGGATAGGTAGCACAGCCTACATTGAGGCATTGTACTAGAGATAGATGACCTCCTAAGAGCCCTCCATAAATAATGTCTTGGTTATGGATGCAGGAGATCTTCTCACCTATGATGATGCTATGCGCAGGGGTGACAATCACTCCTGGGAGAGGGCTATGCAATCTCAGATTGACTCATTGCATAAGAATCATACGTGGGATTTTGTTTCCTTGCCTAGTGGCAAGCGGGCTTTGCCTTGCAAGTGGGTGTACAAGTTGAAAAGTACCCTTAGACACCCAGGCTAGCATACAAGGCTAGATTGGTAGCAAAGGGTTTTAAGCAGGAGCATGATGTTGACTTTGATGAGATCTTCTCTCATGTGGTTAAGATGACTACCCTATGCTTAGCCTTGGCTTTGGTTGCACAACATGACTTGGATTTGTATCAGTTGGATGCCAAGACAGCTTTCTTAAGTGGGGACTTGCATGATGAGATATACATGGAGTAGCCTAAGGGCTTTGCAGAGCCTAACAGGGAACACCTAGTGTGCAAATTGAGGAAGAGTCTTTATGGCTTAAAGCAGGAACCTAGGGAATGGTACCACAAATTTGATGCATTCATGCAGTCATAGGGCTACAGCTGTAGTGCTATGGATCCGTGCTTGTACATGAAGAAAGCCTGATTTAGTTTATTATTGATTTTGGTACTCTATGTGGATGACATATTTTAGCAAGAAAAGCTCATGATGAGCTAGATGCTCTTAAGGCTTAGCTCAAGAAAAGCTTTGAGATGAAAGATTTGGGACAAGCCTCTCATAAACTTGGTATGTGCTTTACGTGTGACATGTCTCAGGGGGACTACTCTGTCTGTCACACACAAAAGGAGTATATCCACATAAAGTCCTTGAGCACTTCCGTATGCAGGATGTGAAGCATATTGGTTGTCCTTTGCCTTCTCATTGAAGGTATCACATGCCGATTATTTGCAAATAGATGAGCAAAGGGCCGAGATGGCCAATATTCCCTATGCATTCGCAATGGGAAGTCTTATGTATGACATGATAGCCACCCATCTAGATATTTCATTTGCAGTTGGTATTGTGGCACATTATATGGCTACACCTAGCAAGAGGCATTGGGATGCTATGGAAGGGTATCATGAGGTACCTAAAGGGCACTATTGATATGTTCATATGTATGGTAGCCAAGATATAGGAGTTGTGGGATACACTGAATCTAATTACGCATGACATGCAGATAGTAGAAAGTCCATTTCTGGCTATGTGTTCAATTTTGCTAGAGGATTGTTTCATGGATGTCCAGGGTGCAAAAATACATAGCCCTTTCTACTACACAGAGTCTGAGTATGTTGCAACCATTAACGCTTGCAAGGAGGCCATTTGTTTGGGTCATTTGGTTGTTGACCTTGGTATTGCAAATGCTATCCTTACATTGCATTTAGATTCTATGAGTGCTATCCAATTAGCCAAGAATTCGGTCTTCCATGTGAAGAAAAAACACATTGAGGTGAGGTGAGGTCATTGAGGATAGGTTTGCTGACCAAAATCCTGAATACTTACTCACAAAAAGATTCTCTACAGAGGGCTTTGCCTTAGGAGGTTGATGGGTGTTGGATGAGATGACATCTTTCCTCATCCCATTGTATATATATATATGTTGTATTGTCTTTTCTTTTTTCTTTTCACTCCTCATTGAGGCAGATTCACCTTTAAGTGGGAGGTTTTCGAGGGTAAAGGCATCTCTGCCTAGCCACCCGTGTATTACTACACTGATAGTACCTACGCTTGCACACTGCAAGCGATGGGCGCCCATCAATGCCACTTCATTCTTTATTCTTTCAGTGACATTTGAATAAAGGGAAGGTTGGTCACACATTGTGACTGTTGGAGTTCCTGCATTGTGTGTGTCTCTCTCTTGCTATTGCTCCTTCCACCATAGCTCTTGCTCCCACTCGTGCTTCCACTTGAGGGCTCACCTCCCTTCACATACTACTAAGAGGACCAGATTCTAGTGCACCTATGTGATGCCAAGTTGCTCAATGAAATCCATACTAATCTCTGTCTAAGGATGGTTTTGCTCAAACAAGGATTGTAACATTTGGAAGCACTCGTTGCTTGGAATGCTTGGAACTCTCAAAATCATTCACAAGTTTAGTTCTTTTGGTAGAAGCAACATTGGGGATATCTATGGATTGGTCGTGTATCAGGACTATCAGCTTCTTCCTCGATTTTATGGAATCCTTTTTCGTGGCTTTTGCAATGTCTTGTTGCTGCTACAATTATTTCTTTAGCTTAATTTTCTTCCTCTTAGACAATGCATGTTCAAACTTAGGGGAATTTTGTGCCTTCACCTGGTTTGACAATTGTGTTATGAGTTGGCTCATTGGTGATTTCTTCTTCTTTTGTCTCCTCATGGGGTTTTCCTATGTCAAGCTGAGAGATATTGCTAGGTTGTAGTGATTCAATTGTCTCTTGTTTTTAAGAGTCATGCCTTTCAATTGTCTTCTCTTCATTAGGCATATTAATTATGGGCTCTAGAAATTGTTCTTGCTTAGTTGCTAGGTTTAGCGTTTTATCTTGTTCAATTATGAAAGTCTTGTCCTTGGGATTGTTGCCTCTTTTGGCTATTACTTTTCAAGCTTGATTTAATGTTTAGGTTCATTTTTCTTCCATTGTGGAGGCACTTGTGCATTGGGACAACAGAGGTGGTTTTGCAAATGGTTTAGGTAACCACAACCAATGATCTCTTGAATAGTACCCTTGAGCAAGCAAGAGGGATCAAGGAACCCATCGCCACATGCTAGCTCTCCACACTGATATCCTTGCCAACAAGAATTGGGATTTTTTAATGGTTTCTTATGAGTTTTGTAACTCCACCTTGTATCCTTGGTATCACTTTCTAAAAAAATTTATTGAAGAATGGATGTGTAGACAAGTTATCATTCTTCATTGTGTGCTCAAAGCAATTCCTCAAGCATCTCCCTCCTTTTGTCACTAGTTGGTAACTCTTTTGAGTAACAAATTTTCACCTTCTCTTTCCTCAAGGATTGTCATGATCACCCTTTTTTAAAGGTGTAATTATTCTCACATCTGGAAACATCATATGTATTTGATGTGCTACATAGTCAACCTCGCATTTTATTGCTTGCTTGAAAGCTCTACTAAGAAGTATTTCCTTTTCCACATCTTGATGATTTGGGAGTGCATGGAATAAGATGAGTAGGCTCTTTGTCTTGATAGTTGTAATGATTCTGCACTTTCCCAAGAGAGAATATGGTTTTCCTCCGTAGGGGTTGAGGATTGCATTGGTTGGTGAAAGCTCTTTATTGGCCTAGTTCAATCCATGTCTTGTAGATCAAAATATTGAAATCCGCTCCCTTATTAATAAGAGCATTAATTGCATATTCTCTTTTTGCTATAAGTTTGGTCCTAGGATAGGCATGAGGTATTATCCATCATCTTTTGAGTCTAGATCTATAATTCCATCCTTTCGGATACAGATCCTTAGACTCCTAGTTGCACTACCAGATGCAGATTATGTATTAGAAATATGGTTGTTTTGTGCAATGCTATTCTTATCACATTCAAGGTCAAGGTTATTGAGCTGATTCATCTTCATGTCGGTCTTCCATTGGTGTTTCATGCTATTCAGTCTGAGTGCAATTTGGATATAGTGTGCAGATGTTCCTATGTGGCCTATTTGCCCTTGATGGGTAGAATTTCCCCTTTGAGTTCTATGGTCTCTATTTATTTCTTGCTTGGATGTGGGTTTCCTTTGTTACATCTTGATGATTTCTTTTTGAGATCTATATCTTGGGTACAATTGCTCCTTATTTTGTTTTCCCACATGCTCTCAATTGGATTTGATTTCCTTTGGCCATTGTTAGTAATGTAATTGTCCCTCTTTTTCCAATATTGACTTTGATATGGTTTTTTGCTTTCTCATATAAGTTCACATGTGCAATTCTGATGTTTTTTGTTGTCTTGCTAGGTATACTCAAAGTTTGTTTTTTCCCTCTCGTGTTTCTTTTTGAGCTCTTGGCTAAGTGTGTTTTATTGTTAGTTTAGCAGTGCATGCACTACTCTTTCAAACAATTTACAACATGTGTATATGCAATTTTGTGTTTGGGTTCTCTAGATAGCTCTAGACAATGTATTTAGTTATTATTCATATAATTCATGTGCTTCTCATGCTTGGTCATGCTTTGGATTTTCCCTTCATTAACATGTTAATGTGATGTGACTTTCCTTATGCTAGTGATGTTTAACTGAGTTGTCTGCTTTCTAAACCCTTTGTGATGCTTTTCTTATCTTGTCTTCTTTAATCACCTTTCTCACCCTTTCTTGGTAGTCTTTCTCTTGCTAATACAATGTAGGTTCTCTTTTACCTTTAGTTTGGCTTTTTTACAAGAGCTATGCTAGGCCAATTTTCCTAGGTCATCTGTATCCGTGTTTGGGGTGAACATATTATCAGTTTTTTCTTGCACAATAAGGGTCTCGACAAGGCAAATGAGGTCAGGTAAGGAAATGACTACTCTTGACAAAGACACCTTGCGCGTCAAGGGTTTTGGCATGGTCGAAATGCTAGGTCTAGGTTTCCCCTATGTCTTCTTGATGTTTCTTAGTTTTTGACAAAGTAGTTTCCATATGACTTAGGTAATGCCTAAAAGTTTGCTTCTCGATTGTTCTATTTTGTTTGTGCACTTGATCTCTTTCTTGTCCTATTCCTTTTTGCAGGCAAGTAGACTTTGTTACTAATGCAACTACTAGTGCCTAGTGTGCAATGAGGTTTTTGACTTTTCTCACCTAGTGTGCTATCATGCAATTTCTTGGTGGATAGACAATCCCACTTTCAATGCAACATGTGGTAGGTCATATCAGAACAACTATACACATGGATTCCTTCCAAAAAATTTAGGCCTCTCGAATTCACACTTACTCTCACATTTCTCACCATGTCTTTTACTTGGCTTAGTCTAAGGTTGGGCAACCTGGCCTAAAGAGGATCTGCTTTGATTTTAGGGGTAAGTTCACTCAGATTACATGGGTGGCTTGTAGGATGCACCAAAAACTCGAATAGGTATTCGTGACTATAAGCATAGGCTCTACTAAGACAACTTGTGGCACAAGTATCTTAAACTCGGTGGTGTATTTGTGAGAAATGGGGGTTTTGGCTAAAGCCTAAGGTGCATACACAATGCCCTAAAGCCTAAGGTGCATACACAATGTCCTCATTCCTAGTACAAATTCAAATCAACTAGTTGAGTCTTGTAAAGGATGGAAGGGCGATCAACTCATGCAGTCAGTCACATCAAGAAGGCATATTCAATTGGTTTGAGCAATTGAGTGGGATTGTGTAGAGTCGGATGAAGGTTCAGGTAGTCAAAATATGTCAATTGACAATCAAAACATTGTGGGGTCAAATGGAAAGCCTAGAATTAAAAGTAGGATGGAATCATAAACCAAGAGCACTTGACTAGGATGTTTGACTCCTACCTTGATTGAAGCTCAACTTTTCTCCCTTGTGTGGTCTTGTGGCATGACTACATACTTGTTTGAGTGATGGGAACCCTTAAAACATTTTAAACAACTGAAAAAGCTCCTATTATTTTCTCTCCCTCATATGGATCCACTTAAATGGCATGAAAGTACTCGAAAGGTTCCTCAACACTCTATTTAAGTGGGTGTGGAGGCCCGATTAGGTTGCTCAAGTAGTGATTGGGATGGATCGCTTGATGGGAAATAGGCTCATACAATCAATGGTGCAATTCTCAAATGGAGATGATGCTCCCACTCAGACTTGGATGTGCACGGGCTTAGATGTGTTGCCTCAAACTCCTTTCATTCTTGCTTGGATGACTTAAGTAGTTGGTATTCATGCTCAAATTGATTTCTCTCACATTGGGATGATGTGAGTGGTTTGTCTTCATGCTCAAGTTCTTGCATTCTCCTTCCACTTGGAGGACACATCAATTCCACCTCTCACTCGATTCTCTTCCCATTCAAAGTCAAATAGTGCTCTCGCCACCTCTCACTGAAATAGTATTACTCTTGTTCAAGTGTATTTTTTCTTAGACCCTTTCACGCTTAACTTAGACGACTTCATTCAAACTCAAATGGCTTAACTTGGACTCAAATGGCTTCACTTGAACTCGAAAAACTTCATTCAGATGGTTTTACTTGGATGATTTCACTCACACTCGAATGGCTTCACTACTTAGATGGCTTCACTCAAACTCAAGCGCCTTCACTTAGATGGCATGTATGCTTCTCACACTCACATGGGTGCATTCCCTCAAATGGTGCTTTCTCACTCAGGTATTCCACTCGAGTTGTGTTGCCCACTTGAATGGCCTCTCGAATGGTGTTGCTTGGGCTTGCATCAAGTCCAAGTTGTTGAGTTAAGTGACTTGGATGGGTGTCAACTTGAGGAATTTGAGCGACTCAACTCCATGTTGCCTCAACAAGGTATTAAATAGAGAACAAAATTTTAGAATTTTCAATGTTTTTCCTTATCTAAGGTTTACTTGTAAGGTTTCAATAACTCTCTAGTCTACTTCACATAAAAAAAATGCAACCAAAATTCTTCAAATTTCACCTACTCTATCTGTCCTACTCTAGATCACACTTGTTTTAGGCCCAACTCCTTGTCCATTTCAAAGTCTACACTCCTATTCCATTTTGGAGGTGGTTCTATTCCAATGCATGATAACGAGAATGGTTGCAACTTCGGATGATTCTATTATTCTTGGCAAAAGAACCACCTGACTTGATGGAATGCTTATTATTTCAAGTGCTTCATTTGATTTGGCAACAACTACCTCTCTCACATAGCCTATACATCCTTCAAGCTTAGCGATCTATCCATTCTTCTCCCAAACCACACAAAAGTGAGAATGAACTAACCAATAAGGGTGTGATGAACTCAGTGCCTTACCTTCTCCTCTACACCACGAAGCAAATTCTTAATGGTGCCCCACAATCTATGCGATGGTATTTGATTGGCAACCTCTACTCGATAGCTACCAATCTAATCCACAAGCACATGATCCACAAGAGGAAATACAAAGAAGAAGAAAGACCACGTGATCCCTCCTCCAATCTGCCTCTCACCTAAGAAGGGGAAGAAGAGAAGAGTGTGCGCAAAAGTCTCTCCCTCACCCTCACACTCTCACTCTCCCTCACTCTCAAGATGGAGCATAAGTAGATAGACTAGAAGTAAGACGAAGAAGCATGCTCTCAAGTTTATACACCACAAGAATGAGCTTATCCATTCACTTTCCAATTTTTATACATGAGGTTTTGAGTTTGGGCTTCCACTTAAGTTGGGTGCTTGTCTCTCCTATTTGGCTATTGTCCAACCTTCTTGGTTTATGCATACATATTCAATTACACTAACTATCAAGAAAGTGAATTAAAGCTAATGCCCATGCTCTTACTGAGCTACGGTCCTTTTAACCATTAGGAGAAATATGGACTCTCTTTTTTGCCCCTTAAAGGGTTTCTCACACCTCTCTCTCTCTCTCTAAAAAGAGATTCCAAAATAATATTATAATAAGAGATATTCTACAATCAAGAAAATCCCATATTTGTAATTTTTAATAGATTTCACCTATTATTTTATTCCCAAACTATAGGATAAGGTTAATTTTTCTCAAAATCCTCATAACTAAAAATCTACAATTATATATTCTCTGAAAATAGAGCCAATCATTAATATAGAACTCGTTTGCTAGCAAAGCTCACTAGATAGTCAAGGTTGTGTTTGCCAGGTTGGCACAACACTGTCACCACAACGAATTTCGAAGCATCAATATGCATGTGGAAGGTAATGGTCCAATCTGGGGCTTGTAGAATCGATGTAGTAGTCAGAGCCTTTTTCAAATTTTTATACGCTCATTGGCATGCTTCAGTCCACTCGAAGATGATGAACAACTTGTATAAGGGTCTGGCAATCAATGTATAGCTCAGCACAAACCGTCGATAGTATCCCATATGGCCTAAGAAGCATGATTGGGGGCAGAAAATAAACAATAACCCTGACTTTCAAGAAGTCAGTGGGGCAACACCGTTCTTCGACACCACGTGCCCTAGGATGCATCCATGTTTTACCCAGAACTGGCACTTTAAGGGGTTCAAGGAGAGATGATATAGGCGACACCGCTCAAAGACTGCTTCGATTTTGTCTAAGTGTTCTCTCTAGGTGGAGTGAACACACAAGTCATCCACAAAGACTTCCAATTCCTTGCGAAGCATGTCTTTAAATATGGTGCACATGAGGCATTGAAAGGTGGCTGGGGCATGAGTGTGTTTTGGATTCATTGGGTACAGTCGTTGCTTGTGTTGCATCTGGCGTCATGGATATGTTATGAGTCACTACACTCAGATCTACCCCCTTAAGCTCTTCTAAGGACCAAGCGAACACGTCTATATACTCTCGCAAGAGAGCAACAAGGCTCATCTCCTCTTCCTCAGTCAAGTCATCAGTAATAAAGACCGGTCAGGGTGTCTCCCCTTCCTATGCTAGGTTCACCTCCTTGACCTTGGTTGGTCCCTCGATGGGTTCACTTGTTTGCCCTTGGCGTTTGGCACCCAACACTATTACTATCCTGTCACCCTTCTTGAATTTTGTAAATCTCTTTGGGAGATCCTGCAGCTTTCTTTGCTCTTCTGTTTGCATGTCCCTAGGCTGTTTTGCCCTTTTTTCCTTCAACCGTCTGCGACTCAAGTGGAGAGGTAGGTCCCCCTTGGTGCATCTAGTCTTGGATGGTCTAGGTATTTCTGGGTCACTATCTGAGCTTACTTCTGACTCAGAATCGAACTCATCATTTTCGCTAGAAGAGGTGGTTTCTCCTGGTGGCCACAGCTCAGAGGGTGACTCTGATTGAAGCACTAGTGTCGTACCTAATTGGGTTAGGCTTGCTTGTTCGAAATCTATGGCTCCTATGTGTTCCAACCAAGAGCGGTCACAATCCATGCAGATGACCCCTCACTCTATCTTAAAGACACTCTTTTTTTGTGGCTTGGAGTCTGCTGGTATCTGTTCTATTTCTCGACCCTTGGTGTCGTATTCCATAGTGTCTATCTCACCGTCACTTTTGTCACACTAAAAGAACGACAGTCTTTGTACTCGTCATTGGAGTCACCTTCATCTGATTCCTCATTGTCTACTAGGTTTTGGTATATCTCTTGTCTCTGATCAGTTACTAGGGCCCAATTTTACATGAGGTTTAAGTCATGCACCCTGGTCCATTGCCACCTTGGTTAGTCTAACAGATCTTGGAGTGGCTTGAAGTTTGCTATTGGATTGCTAGCTAGCTTGCCAGTCAAATATTCGAGAATCTCTTGGAGTTCTATCTTGTTATTTGGCACTTGGAATGTGACAGGTTTAGGTCGCCCACAAAGGGTTCTTGCCATCATGCAGACTGGTACGGAGGGTGTGTCTTTTGACTTGCCAATTGTCTTGATGGCTTGCTCGTATGCCTCATGATCCAAGAATGGCAAGTCGATCATAGCAAGGACACGCATCCAGTCTCGCTCATCCTCCGGGCATGGGATATACTTGGTCAAGGGCCCATAGAACTTCTTAACTTGAGCATTACCTTTAAGCATCACGGAGATGGCATCCAAGTCGACTAGTGAGGTCTTCCAAGTGTCCATCTCTACCCTCATAGCTTCCATCTATTGCCAAGGAAGATTAAGCCATTACCCCAATCTTTGATGACTCTGGCATTGCACATTCAGGGTCGGCCTAATAGGATATCGTAGTCCACTCCCTTCGTGACTATAAAGTCAACTGAGAACTGGACACCTGTGATTTTCACCAACCAGTTTTTAAGTACCCCAAATGGTTTCACTCTCATACCGTTTGCTAGTGTGACATTGAACATGGCAGTCTCGACAGGCGGGTTTTCCCAAGTCTGAAGAACCACTGCATGGCTCAGTACACTAACCCCCACTCCTGTGTCTACAATCCCCTTTCTCGTTGTGTCACCTAGGGCTAAGACAGGTAAGACCGCATGCATCTCGTTGCCTTCCCAGAAAGCATTAACGTGCAAGGACTTAGGCACAGAGTGCAGCGTCAGACTCGGTATTTGTGTCTCTGCATCATGGTCATGTAGGTCTGCAGCAACTTGCTCTCGTGATCCTTCAAACCACTGCTTCGGGTCTTGCCATAGGGTGGAATGCTGCCTAAGCAGGTCTCCCAGGCTCAGTGTCACAGGGGTGGTCATTATAGCGCGGTAAGGAGGTCGTTTGGGCTGCTAATCTTTCTCCTATTCCAGATTTTCCTAGCCAATGGACGTGATTGATTTGCTGACCTATAGCGTCAAGGCTTTGCCTAAGTGGTACCGCTTGCGGCGCAGTCGCATCTCTCAATTTTGGTCAAGGGGGTGAGACTAGTGTGCTTATACTAGAGAGATCTTTGATATCATCCTCTAGGATGGGCTCATCATCTTTTAGGTGCTCTTGGGCCTCTTTTGCCCATTCCTTCACTTTCTCGATAGCCTCTAGTTGGCACTTCGGATGCGGGTATTCCCCTACCTTAGCACTTCCCTTTTCTGCCGTCTTAGGAGCTAAGGTTTCTACCTCTGCATCAGTGACCTTCTTTCTAGCAGGCAGAGTCATGGCACTCTCAGTTTTCAGCATGATCTTAGCTTCGGGTTTCTTCTTTCTCTGTCTACGGCTCTTCTTCCTGATTGAGGCTACATCGAGGTTGCTAAGACTTAGCAACGATATGCAGGCCTGCTTCCTCTATGCTTGAGTCATGACACACAATGGGATAGGTGTGGCCTCCCCATTGAGGTTCTCGATGCTGAATAGTCCCAATGGGACAGATGGCACATTGGCTAAACTTGAGGATGGTTTTCGCTTGGGATAGTCAATGAGGAGATGAGTGATTCTGCACTCAGGGCACCCTAGGTTTGCCTTGTCTCTATTTGGTTGCTCCCTTTCAGGACAACATGATGAGACGTGCCATGGACCGAATCATTCACTAGAGGCTGACGCTCTCTCTAAACTCTGCAAGTTGGTCTCTTCTGAATTTGAGCTCCTAGAGCTCCGCTGTTTTAGCTGGTCATCTACTCGAATGGCCTTTTCAAACACCCTAGCTAATGAGTCTCGCTGCAAGCTCGAGTTGCCTGCCAAGGCCTTATACAGCTTCTCACTCCGTATTCCACTGATAAACACGGTGGAAACCGCTCTTTCAGTAGGTCGTTCACCCATGGGGATTCTCTTGAAGAGGTTCCTCATGTGGGTGACATAGTTGTGGATGTCCTCTTTCTCTTTCTGCTTGACATTCATTAGAATTACTAGCAGATTGTCACAGTATCTAGGCTCGGAGAATCTCTTGATGAAGAGGTTCTTGAGGCCATTAAAGTCTGCTCATTCTCCGGCATCTAGACTCATCCTACCCTTGTCTCCTAAGAAAAGCCCGAATGCTTGAGAGCGTTGAGTTAAATCAGTGAGGCCATTGGCCTCGTAGACTTGCTTGAATTGCTCTACAAAGCTGTATGGGTCGTCGTGGGGTTGGTACTTGTCGAGTTGCTTTGCAACAATTAGGATTTTAGACTGGCCCTTAGAGCCTTGCTTTGGTCCTAATCTTGCTAGTAATGATATCGTTAGTATTGCAGCACTCTTTTGCTCCGCTGCTGTGTTGTCGAGCAATCATTTCATGAGAAGCTCACTCAATGTCAAGTCTCCTTCTAGGGCTCTCTCATGATCGGTCTGATTCCCACCTACTAGGTTTAGCACCCATTGTACCTTGCGCAATTCTTCGTTCTGCCTTAAGCTCCTAGCATGCTGGTCTTGGTTGTATTTCACTATGCCTTGCAGCACCTTGTGGGCTAGCTTCTGTTCCTCTTCCAAGTCTGTTATGATGGCCTCTACCATTTTGCCGCGGTGCTCATACCGAGCGTGCGCATCGTAGCTGCTCACTAGCTGTTGAATTGCCTCTAGAAAAACTCCTAAGTCGAGTTCCTCGTTTGGCCTACAGTTTGAGCTTTCCTCTGTCATGATCACGTTCTCGTGCTCCACCAAGCTATCGATCAGGTTGAGCAAGTTGGTCAGATCCACTTCTCTAGCATCGCTTACTTGGTCCTACTCTGTGCTTTGGTCATCCGTCTATGTCTTGGGATCTTCTCCTATTGGTGGGTTCCTTGAGGTGTTTATCTGAGTGAGTTCCTTAACTTATTGCATCCAATCCTCAATTTATCTCTACTCAGTGTGTATGTGTTCTTTCTCGTGCACGTGCTCAATCAGGCTTTTAGCTGTCCTTAAGTGTACTTCAAGTGTGGAAATTCAGGATGAGTGCGAAAAACAAGTATCTAAGCGGCTTACGCACTCTCGCTTTATTTTATGCCTAATAGGCTTGTTGACCCACTTCTGGCCGTCTTGTCAGGTTTTAGGGTTTCTTGCTGTGTTGTCTTACTTGTTTTAGGTTTGCTCAGGGTCTTTGACTCAGCTGGTTGTTGCTAGGACTCTGGGTCTTGCAATAGCCTACTCGAGCTGCTAAGTGGCTGCACCCTACAAATTTGCCTATTCCCTGCGCCAGAATCGAGTTCTGTGCGTCAGGAGGACTCACGAAGGTTTATGTGGCCGAGTGTGGTCTAATTTCCTAGAAATTTGAAAAAATCTTGACTCGGCCCAACTCGTCCAAATTGCAGGGGTCGAGTGATGGATTCAGATGAGTTGAGGGCTGAATGAAAATTGTGGGCCGAGTTTGTTGCTTGGACGGGCCGAGTTGTCGTGTTGAGGGCAGAATGGGAAGCTTGGATAGGGTGACTCAGACGGGGTGATTCAGACAGGCCGAGGAGATTCACTCGGACGAGCCGAGGGGGTCTATTCGGATGGACCAAGGCACACAAGCCGAGGGTCGAGTTTTGATATGGTTGAGTTGGTTCGTTCTTCGGACAGGCCAAGGGCCGAATGGGGTAAATTGGCCAAGGGCCGAGTTGGGAGTGGGCCGAGTGATACACTCAGATGGGCCGAATTGACTAGTGGACCAAGTCAACCGACAGTAAGTGGACTGAGGGTCGATTCTGGGACTTGGCCCAGGAATTGGTCACTCGAACGGGCCGAATGGCGCGCGACGATGGCAGTGAAGGTACTAATTTGCTCAAATCTTGCGACACATGCAATCATATCACACAAGAGCTTTCAAATCAGTACCAAGGCATAAGGAGAAGGGCTTGATATACCTGGAACGTGCGGTAGACTCCTTGGTGACAAGATCGAACCGAATCTCCAAGAGCTCTCTCTCTCTCTCTCTCTCTCTCTCTCAATGTCAGGGTATGAAATGAGCTCTTCCTTGACCTCTTGGCTCCTAAACCCCTTTTTGGGTAAGGATTTGATGTTCCCAATCACTCACTTTTTGACATTAAACATCCCAAGCACTTTTTTTTTCCATTTTTGCATGATTTGTGCCTTGTTTTGCCCTATTTAACAACAACAAACCCTACGCTTTTCCGATCTAATTTCCTAATTCTAACCTACGCTTAATATAACAAAGATCAAAGGCAAAAAACTAAAATGATTTCTCCATCTTTTCCAATCATCAAACCAACAAAATAACCCAAAATACTTACTTGTTTCAAAGATAAAAAAACCCAAACTTCCTACCTATCTCAAGCTCCGGTTTTGGAGATGAATCCCTTACTTTGATGCTTGATATGAGGCACGCAAGTGCTCAAGCTTGAATCCATTGGACCTGGCAATAGAACCAAAATGTAGTGGGAGCTCACGCTCAACCACCAAGACCCACGGACCGCTTATTGTTTCAAGCATTTCAAGTGAGCCCTCATGGATATCTCTCAGCTAGCCGATGCATCGTCAATCCTCTCGGGGTGTAGTGAGCTTACCTTGATGCCAAAATGAGTTGCCTCCTCTCTCGCACATGCTGGTAGCTCCACGATCCTAGATGCTAGCTCAAGCATCCTCAAGCCTCCTCCATCTCCAAGCTCTATCCACCATAGCCACGCGTGCGAGAAAAGAGAAGAGAAGAGAAGAGAGAATAAGAGAGGAAGAGATGGTGAAGAGCTTCACCCTCTTGATCCCTCACTCCCACACACTCACTCACTCCCTCACACTCTCACACTCCCTCTCTCAAGAGCACACACACAAGCAAGGTGAAGAGAAGAAGAGAATAAGAGAGGACTCTTGTTAGCCACACACCAAAGAATGAGCTTCCATTTACTTTTTGAACTTTATATACAAACCCTAAAATCCCATGGGCACCCATCCCTTTTTACATGACCGACCATTGTGGCAAGGTCCCTTTTTCTAATTCCATCTTCTTGCTTCATGCCCTAAGCCTATATGTGTCTATTCTTTTACAAATGGCACAGGAGGGAGCCTGGCGCTCTTTTACAAGAGTGTTTAGAGTTTTTTGAGGTGCCTTTCATTTAAAATTGTGCTTTTCGCCTTAGCTTAGCTTTAGGGGCCGCCTCTACGCCTTTGCTCTTTTTCCATAAATTTTCCACTTTTTTCTTTATTTTTCAGCCATCTCGAATTGAGGTTAACACATATACAGAATGTAGCTTCCAAAGAGATTTTGTAAAACCTTGGTTGTAATGGATCCCATGTAAAATGTTATGAATATGAATACAGATTTTTTGGCACATCTTATTTTTGTTATTCACTTGTTATTTGTTTTATTTATGTCTTTGAGTTATTGTTACATGTGTTCGAATGAATACATGTTGCGTACGAACTCAATAAACCAATACGTATTAAATTTAGGGTATGAATCGTGTTGCATATAAATTTGATAAATAAATGTAACATTCAAGTAAAAAATAATAATAAACAACACATATGATAAATTACATTGCACGCAAATCCAATAAATATCAGTTTTCATTATTTCAAGAGAAGATTACAAAGTGCAATACATTGGTGATGAAATATCATTTGGCAATAAGTACATCTACTCTCTCCTATGCTTCTTTGAGCTACACTCCCCATGGTCAGAGCTATTCTTGATCATAGGCAACAACACATTTTGCCCTAGTAGTTCCTACCTAATGACATTGGGGACTTGAACACTAGAATGATGCCACTGGCCACCATGGAAAAAAGTGGCCTAGACCTAGTACTAGAGAATAAGTAGAGGAGCTTCAAACGTCGAAGAAACACTACTTTCTCCAAGCTATAGTCCCTTGGGATGGCCTTGAAGTGCCGTCAACTTCAAGAAATTCTCAGTAAAAGCCGGAGAGTATGCCTTATGAAATACAATAATATCACTCATAAGCTGGCCGATATACTCCAATGCCGAGTTTTGCACCCTTCCTTGGCTACTAGATTAGCCACCTTGTCTAGATGACAATTCATATATATAGACAAGGTCCTACATCACACAAGTTCAGTGTACCAGACTCACTATGCATGGAGTGTGCTAAAGATATATACATCAAATTCGTACAAAAATTTACTAGTAGGGCCTCTAGGGCATCGGGAGCATGCAGATTCATGCCCCCACACACAAGCCTCCAACCATGGCTGCTCTGGGGGCCCGATCTTGGTAAAAATTTAAGGCAAATTCAGGCCCCCAGATGCGAGCCTCTGACCAAGGTTGCTCTGGGGGTCCAATCTTGGCAAAATTTTATATCCATGCTCCCGATGACCTAGAGGCTCTACTAATAGATTTCTACGTGAATCCGATAACATTAACTTCTCTGCATCATCTATCTGCTGTTGTAATGGAGCATCCAGGTCTGCTCCTACAATTGGTCCACCCTCGTCTCTCTCTTGGGATGGTACTGTGTAATTGGGTTGAGGTCCCAAAAATTCTTTCTTGCAACCGCTTGAACTCCTCATCTGAGATATCATATTGCGGCACCACATCCTCAATCTACTCTTGGATGCTCACAATGGTAGAGATGTCATCGACACTCATGCCATCATATCGAGTCACTTCATCAACATGTGCTGGGGAATCTTGTATATCAAAATCTATAAAATCATCAGGTGCATCACGCACCATGATGCAATATAGTTCTTCTTCTCTTAGCTCCAAAATTTCTAGTACATCCTGCATGAGTAGATATTCCACCCCCTCGATGATGATAGTATGGAGAGAAGCGAGGGGTGGCTCATTGCTTGTCAATGTCTCATCAGGGTGCCAAGGAGGTGGGTGGGAGTGTGGTTGATGTAGATACCTCTCACAAAGATGACTTGTCAGTTTCAAATGATCCAAGAAAGTCCCAACGTAAGCATGCCTCAAGATGGAATAAGCTCTTAGCTTCATACTCTTCTCCTATGAACTCCATTGTTGCTCCAATGCTTCAAGTATGGTTGATGAAGGTAAAATCTTCTTCCATTTGATGTAGAGCTTGAAGGATGATAGTGAACAACTCCAATGTAGATTGTAGACTCCAAAAATTGAGAAGAGAACCAAATATTTCAGTGACATTGAAGATGCATGCTATCCAAAACTTCCATAGACCAATGTATGCCAAAAACTCTTCAATGTTGCTGAATATTGACAATAGATTGAAGCCACGAGTGTAAGCAAACTCTAGCATTGATTTTCCACCAAAATCCCCTTCATTTGCTTCAAAAAATCGGAAATTCTTTGATGCTGTCCAAAACTGTCATGTTTAGGGTTTCATGGGAGAGGGAAGAGTCCAAGAATGGAAGAGATCTTGTCCAAGCTTGAAGAAGACCACTTGCCAATAATGTTTGGGGCATTATCCATGAATTGCTTGAGCTATATAGCTCATTTTTGTTCGAAACAGGCCAGAGCATGTCTTGTAGGCACAAATCGTGCAACAGCATACTCTGAGATGAAGAAGAAAAAATTAGGCTAAGTGAGCCAAATCACTACTCAAAAGAAAGCTCAAAAGGTAAAGAGCAAGGTTATGTAGTTCATTGGCATGATCGAGATCATGGGAAGGAGATTAGATCAATCTTTGGTCATGGATTCTTGAGAAAAGCTTGAAAATAAAGAGAAGAAACCCCTGTTCTTGAAAAGTAACTAAAGTTTAACCCACACTAAGTCATGTAACCCTCATTTTGTCCAACTTACCCCAATTTTTGGTCCAAAACTTGGTCACGAGCTACCAAATTGGTTGGAGCCTGCCATTTTCCATAGGATAGTGCTAAGAATCACCATCTTTGTCACTCTTTCTAGCAAACCTTCAAGTATAACCCCAGTTATGAAGAAACTAAGTCCTGTAACTCAAATCTAACCGTGGTTTCCACTCCCTAGTTTGTGAAACTGGATCAAGTACAAGAAAATGACTCCTAACAAGGATCTAGACTAATGCTCTAATACCAATGTAAAGAAACTCTAATCTAACAATGGAAATAAACAAGAAATCAAAGTATTCTATGCAAAACAAGTACAAGAAGATGAAGGACAAGAAGATTTGGAAAATTAGTGATAGTGCCAAAGAATAATGCTACATTAGCACTTCTTGCCTTTTTATACTAAACCCTAAGGCCCTCATCTCTCTTGGTTCAAGTATTTACAAGGTTTTTATTTACAAATAGCTATCATGGAGATCCTAAAAAACCATCAACATTAGTGTCATGCACCTATCATGGCCCCTTCAACATCAACCATCGCCTCCTCCTCCTCTTCAAGCTAATTCCAAGGCTCTCAGTTCCCTTTACACTGTCGTGTCACTATGCAGACACAATGTGAAAAAACCTAGAGTGCATCATCATCCAACTTTCTTATTGATCTAGAGAGTGAATGTCATCTTAGTCATTAGTGTCAGTGTCCATAGTATGGATGGTTCAAAAATATTGGATTTTTGGACAATTTTAGCATATTTTTGATATTTTTGATATTATTTCTTGTAAATATCCTAAAAAGCTGTAGAAAACTTCTAAAATAGGGTGACATAAAAAAAACAAGTTGCTTTTTTAGCTAGTTTGGAAGATTTCATGCAAAAAAGGATTAGTGAAATCGCGTGCAGTGCGATCACAGTTTACAAGCAACAAACAACACTAAACTAGAAGAATAAGAAGGACTGATCTAGAAGAATTTTGAGCAAGTGTCCTGAGGGTTTGCCCCCCGTTTTGAAGCCAATAGAACCATCAGATTTGCGGTCTGAGTAGAGCAAAGAAGAAGCTAGTGTTTGATGCACGTTTTTGGTTTACAAGGGAGCTCCATGAGATCTAATGCTTGGAGAATACTTTTGAGTAGTGGCAGACAAGGAATTTTAGGTTCTATCAATACATAGTGCTTTGATTCATTGTGCTTTGTCTTTATCTTGTGTACCTCTTGTCTATTATTTTTCTTCAATTCTATCTCCTATGCTCTACTTCCTTCTATCTCTGATCCCCAATGGATATGATCTTTCGACTAAAACCCCTCCAACATTGGTGAACCCGACACGTGAAAGGTTGTTAGAAGGCAAGACAAGATGGAAGAACCTTCAAGCACAATTTCTAGTGACGTTTCGCAATAGTTAGTGCAAAATATGAACATGATTATGCAGGTACAACAACAACAATAGGTGATGCGAGCTTTTGCTCAAACAAAAACTGTTGTGATAAATGCTCTGCTCTGCTGGCAATAGAGCGTGAGATGAAGTTGTTTAATGGCAAGAATGTATCTACATATTTGTGTACCTATGCTCAAAAGATGGAGTTCTTTGAGGTGGCTCAACTTGCATGGAGCTAGTATTTTGTACGAGTCATTGTACATGAATTGAAAGCCCGAGTTATTGAACTGTACATGTAGGATGCTAAGTAGGAAGCTTTCAAGAAGACTCTCAAGGAAGAATTTTACATTGAAGACACTAGTTTGATTACTCACACAAGACTTTCCAGGATTGGGTTCTATAACCCAATAAGAGTCTTGTGGCTACAGAGTTATTAAGAGAATTTGAAAGTCGATTTGAGCAATTGGATCTTGCAGAACAACAAGCTCTCGTAAGTCAGAAAATTGAATTGTTTCTACAAGTAGTAGATCCTAAGCTTCAAAGATAAGCTTGATGATTTGTTAGAGGATCAGACTACAGAGACATGGCTTAAAACAGAGTGGAGGCATGTTAAGGAAGTTGTTACTGCACTAGTGAAAAAGCATAGAAGAAGAGAAAGATTACATGTATGTAGCTTTCCCACTATTACAAGCAAAATAGTTGATGTATCCAATAAGCCACCTACTTCTATGGCTAACCCTATGGCTGCACCTACTGTTCCCCCTAGTAGAGAATATGTATTAGATGAATTGGTCAAAGGAATGTGGAAGCTTCAGTTGAAGGTTGCAAAATTGGATGAGAAAGGACAAGAAAAAAGGGGACGGGAAGTAGCCCCCCCAAACCAAGGAAAAAATGTATGTTCTGTGATAGTTTGCAGCATGAAAGGAAAGATTGTGCTGCTTATCAGGAGGCCTTGGCACGACAGCTCATCTTTTGGAAAGATGGCAAGATCTATGCACAAGAAATAGGTTTGCCTCTTTCTTTGAATTTTGGAAAGAGAGGTATGCAAAAGTTGTTGGAAGACGTGGCTATTCAAAATGCTTATGCAACTGTACATGCTCCTACTTTTGGTCTACAATTGGATAGAATGTATGGCCAAGTGTTCAAAGGCTGGAATATGGACACATGCTTTGCATGCATATGAAAAGAGAAAAGTTACTAGTAGTGAAATGTCTCATGCATGGCAAGTAATTTATGACATAACTGGCTGGGAATCACCAATAGATGCATATTCAGTGGATGCATATTTAGCAAAAGGGAAAAATACGGATGTACTTGTGGAAGATAAATAAAAGAGAGATGAAGATAATGTAGGGACATCTAAAAGAGTGATAAGAAGAAGTGTGGATTAGGCTAAAGCTACAAATCAACCACCTCCCAAGTATGTTATGGAAGAGGTTGGACATTAGCAAAAACAAGATAGCAAACAAGAGGGCAAATAGCTAGGATATAAGCTACAATTTGATATTGAGGCAGTTATGGATACCTTGGAAGATCCTATAGTGGAAGAGTCATCCATTGCATCTATAGATTTTCTTAATGCATTTGAAGAGGTTTATGAATATCATGTTTTACTTGATGCACGGACTCAAGGGGAGATTGGTGAAGTGTTGGATGCACATGATTTGCAAGATACAGTTATCATTTATGAGATAGTTCATGAGCTCCAGGATATGCCTTTACATAGGATGTTGGATGTAATGCTTCACAATTGGAAAATGTTTCGGATGCTTTGTCAGAGGCCTTGATAGTCAATTCTAAGATGCTTCAAGATATGGATTGCTTCACTATTTTTTGTGATGGTCAACATGTGTTGGGTGCAAGTGAGGCTCAATTTATGTTTGATGTGGTACACAATTATTGGACTCTAAAAGAGAAAACATGTTGCTATGTATTTGTTGATTGGTGCATTGATAGCATGTATATGGAGATTCAACAGCCTCTAGTATACGAAGACTCAATAGCCTCTAGTATATGATGCACACCCAAGGTCTTATGACCCTAGAGGGGGCACTAGGTGTGGTTTAAGAGTTATGCGCATATTGAGCATTTTGATCCATGATCCAGGGGGATGCTTTCTTATGTGCATGATAAGCGATAATTTGATGCTATGTGTGTTTGACCCAGGTGGTGCATTAATGGCACATACCAAAGGATGTGCAAGTTTAGAGGGGGTGGATGTCATGTCGCTATGCATACACAATGTGAAAAAACCTAGAGCGCATCATCATCCAAATTTCTTATTGATCTAGAGATTCAATGTCATCTTAGTCATTTGTGTCAGTGTCCATAGTATGGATGGTTCAAAAATACTAGATTTTTGGACATTTGTAGCCTATTTTTGATATTTTGGATATTGTTTCTTGTAAATGTCCTAAAAAGCTGTAGAAAACTTCTAGAATATGGTGACATAAAAAAAGCAAGTTGCTTTTTCAGCCAATTTGGAAGATTTCATACAAAAAAGAAGGATTGGTGAAATTGTGCGCGGTGCAATCGTAGTTTACAAGCAACAAACAACACTCTGAACTGGGAGAAGAAGGAGTGATCTGGAAGAATTCTAACCAGGTGTCCTCGAGTTGTCCTAGGGTTTTACCCCCCTTTCGGAGTCAACTAGACCATCAGATTTGCAGTCTAAGTAGCAAAGAAGAAGCTAGTGTTTGATGCACATTTTTGATCTACAAGGGAGCTCCATGAGACCTAATGCTTAGAGATTACTTTTGAGTAGTGCTAAACAACGAATTTAAGGTTCTATCAATACATAGTGCTTAAATTCATTGTGCTTTGTCTTTATCTTGCATACCTCTTGTCTATTCTTTTTCTTCTCTTCTATCTCCTATTCTCTACTTCCTTCTATCTCTGATCCTCAGTGGATAGGACCTTTTGATTGAAACCCCTCCGACAATGCACCACCCACATCTCTTTTACCACATCACCCCATGTGCCCCTACTGTTTTTCTCATCAAACATCCTAGAGCCTCTCACTAACAAGAGCACCATCCAGTTTTGGCAAAAGTGCCATGGGACTTGAACTCATCTATGAGGGGGGAATAAATGTTAGCGAAAAGACTATGAGAAGGAAAAAAGCTTTTGGAAAGAGTAAAACTTACATCTATGTAAACAAGGCCATGACCAAGTGAGAAATGGCACAAAAGGGGCAAGATGCCCAAGGGGTTGGGAAAACCCTAGCCCTAATCTTTTTAAAGGATGAGAAAGAATAGAACATGTTATTCATGTGCATGCAAACTTGGTGTACTTGCTTTCTTGCTTCCATTGTGAGAGAGTCTATGTAAGGAAGAGAGAGAGATTGAGAGGGAGAAAGATTGTGTCTGAGAGTAAGGGACTAAGTGAAGATCTTCATCTTCTCTCCACACTCTCTCTTTCCATATCCATGTTTGCTGTCATGCTTGTGGAAACCGTAGAGGTTTGAGAACCCAAGGGTACTTGGATCATGGAGTTTGCCATGTGCTATTCATGCTTGATGGAATTCCTAGCAAGCTCACCACAAGCAAATAGGCATGTTTGTAAAGTGTGCAAGAGGCTAGGTGAGAGGTAGATGATGTACTACATGGATCAAGCCTCTTGTACAAGTAAGAAGGTGTCCAAATTCCTATCATTGAACTCATGGAGTGAAAAAAACATATGAACATCTAGCAAGTCTTTTGCTGCAAACATCCATTTTGTTGGGGGAAACCCTTGTCTCATCTATCCAAAACTGAAAGTCTAAGCCCTGACAATTTAAGTGATATGGGTTCTCCATCCATCTTCTTTATGAGATGCAAATACAAAGAACAAACCATGAGTTTCACATGCCAGTGCTAAAAGTGATGTTTGGTTGTATATAAATTTCTTGTGTGGGTTCCCATAAGCTTAACATCTTATGCTATGTTGATGTCAATGATTTGCCCCTTGCTTTCACCATTTATCACTATCAACATTGTTGATTTCTTTTAATGATTTTGGGATCTTCAATGATCCAAAGTGTTGCGGATGTAATTGCTTCCAAAGCTTTGGACTTACTCTGCATAACATAGAAGCAAGGATGCTAAATAAGTTCATCAAAGATTTCCTTTCTAGCACTTGCATCCATTGCAATGGTTAATTTCTCAAAGTGTTCTACAGATTAATATGTCTTGTATTTCTTCCATTCATCCAGAACCCCATTGTTGCATTCCATCCTAGATTTGGCCATTGCCACTCATTGCTTTTGGCTTTTGAGAAGCACAATATTCCCTCATTTTTCTAAATTGAAGTTTAGCCTCTCTATTCAATGATGGAAAGCCCATGGAGAGTTTCATTGTTGCAACTAGTGCTTTCAAGGGATTTCTCTACAAGACATTAACGATCCTTAAAAATTAGATTCTCTAATTTTCATTGAAACATGACACTAATTGCACTTTTTTCCAACAATGCGAGCTATACAAATAGGAGTTAGCCAAAATACCTCAAGAATTATGTAGAAGAGGAGCCGAAAGAGCTCTTACCAAGACAATATGAGAGAGAGAGAGAGAGAGAGAGAGAGAGAGAGAGAGAGAGAGAGAGAGAGAGAGAGAGAGAGAGAGAGAGAGAGAGAGAGAGAGAGAGAGAGAGAGAGAGAGAGAGAGAGAGAGAGAGAGAGAGAGAGAGATGCTTTTATGATGCTTCCATATCCTTATCTCACATATTTGACTTCCACAAGAGAGATAAAGAAAGGGGGGGGGGGTCTTAAGGATATCTCAAATATAATTCCTTTAGAGAGAAACCTCAAAGAGAGGAGGAGAGCACTCCTGCATCTACAAGATCTTATGAACACACACACACACACACACACACACACACACACATAGAGCATACATGACAATTATGAGAGACCATGCAAGATCTCAGAACCAAGAGAGAGAGAGAGAGAGAGAGAGAGAGAGAGAGAGAGAGAGAGAGAGAGAGAGAGAGAGAGAGAGAGAGAGAGAGAGAGAGAGAGAGAGAGAGAGAGAGAGAGAGAGAGAACACATTGGATCTCAAAACACAAGAGGGAGGTAGGGAAGGGGGAGAGACGGGGGAGAGAGAGAAAGAGAGAAGCTTGCATCCTTTCTCTATTTCATTAAATAGAGAAACAACTATTTTTTAATGTCTAACATACTAAATTTATTTCTTATTGGATTTAATTGTTGAGATTTCCTTGAGATGTGAAGTAGTTTCAAATGCCTACTTGTAAGTGCCAAAAAGCAATGTCCTAAACATTACTTTCCAAGCCACCTATACATGCTTTCCTCAAGACCCAATTGACAAGGTTAAGCCTAAGCAGTCTTGTCTTTGTATACAAAATTTTAAGAACAACATGCTACAAAAGGTAAGAGTGTACATTGAATAAAAAAGGACAATGTTCTCAAACTTAAAGGACCATCATTTGCAAGATTAATTTAGCTAGCCATCTTTTGAGGATTAATTCATGTAGATAAAAGGACTTGTGACAAATAATAGGTATTCTCAAATCTAAAGGATGAATTTTTGGAGGGCTAACTAGGTAGCCATCTTTGGTTAAACTTTTCTTTAATTACACATATCTTGGCAAGGTGGGTAGATGAACCTAAAAAGGGCTCGACACTGGCTCTAAGGCACTAGCCAAGCCTCTACTACTCACCTCAAACCACCCCACACAGCCTTGTGCCAAGAGCCTCTAAGAACTTTGCGTTTGTACAATTTTGTAGTCCAACAAATAATTCTTTCCCCACTTCTCAAAGGGATTCCCTAAACATGCTAGTGTTATACACCATGTAAGTACACACATAGGAACCAACCCCCTTGACTAATCACCACGGCTCCACTACAGTGGCCTACACCTCGGGGATTAGCCCCAAGATGCACCGTGAATACAAAACACATTCGAAACAAACTCCACTCTTTTAATAAATCAATCTAGGAGATAATAAATCATCCTCACTAACCCTAAGGAACTGAATATCTAGCCCTACGGCTTAGGATACCTCGCACTCTCAGCATCATAGGTCATTGCTCATACAAACAGGTAATGCACATCTAGGATATGACACCATATGGTGCATGCAATGCAACTGTGTATGACTACTGTGCTCAAACAAATTTATTAATTAGCAATCAACAACATGAAAGTACAAAGAGAGTTCTTTTCATGCTTTTCTTCTACTACGTGATTGCATCGTTGCTTAGGACGGCTAGTACCGAGCTTTCTCGTGCTACTAGACCCTTTTAATTTTAGAAAAAAACAAACCCTATATGATATGCATCATAAAACATCAAAATTCAGCATACTTTAAACACTCAACAACCTCCCTTCCTCCCTATCGGTTAAGATTTTGCATGCGTTGTGATAGGTTTAAGAGGTGGTTTTTAATGTATTTTTCTTTACAAAAGCAATAAAAACTCACTCTAACAAAGAGATAGGGCTGAGCTGAGGCTAATCTCATGCTCCAACTCTATCATACATTCACAAACATAAATCATATTTTTCCTTATTTTTCTGGTGCGAAAAACCAAAATTTTTCCATTTTTTATTTTTCATTATTTATTTGTAGAAAATTACTAATAATTACTCATTTTCTGGTTTAGATTGATTAGTCTTACTAAAAATGATTTTCTTAGCATCTTTCAACCCATAGGAATAGCATATGCACGCCAAATCCCCAAAAACTGCATATTTTTCCTTAAACCATAGTCTCAAGTTTTTCGTGTTTAGCATAAAGTTATTATATGACTGATTTTTTGTGATTTCTTCAACATGACTGACAAATCTAAGTATTGGCAATCAAATACAAGCATTTTTGACCATTCTCAACCAAAATTGATCATAATACAATGAAATCCACCTTTTGCTCATAAAACTGTGCATTATGATGTATGTTTTTTGAAATTGGAGGCTTGCTGATGATCTGTCTAGCCTCTATTCACGTCTGTTTATGCTCCCGCATCATTGCACTATCAAAATTGTCTATCTCAGTCCACCCCCTTCTCTTTTACATTAATCCATGAGAACAAACCACAAGAGGAGAGAGGAGAGAGAAAGACTAAAATTTTATCCTTTTGCTCAGTGCATCATTTTTGTTTATTTTTGCGATGACAAATGGCAAAGAAATCAAGGATCTCATGCCCTTCTTGCCTCCTCTGTAGTATCAGCCCCACATCTAAGAAAATCATTTTTTAATCATCAAATAGGGGTGCTGAAAAAAACAGTCCCCTCGCTCCCCCATGTTTTGTGAAAATACATGACTTTTTATATCTTGTTTAATTAAGCTTAAGCTCTTAAACCCCAAAAAAACGGGTTCAACTAGGAGGTTTTACACTTTGGCAAAGGGTTTTTTTCACAAATGAAGGGGCAAATGAGCTCGGATTTGAGATCCGTCTGGAAGACTAGCTTCGTGACATTGAAATCTATAAAGTTGGTCATTGTCATGCACTTTTTGGCTCCCAAATCACATAGATGCTTCATAACGCAAAACCTTGCGGAAGTTAAATGGGGGTTAAAACGAACTCCGATCAACGAACCGAGACTTGCATTGGGTTCCTGGCATTGAACTCCATCTCATTGATTCACAACCATTTCATTTTGCATGAAAAATTGGTCTTTTGCGGCCTCTCGAGCTCTTTTTCGCTTCAAAATGTGGCTTTAAAAATCCGCTCTCATTGGCAACCCCACAAGATAGAGCAACTCAGCCCATCGAATCCCACGAGCTATTTTGCACAAAAACAATCATAAAAAGCATCAAGCTACCACAAAAAAATACTCAACAAAGCACAAGAACAGCTCTCACCCTACCCCTTGACAAAATCAATGTATGAAAATCCACAAGGGATAGGCCCCACTTAATGTGACAGAGATCCAGAGTAAGTCACTAACCAATTGCTCCAACATGGATTGGCTAGAAAGAACCACCAAATAGGTCTTCCTAGTAGTGGCATGAACTATCTACCTAACTTAGGAAAACTAGAGCAAGAACTCCTACCAGGAAAGGACTCTAATAGCCTAGTCATTGTATATTTTCATTTAATACATTTTTCCTTTCAAAGTTTCCATACTTGAGCATGTAAAAAGGAGGAAGCTAAGCGTAGAGTGACCCAGGGAGAATAGGGCATTGGCCTTAGGTGTCCTAACTTGGTACCGAAGAACCTCCCAAGCTCTTGCAAGGCGGCAGTTAATCAATTTCTTTTCCACTCGCTTTTATTTTTCCTCCAACCTTCCTTATTTATTTATTCTCGCTAGTTGCTACCCCTAGGAAGATGAGGCATCCGAGTTTGCCTGACTCGGACCCAAGAACCTACCAAGCTCTCCATAAGGCGATAATCAACTGCCAAAGTTGTTTTCTTTCTTTGCTTTTCTTGTTTAAGGGGTTAGAACCCCTTTTTACACACCTCTGTATTATTTTATCTTTCAAGTATATTTAGATTTTTCTCTTCTTTACTTTGGCAAGCTTCTCTAATTGCCTCACGCTAGCAGGGACTCCTAGAACAACTACCTAGCAAGCTAGCAAAACAAGGTTCCTAAGATGACTTTCTAAAGCAAGTCTTTCAGTGTCTGACAATGTCATTAGAGGAGGTAGATAGCGACTCAAATCTCCCCCAGATATACTTAACCTAATCCTAGGACTTCATGTCTTGATTTTCGGTCCCCAGCAAACGAAAAGAAAATAACCCCCACATAAGCATATAACATTATGAGCTTAAGGGGAAAACTTGGAAAGATTATGACACTGCCTGGAATGGCCACAATAAACTCCCGTGCGGCAAAGGCTTCCTCCAGGAACTTCTTCAAGCCTGTCTAATGCAATCACTAAAACAAAAAACCATTAAACATGCTCGCACCAAATAGACATATGGCCCTCTTGGCCTTGTGAAATATCACAATTCTCAACCAATAAACTAGCCCTCTTAGCTTAATGAAATAAAACATTAGAGCCCAATGTAAATGGCCCTCTTGGCCATTTACATTGGGCTATCAGACTAGGAGATAATACACTTCACTACTATTCAGCAAGCAGACTATCGAAACAAACCCTTGGTCTTGATATAACTCTACTAAAGCACAAGCCTGAGTGTAGGGCTCCTGAGACCCTACACTAAGTACATTAGGTTATTGGATAATTCCCTGCATAAATAACAAGGGGTGTCCGATGAATATAACGACTAACAATCCTATGCATCCATGATAAAACTGGCAAGTGCTCAATTGCTACCTGACTTATAACCCAAACCAACCATCGGCGGCCAAAATAAGATGTGTCAGTAAGAAGACGCCAAAGTAGTCCAGGGGTAATGTAAGAAGGTAATTATAAGAGCTCCCCTGGACCACAATTGAAAAAGAAATTATTAATGAAAGCATAATTAGCCAGGGAATCTACAAAGTGATTCCATTGTCGAGGAACTAACTGACAAGTCACCATCTAAAAAATATGCAACATATCCAAGGATGCACGATGATACATCCATTGGATGGGATCTCGCCGCACATTGTAGGTCCCATTTAGTTGATTGATTACTAACTGCAAGTCACATTTTACCAATAATCACCTGATACCACCACATCGGACTACATTAAGCCCCATGATCAAGGCCTTATATTCTACCATATTATTAGTAAAAGAGAGTCCTAAATAGACTCCCATCTTCATAACAACTCTACATTTTGTATCTTTAATGACCACCCTAACACTCGCATGTTGAGCGAGCCCTCTAGAACCTCCATCAAAATACAAAGCATAGACCTAGTCTTAGTGATAGGCCATGCCATTATAATTAGCTCACTTGTATTTATGATAATCAAAATCAAGCCGAGAGAGAGGATGTATAATAGGTACAATCCCTCCTTCCTTGCTGAACTTGATAGGAATGTGTCAGAATTCTATGTCAATGGTGGTAGTAGACCTTATCTCCCACATAAAAGATCTATCTTGCCACTCAATAACTTGGTAACCTTTACTCCACCAGATCACTCGACCTTGGTGGTAACCTTTACTCCACCAGATCACTCGACCTTGGTGGTAACCTTTACTCCACAGATCACTTGACCTTGGTGGTAACATTTCTCGAAATATACGGATGCTTAAAATAGGGAATGGTTTGTCCCATCCAATCATCTTGGTACCTACTACACGTTAAAGCTGAATCTTGAAGGACCTCCACAGGCACCAAGCCCAATGTCAGCCCTTACACATAGTAAGTCTTTAGCTTATTAAAGTTAACTTTATTCTTAAACTCTAACCCCTGAAAATCTACTAAAAGTGTTGTAGAGCCATTCTTTCCTATACATACAATTTTGTATGGTCCATCCCATTTCAACTTACCAAAAAATAGCTCATGACAAGCATCATAATACAGCACAAAAACTGACCCTTCACAAATTTATACTTCTTAGCTCAAAGATCATAGAGGGCTTTCATTCTCTTCTTCCCTACTTCTTGATGTAATAAAACCTGCAACCAAATCTCATCAAGATGTGCAAGAGAAGTATATCTTTCTTGTAATGCCTCTGCCTCTCCCAACGAATGATTGAGAGCGAATCACATAGTGGATAGCTCTATTTCCAATGGCAAAACACACTCTTCCCCATACACTAGGTTGAATGGGGTGTGGCATGTAGCTCTCTTGAATGTCGTGTTGTAAGTCCACATTGCCACATACAATTTCTTATCCCAATCGCACTTACTTTCTGATACTATCTTAGATAAGATTCCCACCAAGTGTTTATTCGTACTCTCAACTTGACTATTTGCTTGAGGATTATACGAGGTAGTTTTATTGTGCTTAATCTTCAGAGCTTCCATCAAGGCTACGATAACCTTGTTCAAGAAGTGTGTCCTACGATTAGACACTATCTCCTTCGGTGGACCAAAGCAGCAAATGATTTGCTCCATAATGAAACTAGGCATCTTCTTAGCATTATCCTTCGTTGTTGCTCAAGCTTCAAACCACTTTGCAAAGTAGTTTGTTGCTACAATAATATTCCACTTGCGCGTAGTCGATGAAGGATATATTGGTCCCACAAAATCAATACTTCATTTTTCAAAGGGTAATGTAACTAAATTTGGGTTTAAGGGCAAAGATATCGCTGAATTCCTGAATCAAGAACACAAAGTTCTCCCTTTCTTCAAAACTGAGCATGGACTCTAATTTGATTGGTCGTGAATCATTCATCGTGCCAAGATCTAGCTCAATTACGTCTACATCTCGTATCCTCTCCTGAGCCTCTATTGGCTCATTCAAAGTTACTTAATAAATATCCTCTGTAGTGCACCCCTCGTTGGATTTGTCACTTGATGACGTCTCACTAACAGATGGAGTATCTAATGTATAAAACCCTAACGAGGATAAAGAAACTCTCTTTGAGGAGATTCAAGGTAGGCATCTACTACTACACGTCTAGCACCTCTGCCAAAGATCAACCAACTAGCGGGTATATCAACTTGACAGTCTGGTTGTAGGATCCATGGCCTGCCTAGCAATACTTGATAGCTAGGTCGCCCTGCAAACCTAATGACCCTAAAGTCCAGAATGCATTCCACATTGGCAAACAACGGTCACATGGACTTTAATTATACAACCTTCAAGTTATCTTAAACTATCATTAGCCTTCGGAGAATCATGGAGGCATCTTTTTTTATTTCTAATCCCAACCTCTCCATCGATTTTGAACTCATAATGTTGACGGAATGTTGAGAAAAAATTATGTATTAACATGAGAAAAAACTATGCCAGTGGGTATTATGAGTCAATAAGAGGAGATAAACTTGATTGTGCCCCTTACAAGATCTTGGCCCTGTTCAAAAAGAGTGTGCAAAAAATGGAGCAAAAGAAAATGCAAAATGAAAAGACAAAGTACAAGAGTGGTGGATGTACACTAAGCTTCAAAGAAGAGTTAGTCATCTACATCATATAAATTGTTTGCAAGAAAACATTATATTGAAGTATTCAATATCTTTAAGAAAATGAGAAGAAGATTGCAAGGGAGTGCAAGGTTAACAAAAACATCATTACCATCATCTCAAATAACCCACAAGGCTCTTGCTTTTCAAGCATAAATGAATTTTTCCTTTTGAAAATACCAAAGGGCAAGCCCAAGATGCAAATATTGTGACTCTTTTAAATAAGAATCAAAGAACAAGCCCATGGCTAATATTGGTATATGCAAGTGATGAAATGAAAAGATGGGGGGAGAGGAAGGGAGCTTGACAAGAAAAAGCCTCACAACATGAGTCCAACTTTTTCCTAATGAAAATGTATTTTTCTTAGCAACAAGTTCTGTTATTGAACATGTCAATAAATGAAGTTCAAACTAAAGTATCCATGATCTTGTACATGTTACAACCTTAAGAAGAAAAAATAGGTTTTTTCACAACTCTAAAGTATCAATCAATAAATTCTTAATCCATAGTTTCAAGATGAAAAAGGTTCTCTAATACATTACTTAAGGGATAATATGACGACCAAAGGCTTCTTCCAATACTTATGTGTAGATGGAACACAAAGAAAGAGATATTTTGAGAATGAAGAAGAGAAAAAGGGAAACAATTAAAAAAAGAATATATGGAAGGTAGAAAAAGAGAGATTTGAGAAAGTTAAGGCAAAAAACAAAAAGTGATTAGAGTTTGACTAGCCATCTAGTGATCGTTTTAAAAATATCAAATTGCTTAGGGGATGGGACATTGTTTTCAATGTCTTAATCAAAATCTTCCGGCTTATTAAACACATGTAAAGAGAAAGGAGAGAGAAGAGAGAGCTACCATCCTTACTTAATATGAATCTAGCCCTAAATTTATAGGAGATCAAGCAATCAATGAGATGTACTTCCTCCTCTATTTTAATCTAATTGAGATGTGATTAAGAAATTAATACAAATCCTTAAAGGATCCTTTATTAAAAAAATTTCCTAATGCAAGGGACTTAGGTCAAGAAAAAATACATCTATTGGGTGAGGAGTGCCCATCTTCAACCCTCAACTTGTCTCAATTCCTTTTGTGACCATTGCTATAATTTTTCTAAATGATTGTACTCTTGTGCCTATTTAAGAGGCAAGCTCATGCAATAGAAGTATGTGGTTTTCTTTACCTCAAACGTATGGCCTACATTTTCTATGAACCTCTAAGAATATATATATTTTTTCAATTGGTATCAGAGCCACATCCTTAAGGCTTGTGAAGTAGAGAGGCATTCATTGCTCTATATGAGATGAAGGAGATCGAGACAAGGAGGTGTTGCTTAAATGGTTTGAGGCTCGAGATTGAAGCTTTCAAGGGTATCTAGTACATTAAAGGTATATTTCAATTATTCCTCATTGTCATTTAAAAATACCATTAGCGCCTATAAGTAAGAGGTTTGCTTGTCAATCAAGCTAAGGGCTATGTAAGAAGGGGTTTGCTTAACACAAGGCTTGCTTAAGGTCACAATCTGAGGGTGTGCTTACCCAAGAGCTAGGAGGTGTTGAGAAACATGGATCCATGAGCAAGGTTTAGCTATGGAGGATAGAAGTCAATGAAAAGAAGCATGATGACTAAGTCTAGACACGCTGACTGTTAAATAAATTAGCTTCCAATATAGATTTGCTTGGTCTCATAAACACAATCTTGAGTCGAGAGAGACAAGACTGAAAGTACAAAGTACAGTAGCATTCTCATCTAATGATTATCAAGTACACGCTTTTATAGTTAAAAGATGGTACCACTTTCCTCACTATGCCTATGGGATAAAGGAAACTCTTCCTAGATTGAGCTACATGTTCCTTGCCTAGCTATTCCATAAAAAGAGGAACATATGGGTGTGATTGCATATTTCTCAACACCTCACAACCATAAAAAGCATTGAGTATACATAGGCTGTCATGAGTAGAACTTTGTTAAGTGTAGATATGGAAAAACCAACCATATAAAGCCAGAGGCTGTCACAAGGCCTTACTACATGTGTACAAGGCTTATGATATAAACATTAAGGAAAGTATATACAATTCTCTAAAAAATTCGGTCTAAATAGTGAAAATAGAAGGACTGGTGAGGCTTGTCCTTAGACTCTTAAGTGTCTTCTTCTTCTTTTTCTTCTTCTTTAGTAGTTGCTAGGTAGGCCTTCTATTATCTTTTCCTGGCATAACAAAACTTTTCAATGTGCCCAATTCTTTTACAAAAGTCACAAACAATGTCTTTTTTCCATGTGTACTTGTTATTGACATAGAGAACATGTTCTTATTTTAAAGTGCTCGCTTCTTCTTTACCTTTGAGCTTCTATTCTTCTTTAACGAGTGATACTTTGACAACTACGAGCTTTGGATTTGGCATAATAATTAGTATAGTGGAGACATACTAAATTCTGGAGGAAGACTCTTGAGCAAGTCTCCAATGCATATATCTTCTTCCATTTTTAAGTTAATCCTTGCAAGTCGAGTTAATAGACTTTCCATATAGTTAAGGTGACTTGGAGATGTATTAGCCTTCATATCCAACCTTAAAAATTCAATCAATAATCCATATTTTGAGGATTTAGATTGGACACCACATAGTGTGTTCAACTGTTCCCAAGTGGCATAATATATATCACATGTGTCTACATGGTGGATATAATTGTCATCAAGCTCAAGCTTAATGATTGCTTGGGCTTTGTCATACTATTGCAAGAGTAGCATCTCTAGGTCTTATCTCTTGGCCACTGGCTATTGACCAAAGGCCCATCTTCATCAGGATCAACTTGATCCTTGTCTGCCAAGTGTGGAAGCCCGTTCCTTTGAAGCAACATGATGGTGAATCTTTCCCCATACTAGATGACAGGAGGAGCACAAACTCGTTTGAAGAATCTTCAATATAAGGTTGGTACTTCTATGCACTCTCATATCAAGGCTTTTAAAGACATTATCAATCAGCTTGGTGCTGTCGGTGCTCCTGTTGCTAAAAATCAGATTGTTACTCAACTTCTTCATACCATCAAATATCCTTTATATGACAATATCATCACTATTTTGTCTAACAAGGATGATATCCACTTTGACAAAGCATGTATATCTCTTATTGAATATTCTCAACATCATGAGCATCATTTGGAAAAATCTGATGTTGTTTTGGTCACTCGCGAACAAAGGGATTTTGATGTTGCTTTTGTTGCTCGCAAGCAATCGGACCGGCAAATGAGTTGTGTCAAGAGACATAAGTGCCAAGAAGCACTAATGAGTATCAAAAGATACTATGTATGCTGAGCTTGAACTTTGATGGTTGAATCTTCCCCTTCTTGCCAAATTGATGTGGTAATCTTGCTGGAACAAGAGATAGCCTAGGGCATAAGCTTCAAAAAACCTAAGGTCTTGGATTGTATCACACTATGTATCAAGAGCTGGTGGAAATGTGTACAACCAAAAATGGTGCAAATCTAGACAACGAGCAAGAAAAATCAAAATGCTGAGCAAGAGAGAGAGGCCAATGTTATGATGTGAAGTAACAAGAGGGAGTGCCTTCACCTGTAGAATATGTCCACATAAGAAATCTCAGTGAGATATGGCCTGGTTGAAGAGATCTAAGAACTCCAAGATAGGTAAGTATTGCTGGCTATTGAGATCAAGAGGTGTAGAGTGAAGATGGAGTGAAGAGATGAAGACTTCTACTGAAATTGAGCTAAGTTGAGGTTGAGGAGAGCTGGAAGAGCATTGTGCTAAGCTAAACTAAGCTCACCATGGCTTTGATACCATATTGAGAAACACAGATCCTTGAGCAAGGTTTAGCAATGGAGGACGGAAGTCAATGACAAGAAGTATGATGATTGAGACTAGACATACTGATTATTACTCAAGTGAATTAGATTCTAAGATAAATTATCTTGGACTCAAAAACACAATCTTGAGTAGAGAGAGACAATACTAAAAGTAAAAAGTACAATAGCATTATCTTCTAATGATTATCAAGTACACTCTTTTATAATTACAAGATGGTACCACTTTCCTCGCTATGCCTATGGGATAAAGGCAACTCTTCCTAGATTGAGTTGCATGTTCCTTGCCTAGATGTTCCATACAAAGAGGCACATATGGGTGTGATTGTATATTTCTCAACAAGAGGTTGCTTCAGTAAGCTGGAGAAGGTTGCTTCTAAGTCATCAAAGATAGAGAAGAGAGACAAGTGGTAGTTGCTTGTGGAGATTGACTCCCAAATTTAATCATAGTAGGATGAGACGATGAGATCAATCTCTATTGCCATCGTCATCTTGAAGGCCTACGCCATTCTTCGGCTGCCACAATAGCATGCGACTTGTTCATTGAGTTCTCCTTCTTTAATCCTTTCAAGAGGTTCAGACTAAGGTTAAAATCTCTTTAACCCCTTTCACACCTATTTCCTACTATAGTTGGTTCTTGTAAAGCCCTTGCTCACACTAGTCTTTTAAAAATCAACCATTTGTATGGGATGGTCACACTAATCCTATTTAAAACCAATTCAGTGCAAGTCCTTTTCACATTGCCCATCTCAATTAGTTGTGAAAAAGGTTATTCATGCTCTAAATTGCCAAAGCATAAAAGTGTGTTTATCTGCATATCAAATATCACTGTTTCTTTTGCAAATCAGAGTTAGATTGCCGAAGAGTCACCCATAAGACCTCTTCGCAAAATGCATGGGCTCAAATTCAAATATTTCCTTTGGCAACAAAAAATTCAGGTATGGGAAAAAATATAACACTTGGGCAACTCAAATACGATACCTATTCATGCATTAAAAATTATAGATGGTAATCTAAGATAGTGCACCATCTCAAATGACTAAAAATAGGTAGAAAAAGATTAATAAGTAATTGTCTTAATTGGTTTCTATCTTGCTCCAAGCTTTATCCACCACATTAATAGTAAAGAAATAGTCTAAGGAGCGTGGGAATAGCTAAATAAAAATAGTGGTGCTAAGTAAAAAATTAGGAGATGTATATAAAGATATATTTCTATAATTTTCATCATGAATTAAAGGATTCACATGCAAAGCATGTATAAAAATTAAATAGCTTAATTCATCAACTTAAGAAACTAAGTCAAAATCTTCAAAAATGACAAAATAGCAATGATACTTATAAGTCTACTTAAAGAATATGCATCCTAAAAGATTCTCTCCTCACACATGAAAACTTAACCTTAAACACTACATATCTTCAATCCTTTTGAGAGAGAGAGAGAACTTAAAAGGCAAGTTGATGTATCAATAAGCAAGGACATTATGTTCTTTACAAAGAAGGATTCCAAGGAGTGCTATCAATAAGGCAAGAACACATCAGTAGCGAATGTAGATTGAAGCAGTTACCCAAATGTAATCATTGTAAAAAGATTTGATATCATGAAAAAGCAAGCAAGTTTAAAACATAGTCAAATTTTATTTATTAAAAAAACCAATATAAATTGTCAAAAGGGCATATTTTCTAAACGCTAAAGATTAAAGGCAAAGAGCTTGACCATACACTTTGTAATAGCCATAGAATACACCTAGTGAAGAGGGGGAGGGGAACAATCAATCATCAATCATGTAACCACATGACCACCTTACAGTAGTTGAACAAGATACTAAGGGGGAGTATTGAAACATTTGTTTGAGCGTCTATAACACTAGTACATTCTTTGTATACAAATGTAATATAAGCTAGTCTTTTGCATTTGTTATTTCAAATTTTCATGAACTATTAAATTTAAAAAATAAGTGAATATTATTATTGCGAGTACTACATTGTACGAGCAATAGCAATGATGAGCAAGAGCAACCCATAAATGTCAACGTTGGCGGCAACAAAACAATGAGGAATGGCACATTATCATGGCAAGGCAAGAGATGGGGGCATCTTCCAATCCATGCTCTACGAGAAAATGAGAGATGATAAGCTCTATGGTATGCAAGAAAATGGTAGGCTTCTCTAAATGGTAGGGCCATGCAGATGTGCACCTTCAAATGCAAGTACATGGCATGCAAAACCAAGGATATGCCATGCAATGACACCATCCCATGGCATGCAATGAAGCCCACACCATGCCATGCAAAGACTCCCTACAAACAACTCTAAGGCTAGCAAGGCCATGTAGTAGGGCGTTGTGTGGAACCTTTCATCATATGGAAAGAGCGTTACAAAAACAGAAGAGAAAACCAGAACATGGCCGTAAACCTTTCGAGTAACCACAACGCCTTGGTCTTTGTAAGTTAGTAAAGCTAGGCCCATGAAAGCTGATTGAGCAATTCTGTGACTTGTACATTGATAAGGGTCTGGGGAACTGCCATCAGACACAGCGTACAACGTACATTGCCCCTCCCATTTTGTGCTCCAAACTAGCACTATCCATCCCACAGAGAGAGAAATGCGTTAAAGACCCCCCTTTGCCCACCATCTAGAAATATTGTTCAGATTCTGCTGGATGTGGCGTTTGCAGCAGCTGGTGAGGCATCTGTGCGTGTAGCATGAGAAGCCTGGTCCAATTCCCAAGGAAAATTTGGTGGATTTTCGGCCTGTATGGGGGCCTGTGAGGGTACCGAATTCACTGCCAAGAGCTTCACCATCTTGGGCTCTGCTCAAGGTTGCATGAAAACTGCATATCAGAGCCAAGACAGTATATGGCAAACCGATCTTCAACTATATTAAGTCTGTGTAGAGATCTTCACCAGTGTTTTTGCTATAGCGGTTTCGAATCTTGTAGGCTGCTTCTTGGTTCTTTAATCTACTTGACTGCTCTTTCTGGAACATAAAATTTCTGACACGGAACAGATCTGAGAGGAGCTTGAAGGGAACTTCAATAGAGGGAAGTGTGATCCCCCAAACTGTCCAATCCAGGATTATAAACACCACTGAGTAAATAAGCAGCCTCCCCTTTTCATGGAGGTTCTAGGCAGTGTGCACAAAAGGGCACATTGTTACATAGAAAACCACATGTGAGCTTCCTCGGATAGAAGGTTCAATTTCAATATCTAGAGTTGGTTTAGTCATGAAATGAGGGTAAAGAAAACTCTGCAAAATCTAGAAAACAACTTCGCCACTCTCGTGCTCCAGCTACAATCTCAGAAAGAATTAGATGATGTTATATACCAAACAAGATTTCTCTCAACACATGCAGATATACTACAAGTGTACAGGATATACCGAACAAGATTTCCCTGAACACAGGCACATGTAGTGCATACACTTGAGGCTGTCCTAATATGAGAGCTCATGACCCTTCTGGGAGATGTACTTCTTTATCCAGATAGCCATATCTTCTGTACATGCCTCTGCCTTCTTCGACTTTACCAGAAAGTCCAGTGTTGCAAACTCATGGACGGCATCCTTGTATTCCAGAACAGGAGCATCAAGATTGGCTTTTCTCAGTGCTTCTGAATACGCTATTGCTCTATCCTTCATCCAATCTAGCTCCCCAACAACAGTCAATGTTGCAGGCATGTGTTTCAGAGGTGGCTCCCTTCCAGGAACAAGAGGGTTGGCCACAGGGTGATCCAGATTATACTCTTCTTCTGGAAGAAACATCTTCCAAGCAAGGATGCATGTGGATTTGTCATAGAAGTAAGAGTTAGCCAGCTTGATCTCTGAATGCGTGGGGACAGTTCCAATGAAGAAAGGGTACATGAGCACTTGAGCAACCACCTTGATAGGGTCAAGTAACCTGCCTGCCTGCACTGCCTTCCTAGCAACAAAATCAGCAATGTTCGCCCCAGAGCTCACTCCAAGTAAAACACACCTGGCAAAGAAAAATATGTTTAGTCCTCAGTAGGAAAGAATGCAAAGCGTGCACAGTCTGAAATATTTAGCATTTCCAATAATTGGTAATGAAACAGGATGAAAGACATTCACAACAGTATAATCACACAGCCATGTTCTCATATTTCTTTCCTGTTACTTGGCAGGCTATTCTGTTAGACTCTGCATTCCTTCTCTAAAGCTGCATAGTTAGTCGAACTTCTGGAGGCATTGGATAGCACAAGGAAATAGCACATCACTCTACCAGCATTGGACATTGTTGATAGAGCAGGTTTACGTCGCATAGCTAGTCGTTGGGAAAAAAAAAATAGGGACACCTTCACATGGATCATTGTTTTAAAGAGGCAAATTTACCTGGATGTATCACCATGAGCAGCAAGCCAGGGATCCACAACTGCATAACCACTGAACTGATCAACTAACTGTTTGTGACTGTGAGTGCCTGACCACTTGGAAGACAACCCATGAGGATTGTGCCCAAGTGATTTACTGTACTCTGCCAGATTAGCCTGGTGAGCAAGCCAGCTCAACGCCTCAAATCCATCATCAAATGCTGCAGGACACTTGTGCTCAGGAGCCAAGCGATACCCCACCGCAATCACAACTGCCTCACACAGTTTGGCCATCCTTCTACAAAAGATATCATTGGCTACAGAATCTTTGGCGCCAGTCACAAACCCACCACCATGGAATTGCACTATGATGGGAAGCTTCTTGTGACCATCTGCAGCAAAATCTGGTAAGTACCCTTGGTAGTGACTTGTATCGTGTGTGCCTCTCTCTGTACCCTTAGGTGTTGACTGATGGTGTCTGGCATCACTCATTGCCAAATTCTGCAATGCTGCTGCATCAGAAAGCCCATCTACTGTTTGCATGAGCTGATGATCGTGCTCAGTGAGGGCTTTCATTTCTGGATCAAATCTCAATGAGTTCTGCCTCGAATCTGTTTTGAGGATGTCTCCACCCCAACTACTTCGCCTGCTCCCATTGGCAGCGTTCGTATGCTGAGATGCACCGCCATAGCTGCTGCGACGTGCATTCAGGTGAGCTCTTGCACCGGATCCCTGCATTGTATCTGGTTCAGGGTCCTCGGGATCCTTGGGCAGGTGTCCAAATAAGCCCGTGTGTCCATGCTCCTGTGGGAGAGCACACTCGGGTAAGAAAATTCTGAGGGAGAGGGAAGCTATGTGGATATCCTTCGAAGCAACGCCGTCAACAAAGGAAGGGTTGGCACGGGCGGCGGCGCTGAACTTCGAAGGAGAGCCGTGTCCATCCTTATTGCTGCGGCTGAGCAGCCTGCGCTTCAGCAGAGCTTTGAAGAAGACGCTGTAGAGCTTGACAGACACACTAGGCATCTCTCTCTCTCTCTCTCTCTCTCTTTCTCTCTCTCTCTCTCGATTTAGCCCCAATCCAGTTCTAAGACTGATTAAGGACAATCCAATGCTTAGGCCTTTAACAGACAATCACATTGTCCCTCTCTCGCTCGCTCTGTGTCTGAGTTCTCAAAAAGCATAATATAATCCTATAATCCAATGCAATTCTCTGTAGAAGCGAAGATACACCTTATGTGGAGCTCCGTCTGCCATAGCCAAGACATAATTCTGCAAGGTAACAAATGCAATTGTGTATGTGTGTGTGCGAGTGTGCTTGTGTGCTTGTTTGGGTTGTAAGCAAGGGTGTAGAGAGAGAGAGAGAGAGAGAGAGAGAGCAGGCTCTCTCTTTGCACGTGTCATCTGGAAAGCAGGTGGCTTGCCTCCGTCCATTACAGTTGGAAAAAGGCTGACACACACCAGCACATCCCGAAAGCAAAGCCTAAAGACAACCAAATGAGAGGATTTATTAGTAAATAGTAAAGGAATTCATTATAACCTCCCACCTCAAATCCAAAAACTCGCAGTTCCACACCTCGCTTTTCATCGTTCACATCGCCAACATGCATGCGTCAAAATGATTAAAAAAATCCTTGTTTTAAATCTCTCCCCGAACCTTCTGCTCTCTTTTTATTTTTATAAGTCACCTTCTTTAAAATTTAAAAGAATCCTTCATCATTTACCATTCATCTCTCTCCATCTCCATCCTACGATCTATCTTCCTCTCATAATAACTAAGGTACTCTGCCAATTTAGTGTAAGGTGCTCTCGATTATAGAACACCCAGGAAAAAATATGTACTTTCCGGGGGGATTTCACATTTTGCATCTTTTTTTAAGATTTGAATATATTAGCATATCAAGAGGAATTGAACAAGTTTAATATTTAAAATGTTTCATTTTATATAATTTAAAAATACAATTTTGGGATGTAATGGCACACTTGAGTACCAATACTGCAACTCTCTTTAGCAAATCAATGAGTGACACCTAAGCAAGACTCTTAGCATGTCACTTTTTTGTCACATCACTTGCCCCCAGGTGTTTTCCTTTAGACACCCATTTTGTAATTAGCCAACCCCCTTACCCTAGTGACAGCTAATCAACCCCCTTCGTCCAAAATACCTCACTGAGCAAAATTTGTGCCATCGTTTGTTCAGCCAAGTTCGCAAGGGATTGACCTTGCCACAAACAAAATTTCAATGCCAATGAAGCTTTGATGCAGGTGCAAAGGAGAAATAGTTCCAAAAAACACACACACATATGAGCCATTACTTTGTAATGCACAATACATTAGTTTTAGAACACTATACTAGCAACAACCCATTGGACACTTTTGCCAACTTTCGAATGCTAATCCCAACAATATGTTCTTGAACTCACCCATGCCTATCACTCATTGTCACAAAATAATGTGGCAATTAAACCCTAGCGTTCCTTACATGTGAAGAACAACTTCATGTGAGGAAAGCGAAGTTGGTATGCCAAGCTAACATGTATGGTAGTCGATTAAGTATGAGAAGCTAGGAGGAGTCATAGGTATCTCGAGTCTTCACGGTGTAGAAGACGAGGAAAGGCAATCATTATTAGCAAGACTAGCATGATGACAAATGGGGTCAATGAGCACAAGAGTCTAGATGGGGTTGGGAGTGTAAGAGCTCAATCTAGGATAGTAGGTGCCAAACCAGTGTTACTCCCCCTAGTGCAAGAGTGGGTGAAGGAGACGCTAATAGTCTAGTGGACAAAGGGATTGAGCAAAACACTAGTGGCGATCCGATTGATGACAACAAGAGAAGGGGGCTTTACTGAGAGCTAAGGGCCGATGTCGTGATGGCAAGATAGCATCTTGCCTTTGCAAGGGTTACAATCATTGAACTTGAGAGAACCTAATTGGCAATGAGGATGAGTGTGTTGACTTTGTATACTAAGAGAGGACTCTGGTGACTTTACATGCATGTCAATTATGATAAGGACTACTATGCCATGTCAAGGATCCATTGTCTGGTCTTGGGGCCCATGCCAACCATGAAGCGATGTATCTCCTCATCTTTCATGTGATGACTCATGTTGATGATTGTAGTAGCAACCTATATAAACAAACAGATTAATGTATTTAGTTTTTTTCCTCTTTACCTCTACTATACTCCCTCATTGCTCTTCCAATCCCTTTTCTCAATATCTTATATATCACTTTCTTAGACTAACACCACAACTAGACTTTCCCATATGAGCTTGCCTGTATGACAGCAACTCCAAGTCTAAGTATTTGATTTCTTGAAATTAATTAAAAAAACTTAGCTCTAATATCTAAGCCATGAGAGGGAATATGAACTCAATAAGAGCCCCATAAATATTTTGATTAGAACAAGATGCTAATTGTTTTTCTTTATTAAAGGGAGGTGGTTGGGACCTTAGTACTCTGATGAGAGAAATGGTGGTTTTCCTTTTAAGAAAGAGATGTTGACTATATTAAGAACAAGGACCACAGTTTGAGATGGCTTAAAACAATTGGTAATTACCCAAGTAACAACTACTATGGCCCATTATCATGAGGCCTTAGGTTCAACAATCAATTGTGTGGCTATTGGCCACTTTTGTTGTGACTAAAGAAAACCGCAAGTTGCCATTATGGGGTGAGGGCCTTGTGGCCACATGGCACAATTTTAACTTGATTTACTTCCTTCTTAGGTCCCTTATCATTAGGAAAGTCACTTAGTCATTAGCTAAAGGGTCAATTTTTTAGTCCATACTTTCCTAATAGTGTTAGACAAGCATGATTGGTCCATGTTTGTAGTCAAACAATAACTGAACTTCAAGAAACTTTAAGGTACTTGAGACCTCAAAAACATAAACCATAAGCTCTAATTATAAAGAATTTTTTCATATTATATATCAATCAATGTAACATAGAAAGAAATTAAGATTTACCCATCATTTTCTCTATAGCAAACTAGTAATTGTACTGAACAATATTTTCTAAAATCAATAGCATTGACTAGCATATTCAATGGATACTCAATGAAGATATCGATATTGAATTGTTTTTGCTTTGGCTACCTCACTGCATGGGAAGCTTACCTCTAATTGTATATGCCCTACAAGACAAGTTATAGTTAGGTCTAAAAGACCACACACCTCTCTCTCTTGATTTCTTCTTCCTCTAATATTTTTTTCCTAAGCTGTGTGTGTGTGTGTGTGTGTGTGTGTGTGTGTGTGTGTGTGTGTGTGTGTGTGTGTGTGTGTGTGTGTGTGTGTGTGTGTGTGTGTGTGTGTGTGTGTGTGTGTGTGTGTGTGTGTGTGTGTGTGTGTGTGTGTGTGTGTGTGTGTGTGTGTGTGTGTGTGTGTGTGTGTGTGTGTGTGTGTGTGTGTGTGTGTGTGTGTGTGTGTGTGTGTGTGTGTGTGTGTGTGCGCGTGCGTGCGTGCGTGCGTGCGTGTGTGTGTGTGTGTGCGCGTGCGTGCGTGCGTGCGTGCGTGCGTGTGTGTGTGTGTGTGCGCGTGCGTGCGTGCGTGCGTGCGTGCGTGTGTGTGTGTGTGTGCGCGTGCGTGCGTGCGTGCGTGCGTGCGTGTGTGTGTGTGTGTGCGCGCACGCACGCGCACACATACGTGCGCCACAAAAACTAGGAATTAAGCTAAACAAAGCAACCAAATTATAATATTTCATCTCTTTCCCTAAAGCAACCAAACCATGATTTCTTCTCTTTTTATCTCTCTTTTCCATTTCAAATTTCATGATTCAGAAAGTAAAATTTGACAAAACAAAGTACATTATCATTTTCTCCATTTCTCTTGAGCTCATTACATAGACACCTAAACTCTCTCGTTCAAATCTATCATAAGAAAGCTCAAAATCTAAGTTTCTCATGCATATATATAAAAACAATAGACACTACATTGAAGCCATGGCTTTTCTCAATGACAATATGGAGGAGAGAGAGTAGTTAGAAGAGAAGCAAGTAAAGAAACTAAAAAACGTGAAAATTATATAGTGAATGAGCTATTACCATAGTGTTATTGTCGCCTTCACTCTCCCTCACTCTCAATGTGCTATTTCCTATAAAATATGTAGAGAAAAGAAAAGCTTCACTTGCAAGGTAAATTAAAATGATGACGGTAAAATCTCAAAATATGTGTTGCAACATACGTCAATATATGCATCAGAAAAAGTGCCAAAAAGTGTGTTGGAATATGTGGTAGAATATTTGTTTATATAATATCCATGTACATATCAATGGTTATTCCGATAGTAATAGTATAGAAAATATCAATGACTATACTGAACATTAAAAAAGTTTTGGAATCTTGTTGAAAACTCCTATCAATATCCCCACCATCTATTGTAGTGTAATCTTTTCAAAACTCTAATTCTCCAACATAACATATCTATTAAGGAGAAATTTACTAAATATGCATTTTTAAATCATAAGAATGGTTGAGATAGTCAAGCCTTGATAGTGGGGGGAACCATTTACATGGAAAAGCTTCAATGGGGTGATCCACTCTATGTTTTTCAATCATGTGAGTTTATAGGTGTCCAATTGTTTTGATCAAAAGTTACCCTTGTATATAGGTGTCCAATGCTTCTCAAAGTGCATGAATAAGGCCACTATCTCCATGTCCCCCTAAATTTGCCCTTTGTTTTGACTGGCCTTGTCATGTATAGACATTTTCATGGTAGAAATGGTTGGAGGTGTTCAATCTTTAATATCTTTGGGAAAATATGAACTAGCTTCAACATATCATGTTGGCACTAAGTGTGAGCTCGTTTCCCACCGCTTCTTGGAATCTATTGTGATGACTAAGTGGGATATGCAATCATTGATGGTGGTTTTGCTAGAACTTGTGTATGTTGACACACCGTAGGAGGTTGCCTACTTAGGTATGTTGAATAGCAACATGTAGGCTATTGGAAAGATGGGGAAATTGAAGAATATTGTAGACAAGCTAACGATGGACATGGTAGTGATAATATTGGGATCTCATTGTTGGCACCTGAAAGGGGCATGTAGCATGAATGTCTATGAGACATTAGGGGCAAGATGGGATCTTGACCCATTGGAATAATGTCCACTAGATCCTCTAAAATACATTGGCTTTCTCTTTCATGTTATGTTGGCAAACAAGATTCATGAATAGGATATTGGACATTGAAGCGACTCATCTTTGATAAGGTCATGATGTATGTTACTAATGTGAAAGAGGAATGATTCATGACACAACCAAAGAAAAGAGATAGGCAAAAAAGAAAAGTAAGTTGTGTTTTACATATCTTGGTCATGCATAGTTACAATTTAATATAATTATTGTTTGTAGTAAATGGTGGCAAAAGAAGATTTCTCATGCATTGTGTAATGATCAACAACCTAATTAGAAACCACTAGTGAACCACACTACACATGAACCTTAACACTAACAATATGGAGAGTTAAACCACTGCCTTAAGGATTATTAAATATCTTACTATAAATCATTACAAATCTGTAGAAGTAAGACTACACATTGTGTAAGAGGTTTAGGGTTTGACAAATTATGTAAAACTATTACACTAATCCTCAACCTTAAATAGAACTCCAAACATTAACTAAGCAGCATTCAACGTAGAATCTATGCACTAATCCTTAATCTTATGCTAAATCCAAAAACCATGCATTCTACAATTATCTATAACATATGCTAAATCCAAAACACTACACATTGTGCAAGAGTTTTAGGGTTTAGCAAATTATGTAGAGCTCTTACTTAACCTTAAGAAACCTATTAGCCAAGCAACATTCTATGTAAAATCTTCACACCATTGCTTACTCTTACACCAAACCAAAGCCATGCACTATGCAATGAGCTAGGCCATTAATAATGAACATTAACAACACAATGTATGAGACTTAAGTTGAAACATCTAATGTAAAACTTGACATTGAAATTGAACATCGTGAAAAACAAGAGCCATAAGATAATATCTAAAAATAAAACTAATTACCCAAGAAGATGTGTGGCAAATAAAAACCCTACATGTGATATATCAAATCTAGAGTTTTAAGATCCTAAACATTGAAGCTTTTTATCCAAAGGTATCATACATGTGTTGAAAGAAAAGTAAATAAAAACATTTATTTGGTACCTCCATTTTGACTATCTAATCATTTGAATTCTTATGCACATCATGATGGTAACCTTCTAAGGAATCTTTAGAAGTGCATTTGTTTGGTGTCATATTCATGCAAATTGAGAGATTCATGGTGAAATCATAGACAAACTGGTATTGCTCACATTCATGAATGTTCATAAAGCATCACCAAAGTGCAAGCATCACCAAAGTGTTGCATCAATAAGCACATATGACTTTGGGATAAATTGTGCACTTGAGAAACATGAATGCCCATGTTTAGAAACAAGATTTTCAAGTTTGAGACTAGAAGGTTCAAAATTTTCAAGTTTTGGAATCAAAGGTTTGAGAAAAAAAATTCAAAGTAGAATATATAAGCCATAAATTCCAAGTGATATTTTATTGCATTACCATCAATAAAATGATTCGTTTCTAGATTTGAGGATTACGATATTACATATAGTGAGTGCTTAAAATGCATTACTATCAAGAAAATAATTTGTCTCTTTAGTTGAGGATTACCATATTACCTAGTGTTTAAAATCTTCATCTTGTGAAAATTGTTTGAACTACCATTTTGACAAGATTTCAACAAGATTTCAATGTAGTTTCTAAAATATTTCTACTAGGTGCACCTCAAGTAAATGATTTCCTTAAAAAAAGTTACAAGAATCTGAATAGGCTTTTTACTGCCAAAATCTAGGGGCATAGTAACATTGGTTTTTCACATCCCAAGAAGAGGTGTCCATACAAAGAAGCTATCACTTTACTCTCATGGTGAGATATTTGTAGGCAATCTCATGTTATGTTCCATGCCTAGAACTCAAGAAAAAATCTTATACTTTATTTTTATATCTATAACTTCAATCTCTTCATTTTTATTTCAATAGTACAACTCATATGCAAGCCACTTGTTGCAAATCATTATATGGTACTTTTCAGAAGACCAACAACCCCTTTTAAAAGGTCATCATCACTGAAGAGGCATATCCAACTAATGCTTAATCATCATACTTCACTATCCAAAGTGTAAGGAGAGTGCACATAAGGGCCACTAATGACTACTTTTGTAGAACTTGCAAGCTTTATGCCTATAGATGTTGTGTTTGCATGGGCCTCTTATCATGCACTTTTCTCCTTGTATTCTTATTTTCTATATATTGTTGTTAATGGGCAGTTCTCTCCAAAATAGGAGCATATTGATCAATCCAACAAGAAAAGACACATAGATTCTCCACAACACACACAATGCATGCACGTGTGCACGTATGCACATGCATACACATCCATACGTACATGAACTTTCACTCTACAAATATTACACATATATAAATATGCTTAGTCATTGGATAATAAGTCATACATTCTAGTACTTTTAAAGAGAAGTATTGTTTGTGGTTTGGATGTATCTTACATTAGTGCCCCCCCTCTCTGCCACACACACACACACACCACATGGACAAGTTATCCTACCTCTCTAGATATATGTAAAACACCCTTTAACTCGGTTCTTACACAACAGTCTCATTAGGTTCACAAACACACACACTCACTCACACATTGCACACACTAGGTAAATGTACAACTCTCTTTCACTAGGTTATACAAGACTCTCACTAGGTTCACATGCACACCCACACCCACACATCACTATTTTTGTGTTGATATTACTATTATTGCCTTTAAAACACACACACACACACACACACACACACACACACACACACACACACACACACGTTATCCTACCTCTTTTTTGAGCTATGGTGTTGGCATCCAAATGGCCTTCTTTATCCCTTGCATGTGCTTCTTACAATGAATCCTCTATTTGATGCTCATGTGACACATCTTCAGAGTAGACTATATTGCCCTAATCTATACAGTTGACTTGCTATCATTTGATAGGATCAGGTCTTGAACACAATATGGGTTACTCATGCCTTTTCTATGGAGCATTCAAGTAATACACTCTCTAGGATATGCACAATATCATCTACCCAATAAATATCCAAATCAGCTTCAAAGAGTTGAGCCACTTGTTGAATCAAAAAAACAAATATGTATCAAGAATATTGTCATCAATACTAGTTACTTTTTTGCCACTCATCACTTGAGGCATCTAATTGACCATACATATAATATCACCTATCCTTCTACATGACCATAGAAAAATCAAAACCCCACAATTGTAGAATCCATCAAGCAATTCTTCTTGTAACATGGTCTTGTTTATAAAGTATAATAGCATTTGATGGCTTACAAAGAAGGTGAAGGGGGTGGAAACACAAGTAGATAATACCAAAACTTTTTCACAATGTATATAATTCATATTCCTTCCTTTTTGTTCAAATAGGTGAAAGAGGTAGACAATTCAGATAACACACATCCAACAACCACTAAGTCATCACACATACAACTAAAGAGATAGGTCACTAACTAACCACACTCACTAACTATGGTTGAGTCACACAGACCCATTTATTATGTCATGTCACACATGATGGTACCAGCTAAGCTACAATTGTACTACACAATGTTGGTGTATGCTACATTGAGCTTGATTCTCGACACTCCCCCCAAGCTCAAGTCAACTGTTGTACTCCAAGTAGCTCCTTGAAATAAATGAACTTATCTCTATCAAGTGATTTGGTAAAGATAGCAAGTACCTATTTGTCAGTCTTCACATGAAGCAAATCTATCTTTCTTGAAAGCACCATCTCCTTGATAAAGTGATAATGGAATTCAATTTGTTTGGATCTAGCATGATAAACTGGATTGCTAGCCAAAAGCATACTCCTCTCATGTTGTCACAATGACCTTCCTGTCCATCTATATACCCAAGTCATTTAGCAATTTCAAGGGCCAAACTACTTCACGTGCAACTAAGGTTGCACCTCTATACTTCGCCTCTGTGCTAGAGAGAGCAATTATAGGTTGCTTTTTACTACTTCAGTTAATCATACTACTTCCACGACTGAAGGCATAACCACTGGTTAATTGTCGATCATATGCACAACCAACTCAATCAACATTTGTGTATCCTATCAACTCAAGTGACTTTCCAAACTCATAAAACAACCCATAATCAGATGTACCCTTCACATACTGCATAATCCTCTTGATTGCATTCAAGTGAGCTTTTCATGGCTTTTGCATAAACTAACTGATCAGCCCCACTAAATAACAAAGGTTAGCACATGTAGTAGTAAGATAGATCAAACTACTCACCATTTGCTTGTACATTGTAGCATTCTCTATCTCATTGCCAACATCAACTCCAAGCTTTACATTCTGATCTAACAAGGTTTCCATGGGCTTACAGTCCATCATTCCATATTTGAGCAACATATCCTATGCATACTACTTCTATAGTAGCCAAATCCCTTGAGGTGTAGTCACTACCTCAATGCCAAGAGAATATTTTGGCTCTCCCAAGTCTTTCACTTTGAACTCTACCTATAGTCACTACCTCAATGCCAAGAAAATATTTTAGCTCTCCCAAGTCTTTCCCTTGACATGTAGTCACTACCTCAATGCCAAGAAATATTTTAGCTCTCCCGAGTCTTTCACTTTGAGCTCTTCCTGTAGCATAGACTTAATTTCAGCAATTCCAAAGTCATCATCCGTAGTGATGATCAAGTCATCTACATAAACTACCAAGAATACATAACATGTCCTCGTCATCTCAGTGAATATACTATGATATGCATTTTCCATTTGAAATCCAAGTTGATATAGATATGAGTTGATTCGCGCATTCTGTGCTCTCGGTAACCATAAAGTGCCTTTTTTAGCCAACACACGACTTGGATAATCTAGATGTCCATAGCCCCTAGGTTGCTCCATGTACACTTCCTCAGTCAAATCCCCATTCAAGAACACATTTTGGACATACATCTACCAAAGTTTCCATCCCTTAGATGCTACCAAAGCAATGATAGTTCTCATAGTTGCCATTTTAGCAACTAGGTTGAAAGTTTCCACATAATCAAGGCCATACTAATATGCGTAACCTTTACCAACTAACTATGGTTTGTATCTCTGCAAAGATCCATCTGCTTTGCATTTCACTTTGTAAACCCATTTGCAACCAATGGGTATTTTGCCTTCAAGCAATCTCACCAAATCCCAAGTGTCATTTTTAGCCAATGCAACGTATTCTTCATCCATAGTTGTACACCAATTCTCATCAATAACTACAATTAGCTTTGTTAGCTCTTTATGGCCCATCACTTTTTTCATGTAAGCATAATCTCTAGCTAAATATCCATTGTAAGTTAGCCTATCAACAAGTTTTCTAAATCTCTTTGACCTTCTCAATTGTGGTGCACTATGATATTCCCTCTCATGAGACAGCACATACCTATTTTGCCTAGCTCCAGGTGTAGTAACTAACGGTATACCAAGTTCATTGTCTAGATTGTCACTCCCATGTGACTCATAACCAAAAGTAAGTGGCCCAATAGCACCTTGAAATTTTTTTCCTTTATCTAGTCTCCCCCTCACTGACATATCCATGTGAGTGGACATAGAACCATGACTGTTCAAGCGACCTATCCATGGATTAACAGTAGAGGATGTGTCTCTTGTAGGCCCACTAACAATAATACTATCCATAGTACAAATTTCAGCATGAGTATCATCTATTGGTCCATTATAAATGACCACATTTTGATTGCCATACCAAGAAGACGGCTCATCAAATACAACATCTATACCAAACATTGTCTCATGCGTGGAAGGATTGTAGCATTTGTATCCTTTTCTGTCTAATGCATAGCCAACAAAGACAAAGTTGACTGCCTTTGAATCCCCCAGCTTCTTCCTTTTCTCATCATCAGGCATATGCACATAGGCAATATATCCAAAGACTTTTAAATGGTTGATATCATGTTTGTGCCAATACAGTTTCTCATAAGGCGTAATGTCATGAATGCTAACTGTAAGAATCCTATTTAAGACATACACTGCAATCACAATTGCTTCAACCCAATAATAGTTTGGTGAATTCTTCTCATTCAACATAGGTCTTGCAGCTTCCATGAGCACTCTATTTTTCCTCTCTACTACACCATTCTATTACAGTGTATAGCTGCATGTAAGCTACCTTTTGATTGCATGCTCAGACAAATACCTATCAAATTTATTAGAGACATATTTTCCTCCTCCATCTAATCTCAAGCATGAGATATAACACCCAAACTCTTTTTCAGCATGGTTTTTGAAATATTTGAAAACATCTAGCATTTCATCCTTGTGCTTCAAAATATACAACCAAGTGTATCTGCTAAAATCATTAATAAAGGAGACATAATATCTTGCACCACTAAATGATGCATTATGTGTTGGACCCCAAACATCTAAATGCACCAGCTACAATGGTCTAATGCTATTCCTAACACATTTGACAAACAAAAATCTAGCTTGCTTTCCAAATTGGCAAGTGAAACATACATGTCCTAAATCCATATACATGAATTTTAGCGAACCAAGTATAATCTCCTTCTATTACATGGTTTTTAGCTATTGTGTGTTAACATGTCCAACACACTTATTCCATATTTCTACATCTCTAACTGCTCCACTATCATGAGCAAACATGGCTTCATTTAGTTCAAGAGTAGTAAAATCCAAGGTAAATATCTTGCCATCCCATTTACCTTTTGCAATCAGTTTGTAGCCATTTCCATATTCTTTAATAAAACAACTATCTCTATTGAATCTGACTTGGAGATTCTACTCGGCATCCATTCGGCCATTTGTCCAATAGATAGAAAATTTTTGTGATAGATGGCACATGTAAAACATCATTGAGTTTCCTTTTCTTCCCATCATGCATGACCTATGGTACAACACTTGTATGCTTGATGTCATGCTACGTATCATCACTTGTATATACAAAGCCATGAGAGCTTGGAATCATCTCATCAAACCACTCTCCATGCAAGGTCATATGATTTTAGGCACCTAAGTCAATGTACCACTTTTCATCAACATTTCCTAGCTTAGGCATATGCTTCAATACATGTGTCATGGCAAACAACCTATTTCACTCATCAATAGGATTACTAGAGGATGCAAAGTTACCAGGATGTTTGCCCTTAGCTTTCATGTTAGCTTGCTTTTTATGATAGTCTTTTGCTATGTATCCATACCTACCATAATAATGACAATCTTTGTCTCTATTCAAATGATCATTAGACTGCCAAGAGCAACCTCTACCTCTAAGTGAGCTCCCCTATCTCTAAAAGATCGTGATCCTCTTTAACCTTGTGCATTTTGATTGTTCCAAGCATTTTGTTGCTACTGCCCATAGTTATTTTGAGGACAGAAACGTGGAGAAAAAATGTGATGATGGAGTGGGAAGGAGAGGATGATGACGAAGGGGATGAGGAGGGTGGTGTTGAGGGTGAAGATGGGGTGGGCGGCAGCCGCGCAACAGTAGCGTGGCATGGATGGCGGTGACCTGGGGCAGCACGAGTGCTTTGTTTCTCTCTCCTTGTGCCTCCTTCCCAAGCTCCAGGGGGGAGGTCTTATAGGTAGAGGGGGGGGGGGGGGGGAGATAGCCACACACGTGGCTAGTGGGGTGCTCCCCTCCATGCTCCTCTCTCCTCCACTTAGCTCCACTCCCTCTCACACTCCTCTCCCTTGCCATGCATCGACTGCTTTGAGAGGTACTTGAACATGCATTCAACCCAAGTTTGACTTCTTCAGGTAGCAACATTGCAAGCAACTCATCCCAATTAGGGGGTTCCATCCTTATAGAAATAAATGTGTCAAAGGCTTTATACTCTTTATTCAAACCATTCAAGGTAATTGTAATATTTTCACACAATAAAAGTTAGTTGGTTAGTTCGAAAGTTAGTTAGTCAATTAATAAGTTAGTAAGGTTACTAACTAAAGACTAATTAAAGTAAAAACTAACTAACATTAATAATTAAGGATTTTTATTTAATTAAAAATATTTTATTTAGAAAAATCGAGAGTCCTAAATCTGATATTTTTCTCGGATTGATAAGGACCGTGGCCACCCTTCACGTAAGTTACAACGTGAACGAGACTTATGAGCTATATTAATCACTAGTATTAATGTGTATAGTTTAGATGGTCCAAAAATATTAGATTTTGGGCAAAATTAGTATATTTTAGATATTTTAGGTATTATCCAAAAAAAGATATGGAGATTTCTAAAACTGGATGTCATTTAAAAGAAAAGATAAGTGATGTTTTAGTTAGTTTTGGAGATTTTGTAAAAAGAAAAAAATAAAGAGAGGATTTGCGAAATCGCGTGCGCCGCAATCGTAGTCTACAGGCAGTAGAGAACACTTCGAACAAAGAAAAGAAGGAGTGAACTAAGAGATTTCTAGTCAAGTGTCTTGGAGTTTTCCCCCTTTTGGAGCCAATGGAACCATCAGATTTATGATCTGAGCATAAGATCACTGATCTTTCCAAGATCCCCCTCCACAAAGAGCTTCACTTCTCAGCTACAAGCCCCTCTTCTCTAATTCACTATAAATGTGAGGCATGGGGAGGCACAAAAAAGCATAAGGAGACCCCAAGAGGGTGCAAGAGAGAGGTAGAGAGAAGGATACCCCTCCAAGAGATTGTGAGAGAGAGCTTGAGAGAGAGAGAGAGAGAGAGAGAGAGAGAGAGAGAGAGAGAGAGAAAGAGAAGAGTTACCCCGAGAGGCTGCACAATTCTCTCTATCTTGATTCTCAACTTAGCCATCTTCTCCTACACTCTCCCATCTTGAATCTATTACACCTTCTTAATCTCTTGAGTCTACTTGCAGACGATGGCCCCCAAGCAAAGAATGTCACGTATGGATGGCAATCCCATAACCAACAGCGAAGCTTCAGACGAAGGCATCACCGTCAACCCAATTGCGATACCGGTCGTAAGTAATGTATTTCCAAATTGATAGATGCATGTTTTGATTCTCGTATGAGATACGTTAGGCCCCATACTATGATGCACGAGTATAGGCCATTGGAAAGGATAAATTTCATCTCACCTACTCGAAAGATGGAGTTTGTGAAGTGCATATATCAAGGGAAGTTAATTGCACCTAGTTGCATATGGCTTATTTATTGGTAGAGCAATTACAAGGAAGAATTAGCCAAGGGTTATGAATGGTATAGTTGTCAAAAAAACGATGTTAAAAGATTGTGCATACAAGTACTAGATTAAAGCATAGTCAAGGGTTACAAATAGCATAATTACTAAAAGAATATGACATTAAGAATCATGAATGGAAAGTACTAGTTTAAAGTCTAGATACTTCAAAGGTACTTAGCCTAAGAGCCCAAATATTAAGAAGAACTAGATTCTGGCTCAATACAAGGCATGTTGGAGTTTAGTTACTTGAGATCATCTCACACTTATCTTATCAAGTATTTACACGTTATGCCTATAATATGTTTGATATATGAGGATAATTTCCTATTCGCCTCATGGTTTGACTATGAGTTGGTACAAGAAAATAATCATAAGGATTGAAACTAAGATGTCTTGAGATCCGTTGGATAACTACGACTTTCGCCAATCCAATTTAGGGTTGGGTTATTGATCAATGTAAGTGGCCTATAGAACTTACGTCATGAATAGTGTTTGAACCCTTAATATATGCCTTAGCCGAAGGAAGTGTTAAGAAACATTTTGCATAGTATCGCTCTTAGATCCCAAGGGAATAGCAAATATGCAATGGAAATGTTATATCGTCTATTCTTGCGTTGTTTGGCAAGAATACAATTGGTTTTTTTGACGGTTGATCTAACAACATTCTAAATGCTTTTACATTCAACTGGTTGTTAGTTGTTGTTTAGATGATTATTCCAAGTGCTTGTGATTTATGGTAAATGCATGGCAAGGGTCTGTGACGACAAGTCACCATGGTAATAAAGGAATGTTTTCTTAGAAAATGATATTAGGGCTGAATGCCTTGTTTGTGCTTGATTCTTAAAGGATTTAATTAAGGAAGGATAATTTGCACGAGTGGATCACTTCCATGATCGCACCGCGGATTAACCCAAAGAGGGCACTACTCGATTCATGGGCCGAAGGTCGAGTGGTGAAAAGGCCAACCACGGGAATAATGTTTCGCTCTTAGACAACTTGGAGGTCAGTTGGAGCTCTGGACACCCCTTGCTAGGTCTAGAATGGAGTTGAAGACCTCCATAGCCCCCAACGTCTAGGCATGTTAGGAGATCCTATTCTAGATAAAGGATTGAGTTTGTGGTGCCATGATATTTGGACCAGTTACTTCTGCAGGGCAGAAGGGATACTTTTGTTGAACAGAAGGGATACATAATTTATCCTGTATGGGCGGGAGACAAAGATTAACTTGAAGATAAGTTAAGGAAATTGTTTGAACTTGTTTCTCAATAGATTGCTTGCTCTATTTTCATGTCTGTGATATAAGTTATGCGAACGAACCCTGTTCCCTAAAAGGCTTAATTAATGAAGCTAACTTTAAGTGTCACACATAAATGTGGTAGGAACTAATTAGAAAACTAAAGCTATTAAGAGAAGCGGGTGGGCGGAACCCCCAACGGGTCCATCCTACGGCAGGGTGGTCCCAGAAAGCTGGGAGGCTTCTCACAAGGTTTACCATCTTCAACCTTAGAAATCGTTAGGATAGAACCTTGATTCATGCCGTTTTAGGGGACCGGAATGGGACTATGCAGTAGAGAGGTTGAGCAGCGCATCCCTCTCGTTTCCCATTCTCTTTGAACCAAGTGCAGCATGGGTCTGCTTCAGATTCGGTACCTCTGCGTAAATTAGGATGTCCAAAACCCGATGCTAGAATGCTATCAGGAGACCTTGACAACTAGGAATCTAAATTTCAGGTCAATCCTAGTGGGTTCGGCCGTGAACGTTCCGTTGCGAGGCGGATTCGAGAAACCCTAGGCAACAAAACTCGAAACATTCCATGGGAGTACCGAGCAGCGATGCTTAGATTCGTTTCTCGATAAACCGCTAAAAGCATGCCTGGATGGGCGAGCACCTTACAGTTGGTATCAGAGCAAAACTTCGTAATGACGCGTGATTGATTAATGTACGATTCATAGGCATATCTTAAACAAAATAATCTAAGTGGTATGGCTTGATTGTTAGGCACCTCTTGCACCCATAAATGCTGACATGCAAGAGAAGAAATTTCTTCTCAAGCAAATTAAGGCACCCGAGTTTGATGGAGAAGGAATAGATGTTGCAGCAGAGGTAGAGATATGGATTGAGTCGATGGACGATTATTTTGTTGCTTCGTGAACTGCTTCTACCAATCAAGCAATGATAGCCAAACTTAAGCTAGTTGGCCAGGCTCGGTTATGGTGAAAGCAATGCTGTAAAGATCAAGGTATTTTCTGAAGCCGCTATCACTTGGGCTCAACTGAAAGATGTTGTACGTGGACGATACCTTTTGCCAACCTACCAGACTTTGAAGATGAATGAATTCTTCAAGCTCAAGCAGCTGGAATTAACCCTAGAAGCTTACTACCGAAAGTTTGTAACCCTACTAAAATGCGCACCACCTATGGATATTGCGCAGCAAGTATCCAAGTTTTGCCATGACCTAAACACTCCTTTGAACCATCGTCTTGAAGCAATGCGTCCAACGGACTTGCAAGATGCATTACTCCGAGCGAATCCAATCGTCCAAGGATTTAAATCGGGAAATTGTAGTAAAGATGACTCTCGAGATCTAGGTAACAGATGCCATACATGTGGAGAGATAGGGCACATTCGTAGGAGATGTCCCTACTGTCAATGCTTCCATTGTAATGAGCTAGGACATATCCAAGAAGACTGCCCAAATCTAAGTCTAGAAGACATTAAGCCTCCAACAAAATGAAACTGCACAAGTGCATCGACAACACCTCTTTAGGATGACTAGAAATTCTAGAAATATTGTCGATATGAAATACAACTTGTATTGGAATAAACTTTACTATTGTAACTACAGTTAACTTGAGTAATATGAGTTGCATCTATTTTGAGCCTAGAACTTGCAAATGATTAGAGATACTCTGGCAAGGAATGACAGTTATAATGTGTAATGAATTTTTGCTAAGTCATTTCTTCTCAAATAATATAGATTGGGTCTTACCAGAATGTCGAAGCTTGGAAGTATTCTTTAGTATTACAAGCAAAGCCAATTGTCCATGGAGCTCAGTCCCGAGCTAAGAAGAGGACAATCTGGAAACATAGTTTCCAAGATAAAGGACCACTCCAATCTGCTAAAAGGATCCTAGGACAATTTGGTCTAAAGAAGAAAATCCTACCAAGGACAACCAAGAATCTTGTGACCACAAGTGGTAAAGTTCCGCGATGTTTCTATTGCAGGGAGTTAGGTCATTTCAAAAGGGAATGTCCAAAGCACCCTAAACACCGATGCTCTGAGTGCCACAACATTGGACATAACTATATCAATTGTCCCAATGGAACTCGAAGAGAACTTGAGCTTACAAGAAATGAAGTTGTACAAGCTCTAGTGATCTAGAATATACCAAGTGCTTAGGAAAAATCTAGAAGATATCCATGAGATGTAACTACAATAAATTTTCTCTTGTAATCAAGACTCGAATATATCAAATACAATAGGTTGTTTTTTTCAAAAGAACGCATGTCTGTGAGTGATCAGAGTAGTGCAACGAAAGCATGGTGGGACCATAACCCACAGATTCCAAAATGATACCTTGGTTTCTCTCAAGATGAGGACATCTCGATTTCTCTAAGGGGAGGAGGATGTAATATTTCCACACAATAAAAGTTAGTTGGTTAGTTCGAAAGTGAGTTAGTCAATTAATAAGTTAGTAAGGTTACTAATTAAAGACTAATTAAGGTAAAAATTAACTAACATTAATAATTAAGGATTTTTATTTAATTAAAAATATTTTATTTAGAAAAATCGAGAGTTGTAAATCCGATATTTTTCTCGGATTGATAAGGACCGTGGCCACCCTTCACGTAAGTTACAACGTGAACGAGACTTATGAGCTATATTAATCACTAGTATTAATGTGTATAGTTTGGATGGTCCAAAAATATTAGATTTTGGGCAAAACTAGTATATTTTAGATAATTTAGATATTATCCAAAAAAAGATATGGAGATTTCTAAAACTGGATGCCATTTAAAAGAAAAGACAAGTGATGTTTTAGTTAATTTTGGAGATTTTATAAAAAGAAAAAGTGATAAAGAGTATTGTAGGGGGAAAGCCTATGCTCAATTGAGGAGTCAGGTGGACCTCCTCTTCCATAAGGGGCAGCAGATTGTGAAGGTAGGCACTTGAGAGTCTCATGCCATGTATAGTAACTCAAGCCAAAAAGGTTGTCCAATAGGTCTCTTTCAAGTGCAAGGTATCACCCTCTTCTTGAAAAAAAAACCGTAATGGAAGTTATGCAACTAGAAAACAATTAGCAAGCAGTGTATATTTCAATTGGTTTAATATTAAATTATTTTACTATGTCAAATTTTTATTTGATCTCATTCCAATGGGATTTGTCACTCCAATAATCTAGATGATAATGTAGAGGCTGAAGTGGTTATTATATTGGAACATGACTAGGGTATGTGTATATGTGTATTATGCATGTGTGTCAAGTCGTGTTATGCATGCACAATGTGTGTAGGTGGTATAAGTTGTGTGTGTAGTTTGTGTAAAGATATGTATATATGTGTATTCACATGTACATTCACATGGATATGTGTGGGGTATGAGTATGTGCATACGGTGAGCATGTGGTGTGCACATGGAATGTGTGTGTGCTTGCCTTAAGTATGTGGGTATGTGACGTATATTTATGGATGTGCACATGGATTGCGAGGGGGTGTGCTAGGTGTGTGTACTTAATCATGGGAAAAGGTGTGCGTGCTGGTGGATCTAAACTATGACAATGTGGTGATGATGTTATGACGAGGCTACACAAGTGACTGTTGGAGTCCAATGTTGGTGATGGTTGATCTACGATGCTGGAGGTGGATGAGGCATAGGTGGTCATTGGCTAACTAATTAGTAGGTCAATTGTTCAAGTGCATAGGTAAAGTTGGTGGTGGTGGGCCATGGATCAAGGGGGAGGGGCAACAAGGGAGAGATAGGAGGGTGGGGAGGTGCAAGAGACAGAGGAGTAGGGAAAGAAAGAGGAGAGAGACATGGGAGGTGATAAATTTAGGGGAGGAGAGATGCAGGTGCTGGCGATGGAGAAGATGAGGGTACAAGTAGAGCTAATGGAGAAGATGAGGGCACAAGGGTGTAGGTAGATTGGTAGAGAAGATGGAAAGTGGAGGAGAGACGGAGGAGCTAGTGATGGAGAAGATGGGGACACAGGTAGAGATGATGAAGAAGATGAGGGCACAAGGGTGTAGGTAGATTGGTAGTGAAGATGGGAAGTGGAGGGGGATGGTGTCCGGTGTTGAGGGCAAGGGTGTGAGCTCATGATGAGTGGAAGAGAAGTTGGAGAAGGTGTGATCGATGGAGGGGAAGATGGGGGCATAGGTGGCAATGGCAAAGGGGGGAATAGGTGGCAATGAAGGGGAGATAGATGGGACACAAGCACAAGCAACAACAGCTAAGAAGGTGAAGGGGGGAAGGTAGGATGTGGCAGTGATGGGAGAGATGCAAGTGGTAGCAACATGCCATGAAAGAGAAGGGGGGAGAGTGGGAGAACGTGATGGGAAGCATAGGTGGTGGTGGGTCTCAACAAGATGGAGGAGAAGGCAATGGCAAGTGTAGGGGAAGGGGGGAACGGTGTCGGAGTGCATAGGGTTGAAGGTCACCACATGGGTTTGGCAAGAAAATTGGACAAGATAGATGGAGATGTGTCTTCAAAAGATAAGTTGTTTCCAGTGAATGTTTAAGGGTTCAAGGGAAACTTCACGGTCATCCATAGAGGTTTGAGAGAGAAGAATGTATATGGGTTCAAGAGCTTAGAATTTAGTGATGGTAGAGATAAGAGAAGGGTTGAAGGCTTCAAGCCAAGTTGTCAAAGATGTTAATAAAGCTTCCAACTGCATGTTCTTAGCAAAGATCACAAGAGTATTACCTCATGAGATCTAAGTCAAATCAAGCTTGTTTAATTGACTATAAGAGTAGTCTCAAGATATGTATTCAAGTACAATAAGTCGTCATATAACATAAACAACTTTGCATTCAATCATTCATACATGATGCCAAAGTATGAATCAACTTTGCATGATTACATTCAATGTGGATTGTTAGGGACACAAGACTATGAGTCAATTACAAGGTTTGTAGAGTAAAAGAGACTTGCTTCAAGAAAGCATCAAATAGATTTTCTGATAAGGTTAAGTTATTATAGCCAAGAAATAAAGGGAAAAAACACTCCTCTTAATCCAACTCAAAGCATCTATGAATGATCTACAAACATTGCCCTACCATAGGGGCACATAAGACTTGCATATCTTGTTAAGATGACTTCTGTAGGGCAAGAATTGAATCAAAATTTCAATGTTGTAGCTAATTCTTTGATTATGTCCGAAGATTTTTGCCCCAAATCAACCCAAATAACTTCTGGGATTCACCTCTGATGATAGCATAAGCTTCCCCTAACATGGAGTGCATAGATAAGCCAAATGCAAGTGACTATCATACCGTATGAAGCAATAGGGAAGAAAAAGGACCTATTGTCCAAAAAAATCACTTTGTTGGCTGCCTATTTCAGCCCATATATATGGCTTCAACCTTCCAAGAAGATTCTTTGATTAGGTACAAAAACAGCCCCTATATTCAAGAGCATGTAACAAGCAATAGGTAGCTTGCATTAGGCATGTAGAAGTAGGAGGGAAGAAGGAAATCCTATTGCCTTTTTCTGCCCTGTTATTGGCTACCTATTTCAGCCCCAAACATGTACATAGAGCAATCAAGATGTTCTTTTGATACCCCTTCCACAATGCTCATGCAATGTCAACTTGCATCAAGCATATCAATGTCAAGTAAGACCAATGATTGAACATGAATCTTCAAGCAGAGAAGGATATGTGTTGTTGTCCACAATACTTTGTTTGGGCTACCTATTTCAACCCATTTTCATCACATAATCAAGTCAAGAAAGCTTCTTGATAATCCTCTCTTCAAGCTTCTACCATGGTAGCTTGCAATTAACTCCCAAGAGCAAGAATAAGCCCTCCTCTTTATACATTTTTACCATGTTTTACATAGCCAAGAGTGGCCTTCCATTTTTGTCATTGCATGGGAAGAGAGGTACTTACACATCAAGTAGAGTCCTCTTCAGTTGCTTGTGGTTGCATGGCTTGAGCTCCTTTGCATATGAGCTTCATTATCCTCCATCCAAGATGCGCCCTGTTTCAGTCTTGAGAACTGCCTGAAAAATGTGGTGCTAATCACGTTGTCCTCTTGTTTTCTTTCTTGACTATTTCATAGGTATCATTAGCCACACAAGTAAGGTGCAAGACATAGACAATGTCCTATGCTCACAAACATAGTAAACTTCATGAACTTTAGTGATTCTTTATAATGAACTTGTGAGTCATGTTTTTGGAGTAACTACATCACTGACATATGTAGTCAGGGCCTCAACCAATCCATATGATTGTCCATGATTATATATACCATGACATATGTAGCATGACTTTTAGAACTTCATTTTCTCAAGTAGTGAATATACTCTTAGAGAGGAAAGGTTTCAAGCTAGAAGTCATCACACATTACCATTTAACCAAGTTGAATGTTTCTTCTAAACAATGAATGATTTATAGAGCATACATCATGTCCCATGGAGCAGACTTAGGTGACTTAGTCTTGACGAAGCATGAAATACACCTTACAACTTGTCCTTACTAAGAGCTAGCAAGACCATCACATAAACAACCAAACTGTAATTTTCACATCATGAGCCTAAAATCCCATGACATTCACTCCCTCCTAAGATGCACATCCTCCGGCATGTGCCACTTCATGAATTTGCAGTTTTGGGAGACTCTTCTTTTGTCATGTCCTCGTCTTCATCTTCGAAGTCTTCTTGCTCTTACATATCTTCAAGTCCTTGACCTGTTTCTAAGTCTTGTAGTTCATAGGTAGATGCTTCTCATGGTTTAAAGAGCTTGATTTGTTTTCCAGCTATTGGTACTTTCATTCTTGTTCCATCTAATTCAGCCAATGAGTAGGTAGCATTGTCATGAACAACCTTTACCACATACGGGCCAAACTAACGCTTTACCATTTTCTTGGAAGCATTGTATTAATTGTCTAGGCTGCTGTCATAGACAAGCACCCAATCATTTTCTTGGATAGCTCTTGGTTGAAGTTGATGTTGCCTATCAAATCTTCTTTTGTTCTTTAGTCGTGCTATTTTTAGCTTTTGAATAGCTGCTTAAACATCTTCAGACCTTCTTTCTAGCTGCCATATGCGCAAAGTCAGCAACTCTTCTCTACTAATGCCTTCCTCCCAAGGTAGAAGAATCCATGTGAGAATAGATTCTTCAATTGGGATAATTGGTTGTTGCCCATGCATAATTTCAGCTAGCGTATGGCCAGTTACGGTACTGTGTGTAGTTCGGTCAACCCATAATGCAAAAGGGAGCATTTTAGACCATTCTTTAATCTTTCCTCTACAAGACTTTGCTAGAGCTTTGAGAATAGGATGATGCCCTCTCTCACTTTTCCCATTGCCTTTAGGATTGTATGCTGATGTCAAAGCCAACTTAATACCCAATTGAGCAAAGAAGTTGTGTGCCTCATCAGCATCCAACTCTCCTCTATCTGCGATTACTTTGCTGACATAGCCATATCTGCAAAACACTTCTTCAAGCAAAAAGCAACAAACAACTTGAGTGGTCTTGGTTGTTAAAGCTTTACCTTCAACTTGATTGGTTAGATCTTCTCTTGCAAGCACTAAATATCACATATTCCATATCCCTATAGTCATGGTTACAAGATCAATAACCCATCTATAATGTATAGACAAGGGATAAGTCGGTTGTAATCCATCTCGATGCTTAACCATAGAGTACATCTGACACACATAACAAGCTTCAACAAAATGCTCTACATCTTGATACATGTTCTACCACCAGTATTTTTCTTTGACTTTAATAAAGGTTCCCCATATGCCTCTATGGCCGGCCCACAAACTTTCATGAAATTCCTTCATTACTTGTTGTTGCAATCTTTTGTTACTTAAAACTCGAGCAGGTGCTCCTTTCTTCTTCTTCGTGTGCTTCCATAGATGCCCATCATTAAGAAAAAATCCGTAAGCTTTCCTTTTAATATGCTTGAACTCCTCATCAGTCCAAGTCTCCTTCTTCTTCATTGTGCTCAAATATTGGCCGATCTTTAGCCAAAATCTTCTTCAGGGAAATGAGCTAGAACTTGAGTAATGCAATGAGCATGTTGGCTTCTAGCTGACGACCCTTCTTCTATAGGCAAATCTTTAATCTTTGTTGCTGTTCTCTGATTTAAAACATTACCTTTTTCTATTCTTGCTGTACTTAATGATGTACAATTAAAAAGATCAGCTACACTTGATGTTTTCAACTTTGGTTCTGTATATGCAACAACTGAAAAGGTATTTTCAGTAGTCATGGAATGAAATTCAGCAAGTATAGACTCTTCAATTTCATCTTCTTCCATCAACTCCTCTTCATTGTCATATCTTGTGCATGACAACATGCCAGCAACTGGATTCTCCTTTCCTACAATATGTTTTAATTCGAGGTTGAGAGATTTGATATATGCAATCCATCTTAGCATAGCAAGGTTGGGTGTAGAGCAGTTGGCAATCATGCCCAAGAGCGAAAGAAAATCAGTTTTTACCACTACAGAAGCACCTATAAAGTATTCACGATCACACTTTAATGCTGTTACAACTCCCCACAATTCCCTTTTTACTTGTGCATATCTTCTTTGACGTTCATTGAGAACCTTAGCTCCAAAACTAATTGCATACCTGTTACCTTCAAGATCTTCTTGGCCAACAGTCCATCCTATCCCAATGGGACTTGTATCCACAGTAAGGATGATGGGTTGTCCATTTGAATAATCAACCCTTTTGAGAGTGGGAGCTGGAAATTAATAGCTTCTTTAATTTGTGTATAGTGAGAGTATGCTCTTTTCCCCAAAAGAATCATTGGCCTTTTCTTAATAATTGATAAAGATTTTCGACTACATGAGCAAAATGTGGTATCCATATGAGATAGAATACACATGCGCTAAGAAATCTTCTCACCTCTGGATTATTTGTGCATTTTTCTTGCATTTTGTTGATGGAATCTATCTTGATTGGTGAAGGTTTACGTCTGTAGGGGCCACATAGATGTTCGACTATTAGGACTTATTCAACTCCAAAATTTGATTTAGCTCCAGAAAGAGTAAGATGAACCTCTTCTAGCCTTGTCAAAATCCTATCACAATCATGAATATGGTTAACTACAAATGTCCTGTAGCCACGTTCGTCAAGCTCCTCATTCTTTTCATTGAATTCACATCCCTTGATAGGTACATCATCAAAAAAAGGAAGAGTAAATTGTGGAATAAAGTCCCTTAATACTTTGTCCATGGTGTTCATCATATGGGCCACATATATTTGTTACACCTTGCGGTAGAGTACATATGCGGACCAATCCAAGAGGTGTCTTCATTGTGGTAATGTCTCGGCTCTCTAATGAAAGTTGAAATTGGTCATATCCTGAATATAGGTCACCCATGGAATAAATTGCTCTGCCTACAAAAGCTTCAGAAAACTCGTCAACAATTGGACCCAAACCGACATTTTAGATTGTGATTCGATTAACATGTTGTAGGATCTTGAATGAATCGTAAAGATCCAATTTTCTTGGGCACAGTAAACCATTAATTTGAGTAAGGTGCTGAAGAAGGTTCTAAAATCTTCATTCTGATCTTTTCATTCGGAAGTTTCAGTAATTTGGAAAAATGTGCCCTTGGAATAGGAATAGGCTTGAGGTTCCAAGGCACATGTGGAACCGTAAAAATGACCACAGGAGCCACAATATTTGGATCCACACAGCCTATTTCACTTGGCTAAAATGCAAAAGCTTTGCCATGTTTCATTAGCATTTGCATAAAAGAGCCTCTTTCAGCTGATGATTAACATGCTCAGTTAACCATCATGGTTAACTATATAAAAGAGCCCAAAATAGGTGATAATTCTTTCATTAGGAGGCAAAGGATATTCTAGCAATCAATCTCTGTTTCGATGATGGTTAATACGCACAGTAAGAAATTGGACAGCTCGTACATTATCCTTGCTTCAGATTCAAGCATAGGAAGAGCCATCATCAAGAGCTTTTATTTCCAAGCGGACTTCAGAAATGTAAGGTTGCCCAAGAATGATAGGGTAACTATAAGAGTCTTGAACAAAGTGAAAATTGCCTTTATGTCTCCAATAGTTACTTGCAAATTAGGACATGCAGCATATAACTCTCCAGAAGAATTGTTTGCGGCTCTCATTCGCCAGCCTGGATCAACATCTATGGGCCATTTGCCACTTTCATAGAGACTCCTAGCCATGATGATTATCTAAGAACCATGATCTAAGAGTGCAATACATGGTGTTTCTTTTTCTCAAATTTTGACAATTGTCTCTGTTGTTGCTCTTACCCAATGCGTACAAGAGTAGTGACTGCTTAGAATGAATCAAGTTTCTTCCTCATCATGCATGTGTTGTAGACGGCCTTCTTTTTTAGAGATAGACTGCCCAACCAGCTTGGACTAGCTGACCATTACATTTTCAGCCTTCACTTCTTCAATTTCTCCATCCATGCTTTTTTTATCTTGAGCTTCAATTGCTGCAATTAATTCCTTCAAGCTGAATCTCTTGTGCCTTCATCTTCTCTTCATCCTGCACATACACTTGAAGAGCTTGCAAAAAAGCATGCACTGTTTCTTCAGCATCATCACCAATATATTGTCTTTTTCTTTTGATTACATTAATAATTACGTCATGACATTCACATTTGGCAATTCTAAGAATTTCTCCTAAGGTAAACTCAATTTTTCTTCCGAGAATTCATTTTTCTAGGACTAGTTTGAGATCAGTTGCAGTTTCTATGTCAGACTCTGCAATTTGTAGCCTAGCTGCTTGCCTTTCATTTTTCCTTCAGCCTTCTTGAATTGTGTGCTTCTTTCATCTCTTAATCTGAGTTTGTATTTTCAGTAGGCTTTGGTTGTTTAGGCGTTCTTCTAGTTATCCATTTTCGGAGGGCAAGAAGGGGAAGGACCAGGATCTTCTTCTCTTCTCTTTTCTTCAACCAAGACATCTTTATGATCAACTTCAGCCAAATGTGTAAAGGCGGAGAAAGAATCTACCAATTCTTTCTAACCAGTTATCCCTTGAATGCATTGACTGGTGTTAGTCAAATCATCTTTAGCTGCTTTGCCATGTTCCATTTGATCTAATGCCTACATCCATACTTTAGATTACACATCAGCTTTACATGCTTTCAAATTGCAGCTCATAGGTAGCCGCATCAATTGATGCGTAGGTATTCTTTACAGCTAAATCTTCTAATATTTTCTTCATTCCACCATTGCCAAAATTTGACTCCAGTGGAAGACCACAGTTTCAACTGTATGGAATTTTCCGTCTTTCCAAAAGATGAGCTTTTGTGCTTCAGCCTCACGAAAGGCAATACATGTCCTCTTGTTGTGTTGTTGGCTGTCACACCAAATGCAGCGCCTCTTATAGCCTTCTATCATGGGTCTTTGAGTTGATGATTGTCCTCATTCTTCAATTTTGACATCCGACTTCTCTACTTTGGAACTAATTTTTGTAAGATTCAAATGAAGATCTCTCATTCTTTTAATGAGTTCATCCATGAGATAAGTTTTAGAAGGAACAGAAGAAGAAAGAGTTGGTCAATTAGTCAAATAGATAGGGGTTTTTGGAGGTGGATCGAGCTCCATCAATGGAGTTGTTGAAGTTAAAGTAGAGCCCAATCTTAGTCACATTTGCTCTCTTCGAGCAATCATGTTAACTACATCAATAACATCTATCCATACAATTTTGACTCCTATTTCGGAGGTAGCATCCTCTAGGAGATCAACAAGCTTCTCTTGCAGGATGGGATCTGCAGCCTTAAGAAATAATTCAATCTTCTGACCTTCCTTACTTTATTGGTCTTCAGCATCAAGTTGTCCAAATTTACTTTCAAACTCATGATATAGAGCTGTTGCATCTAATCCTTTGTTGGGTTTCTCAACCCAATAAGTGAAACTTTTCTTTGTCATAAGGCCAGAGTCTTCTAAGAAGAATTCTTTGTGTAGGGCTTTTTTAAATGCAGCCCAATCCACATCTCGCTGAAAAAGACCATGGATTCTCTCTTGAAGACCGTGCTTGGCTAGTCTAGCAAAATAGCGACTCCATGCATGTTGTGGTACACCAAAGAAGAGCATTTTCTCAACATACAATCGAATGAAAACAGAGAGATTTTGACCATTAAATTGTTTTAATTCTCACCCAACTTCTTCTAGGGCCTTGATAGCTATGGAGTCAGACTTCTCTTCATCTTGCCTTTGTTGTTGTTGTTGTAATATTTGAATTTGTTGTTGTTGAGTCTGCAGAGTATGCGCACCAACTGTTGCAGAGTATCTCTTGAAGAATCCCCCATCTTGAAGTTTTCTTACAATCGACCTTCACGTTGAAAGGTGAGAAGGATCAAAGCTTGCACTCGAGAGCTATGGCGAGAGAGCAAGAGCAAGAAAGAGAGAGACAAGAAATGGGAACTCCAATAGTCACAATATGTTACTGGGCCTTCCTTTATTCAAACTGTCACTGAAAGAATAAAGAATAAAGTGACGGTGATGGGCGCCCGCCACCTGCAGTGTGCAGTGGTGGTGACTGTCAGTGTAGTAATACACGAGCGGCTAGGCGGAGGCGTCTTTACCCCCAACAACCTCCCACTTAAAGGCGAATTTGCCCGAATGAGGAGTGAAAAGAAAAAGAAAAAGACAGTACAACATGTACACATATACAACATAATGAGGAAAGACATCATCTCATCCCATGCCCATTAACCTCCTGAAGAAGGCAAAGCGCTCTATAGAGAGGCTTTTCGTGAGCAGATCTGTAGGATTCTGGTCAGTCCAGATCTTGACAAGGTCAACAGACTTGTCCTCAACGACCCTACATATGAAATGATACCTCACCTCAATGTGTTTCGTCTTCGCATGGAAGACCGAATTATTGGCTAACTAAATAGCACTCATAGAATCCGAATGCAGTGTAGGGATAGCATCAATACCAACGTCAACAACCAAATGACCCAACCAAATGGCCTCCTCGCAAGCCTCAATGGCTGCAACATACTCGGCCTTTATAGTAGAAAGGGCCATGCATTTCTGCACCCTGGACATCCAAGAAATGGCACCTCTAGCATAGGTGAATACATAGCCAGAAGTGGACTTCCTACTATCTGCATGTCCTGCATAATCAGAGTCAATGTACCCCACGACTCCTGTATCCTGGTTGCCATGGCATATGCACATATCTGCAGTGCCCTTCAGGTACCTCACGATACCCTTCACGGCATCCCAATGCTTCTTGCCAGGTGTAGCCATATAGCGTGCCACAACACCAACTGCAAAGGCAATATCTAGACAAGTGGCGATCATGGCATACATAAGACTGCCCACTGCGGATGCATAGGAAAACTTGGCCATCTCAGCCCTCTACTCATCTATCTGCAGACAATCAGCCTCCTGTGATACTTTCACATAAGAAGGCAATGGATAGCCAATAGGCTTTACGTCTTGCATGCGAAAGTGCTCAAGGACTTTATGAATGTACTCCCTCTGTGACAAGTAGAGAAGTCCCTGATGCTGCCTGTCGCGTCTAATGTGCATACCAAGTATGTGAGCGGCATGTCCTAGATCTTTCATCTCAAAGCTCTTCTTGAGTTGAGCCTTAAGAGCATCTAGCTCATCATGAGCTTTCCCTGCTATCAGTATATCATCCACATAGAGTACCAAAATCAATAAAGAACCATCACGGGCTTTCTTCGTGTAAAGACACGGATCCATAGCACTCCTGCTGTAGCCCTGTGACTGCATAAAGGCATCACACTTATGATACCACTCCCTAGGTGCCTGCTTCAAGCCATAAAGACTTTTCTTCAATTTGCACACTAGGTGCTCCCTGCCAGGTTCTGCAAAGCCCTTAGGCTGCTCCATATAAATCGCATCATGCAAGTCTCTATGTAAGAAAGCCATCTTGACATCCATCTGGTATAAATCCAAGTCAAGCTGAGCAACCAAAGCCAAGACTAAGCACAGGGTGGTCATCTTAACCACAGGAGAAAAGACCTCATCAAAGTCCACACCATGCTCCTGCTTAAAACCCTTTGCTACCAATCTAGCCTTGTATGCCAGCTTGGGGTGTCCATGATGGCTTGGGATGTCCACGGGTACTTTTCAGCTTGTACACCCACTTGCATGGCAACACCTTCTTGCCCTTAGGCAAGGAAACCAAATCCCAAGTGTCATTCTTATGCAAGGAGTCTATCTCAGACTGCATAGACCTCTCCCAGGAGTGACTGTCACCCCTGCGCATAGCCTCATCATAAGTGAAAGGCTCTCCTACATCTATAACCAAGACATAATGCATCGAGGGTTGAAATCTATCGGGTGGACGTCTGTCTCTAGTAGACTGCTGCCTGTCCAATGCCCTGACCATGAGCATCTCCTGCAGCAGCTATAGGTTGTCCAACTAGCTACGTGGGAGCTCTCGGCTCCTCCTGAAATATGACCCTGTAGATCTCAACAACTCTCTCAGGTTGCCCATGCATCTTGTCTTCATGGAAGACTACATCATGACTGTGGATGACTTTCCACGCTTTCGGATCCCAGAGACGGTAACCCATCTCGCCTGCATCCCCATAACCAAGAAAAATGCAGCTGACACTCTTAGGATCCATCTTACTTCTCTTGTCCCTGGGCACATGGCAAAATGCCTCACATCCAAAGACACAGAGATGCGCATAAGAGGGAGGTTTTCCAGTCCATACCTCCTCGGCAACCTGGAAATCCAAACCAGTAGAAGGTGATCTGTTTATGACATGCACAACTGTACTAACTGCCTCAGCCTAAAAGCTCTGTGGTAGGCCTACATGGCTAAGCATACTGCATACATGCTCCTGGATGGTTCTATTCATCCGCTCAACCAAACCATTCTAGGGGGGGTGTAGGGGGCGGTCAACTGATGCTTAATACCCCTCTCATCACATAAATGCTCAAAAGCACGTGAGACATACTCACCCCCATTATCTGTCCTTAGGCATTTTAGCCTATACCCAAACTGGTTCTCAACCAATGCAAGCCATGAAACACAGCCAAGACATCGGATTTCAGCTTAATGGAATAAGCCCAAAATTTTCGTGAAAAATTATCTATGAAAGTAACAAAATGGCACCACCCATAGACTGACAAGGCATGGGCCCACAGACATCCGAATGTACCAATGCCAAGGGTTCACTCATGCATGGCCTACCAGACTTCTTATGCCTAGACCTAGTCTGCCTGCCATAAAGACAATGCTCACATGAATCAAAACATGCATAATCAAGGGGCGGTAAGTACTGCAAACCAGAAAGCATTTTCATTCCCTTCAAAGACATATGGCCCAAATGGGCATGCCAAAGAGATACATGTGGGATAGAACCCATAGACAAAACATGATCAAGGGAAGAAGCGGATACAAGCAAGGGATAGAGGCTGCAAGGGATAGCCCGAAACAGGACGGCATAAATGAAACCACTCTCGGCAAGGTGTCACATGAAAGGATGCACCTGACTCCAAGAGCCAACACTGTGCATACATAGAGTGTATCTCTATCATCTGCGAAGCACTAGAAGAAGCTGCAAGGATATAATCATCATCATCAACATCCTCAGGCTGCATAACATTGATCTCTTTAATTTTAACACTGGACTTTGCAGGCACTATGCTGCGATCAGAAGACTTATCCTGCACTTTGTCTTTCCCCTTATCTTTGCACCTTTCATTGCACAGTTCATGGCATTATGGCCTAATATGGCCCTTTTTTCCACAATGGTGACAAGTAACATCTTCATTCCTGCCACGACATTTACTACGTGACTTCCCATGAGACTTGGACTGAGATTTTTGAGAATCCCGTCCACGGCCACTGTCACTGCCATACTTTCCATATCCATCATTCCTGTCTCTAACTATCATAGCATGCGACATACGAGAGGCATCCAAATTCTTACGGTTAACCTCTTCCTACAGAAGAGCACTATCAACATCAGATAATTTCAAGGTAGCAGTAGAGGCACATAATGTAGTGCAGAATACATCCCATGACTCATTAAGAGTACCAAGCAAGAAAAGAGGAGTGACATCCTCTGCAAAAGTGATGTCCTGCAAAGTCAAGTTCTTGAGTATAGCATGGAACTGGCTCAAGTGAGCAGACATAGTCACATTCTCCTTCATACGTAGATCCATAAGCTGCTTCAGCCAATACATCTGACTCACTGGACTTTTCTTGTCATAGAGATTTTTTATTTTATCCCACAACTACCATGCACTTTGTTCTTCCTCAAATACATTGTAATGAACCTGTTCTGTGAGAGATAATACAATAGTGGACTTGCATAACTCATCAAGCTCAAGCCATTCCTCATCTGCCATAGTTGCAGGCAGATGCCCGCTCAGCCTCAAAGGTTTGATATGTGATTTCTGCACCAACACCTGTCAAATCTGGCTCTTCCAATAAGAGTAATTTGTACCATCAAGCTTAGTGATGTTGAAAATAGCATGATCAATGGACGAACTCGCCATAATGCAGGCTGGAAGACTGTAGACAGTTCAAAACTGTTTGCTGTTTACTATAGAAAATGGCAAAAAAATCACCAAAATCGAGAGAAAATGGCGAGAAGTGTAACCAAAGCTGCTGTCCACCAAGTACTAGTGAAAGTACATCATTTCAGAATATTTTAGCATGAAAAATCCATGTCAGTCCATACATATATACTTGCTGTAATAAATTACAGATTTCAGTAAATGAGAGCTAACAGTGCCAAAATCAGATCCCAAGTCAATCAGATACTGCCAAGACCAAAGCCCGCATCATGCGGGCATAACATAGACATATGACAATCGATAAGCATGAATCCAACACCTAAACATGTCATACAGACATTTGCCAGTGAGTAGGCACACCCCCCAGTCAACGGGGCAAAGTGTTCCTGCCACTACCAAGACTTGACACAAGTAGGTGTCAGCTCACAAAGAGAGGGACCCAAAGCAAAGAGTCAGCTCATAAGCATCAGAGGAACCAAGACATATGAACCATGCATCATCCTGAAGGGTAAAAGATCCCAAATAGTCTTAAAAGCTCAAAGAGCATAGACCGCCTGCTCAGTGGGGCTGTCAAGCATCCAAAGACGCTCCCACTGGCACAAAAGCCGTAAATATCAAGCAACAAAGCTCAAACAAAGCATGTATAGGCACCAGTGACCAGTGTCCAAGATAAAGCATCAATGGTACATCCCGGACATGTAGGTGGTAGAGCATTTGTATGTAGCTTCCATAAGCATGTAAGACATCAAGTACATCCCAAGATACAACTCTCGCAAGCCAATAAATAGCTCAAGTAAGCTCCCGGAATCCAAGGTCAAGCCAAGATCGAGCTCCAGTAACAATAGGCTCCAAACAATGTAACTAGATGTAGTAATGGCATAGGCTAAGCATGTCAAGACCGGTCAGACATAAGCAACATACATGCCATAAGTACATCCAAGACAGAGCATCCAAATGCTTTGCAAAGCGAGCTCAAGCTCAACCAACGATCCCGAATCAAAACCAAGCTCTATGTCGAGCCCCAAGTGTCAAGTTGAGCCCCAAGTGTCAAGCCCGAAACATAGCCCGAAAAGCATAGGCATAAGCATATGTGAGTAAAATGACTTCAGCCCAACTGTGTTCATCAGTGATTTATTGTTCAAAACTGAGAATTTCAGCACCAAAATCAGCTCCAAATGGTTGCTAAACAATAGGCATACATTCCCCTAACATCCAGGCATCAAATGGCAATGCCAAACAAGCTGTAGCATCAAATATCAGTGTAACACTATCATAAACTGCCTATGGACTATTATGATAGTCCCAAAACAGTGTTAAATCTGTCCAAATGCTATGCCAACACATCAACCATCAAAACCAAGCATCAAAGCATGTTCATATGCCCGAAATGGAGCCTTTCCAAGTGCCAATGGAGGGGGACAGCTGCTGTTGTGACTGTCAATGCTGAAGACACATATGGGAGGGCTGCATGATTGTGCCAACTGTAAATGCTGGTCTTGGGGCTACAAAAAATGGTGGCCAAGCTTCAAAGGGGTCCAGTTAAAGCCAAGGAAGGCCTCAAACAAGCTCCAGCAAAGGGGAGAGCAGCCCACATATGAAATGAGAGCTGGGAGTGTAATGGCTGCCCTGTTTCAAGAGGGCTGAAAAACTGAGGTAAATCCTGTAAAGAGTGAAGCAATACCTCTGTGTAAATGCCTTGAGGGTGCCCAAAGGGGCCGGGAAGGTGCTCGGGAAGCCGAGGAGTGACGGGAGTTCAAAGGAGTCGGATATGGCTGCCGGGAAGGAGACCCAATGTGACTGGGGATTCGATGGGAAGCTAAGAATGCAACGAGCCAAGATCAAGAGTTGGGAAGCCGAGCTCTGATACCAGTTGAACGGTGAGAGGGATCGAAGCTTGCACTCGAGAGCTATGGCGAGAGAGCAAGAGCAAGAAAGAGAGAGAGACAAGAAATGGGAACTCCAACAGTCACAATGTGTGACCGGGCCTTCCTTTACTCAAACTGTCACTAAAAGAATAAAGAATAAAGTAAGGGTGACGGGCACCCATCACCTGCAGTGTGTAGTGGCGGTGACTGTCAGTGTAGTAATACATGGGCGGCTAGGCGGAGGCGCCTTTACCCCCAACACAGGGGTACTTTTCAGCTTGTACACCCACTTGCATGGCAAAGCCTTCTTGCCCATAGGCAAGGAAACCAAATCCCAAGTGTCATTCTTATGCAAGGAATCTATCTCAGACTGCATAGCCCTCTCCTAGGAGTGACTATCACCCCTGCGCATAGCCTCATCATAGGTGAAAGGCTCTCCTGCATCTGTAACCAAGACATAATGCATCCAGGGCTGAAATCTATCAGGTGGACATCTGTCTCTAGTAGACCATCTCACGGCAGGCTTTGCTGCCTGTCCAACACCCTGACCATGAGCATCTACTGCAGCTGTAGGCTATCCAACTGGCTGTGTGTGGAAGCTCTCGGCTTCTCCTGAAATATGACCCTGTGGATCTCAACAACTCTCTTAGGCTGCCTATGCATCTTGTCTTCATGGAAGACTACATCATGACTGCAGATGACTTTCCACGCCTACGGATCCCAGAGAAGGTAACCCATCTCGCCTACATCTCCATAACCAAGGAAAATGCATTTGACACTCTTAGGATCCAACTTACTTCTCTTGTCCTTGTGCACATGGCAAAATTCCTCACATCCAAAGACACGGAGATGCACATAAGAGGGAGGTTTTCCAGTCCATACCTCCTAGGTAACCTGGAAATCCAAACCACTAGAAGGTGATCTGTTTATGATATGCACAACTGTACTAACTGCCTCAGCCCAAAAGCTCTATGGTAGGCATGCATGGCTAAGCATACTGCGTTCACGCTCCTGGATGGTTCTATTCATCCGCTAAGCCAAACTGGGGGGTGTAGGGGACGGTCAACTGACGCTTTATACCCCTCTCATCACATAACTGCTCAAAAGCACGTGGAAATACTCACCCCCATTATCTGTTCTTAGGCATTTTTGCCTACACCCATACTGGTTCTCAACCAATGCAAGCCATCTCTGAAATGCAGCCAAGACACTGGATTTCAGCTTAATGAGATAAGCCCAAACTTTCCATGAAAAATCATCTATGAACGTAACAAAATACTTTACACCACCAATAGACTGACAAGTCATGGGCCCACAGACATCCGAATGTACCAATGCCAAGGGCTCACTCATGCGTGGCCTACTAGACTTCTTATGCGTAGATCTAGTCTGCCTGCCATAAAGGCAATGCTCAAATGAATCAAAACATGCATAGTCAAGGGGTGGTAAGTACTGCAAACCAGAAAGCATTTTCATTCCCTTCAAAGACATATGGCCCAAACGGGCATGCCAAAGAGATACATGTGGGATAGAACCCACAGACAAAACATGATCAAGGGAAGAAGCGGACACAATCAAGGGATAGAGGCTGCTAGCCTTGGCACCTCTCGCAATCACAAGTCTGTCACGAGTGATCTTCCATGCAGAGTCAAAAGATACATGATAACCTGCATCATTAAGATGTCCAGCTGACAAGAGACTGCATGTCAAAGCAGGTACATGATGTACATCCTGCATAACAAAACTCCTACCAGAAGGGAACTACAGCCTAACATCACCAATGCCCACAATATTAAGAGAGTTATCATCACCCAAGCGCACAGAACCCGAAACAATATGGTATGAATGAAACCACTCTCGGCAAGGTATCACATGAAAGGACGCACCTGAGTCCAAGAGCCAACACTGTGCATACATAGAGTGTATCTTTGTCATCTGTGAAGCACTATAAGAAGCTGCAAGGATATAATCATCATCAACATCCTCAGGCTACATAACATTGATCTCTTCAATTTTAACACTGGACTTTGCAGGCACTATGCTGCGATTAGAAGACTTATCCTGCACTTTGTCTTTCCCCTTATCTTTTTGCCTTTCATTGCACAGTTCATGGCATTGTGGCCTAATATGGCCCTTTTTCCCACAATGGTGATAAGTAACATCTGCATTCCTGCCACGGGATTTGCTACATAACTTCCCACGAGACTTGGACCTCTAACTGTCATAGCATGCAATACACGAGAGGCATCCAAATTCTTATGGTTAACCTCTTCCTGCAGAAGAGCACTCTCAACATCAGATAATTTCAAGGTAGTAGTAGAGGCACATAATGCAGTGCAAAATACATCCCATGACTCATTAAGAGTACCAAGCAAGAAAAGAGGAGTGACATCCTCTGCAAAAGTGATGTCCTGCGAAGTCAAGTTCTTGAGTATAGCATGGAACTGGCTCAAGTGAGCAGACATGGTCACATTCTCCTTCATGCGCAGATCCATAAGCTACTTCAGCCAATACATCTGACTCACTGGACTTTTCTTGTCATAGAGATTCTTGATTTTATCCCACAACTACCCTGCACTCTGTTCTTCCTCAAATACATTGTAATGAACCTGTTCTGTGAGAGATAATACAATAGTGGACTTGCATAACTCATCAAGCTCAAACCATTCCTCATCTAGTATAGTTGCAGGCAGCTGCCCGTTGAACCTCAATGGTTTGATATGCGATTTTTACACCAACACCTGCCAAATCTGGCTCTTCCAATAAGAGTAATTTGTACCATCAAGCTTAGTGATGTTGAAAATAGCATGATCAATGGACAAACTCGCCATAATGTAGGCTGGAAGACTGTAGATAGTTCAAAACTGTTTGTTGTTTACTACAGAAAATGACCAAAAAATGACCAAAATCGAGAGAAAATGGCGAGAAAAGTGTAACCAAAGCTGCTCCCCACCAAGTACTAGTGAAAGTATATCATTTCAAAATATTTCAGTATGAAAAATCCATGTCAGTCCGGAGTTATATGCTTGCTATAATAAATGACAGCAGGGTACTTTGAGAGTCAATTTTTTACCAAATCACTGCACCAAGACAATAAATGACAACCAAGACATAACCAGCCATAAACGGGCATAAAGCAGCACCAAACAGTCATCAAGACCCTGAGCAAACACCCAAGCATGTCACCAAAGTATCTGTCAGTAAGTAGGCATACCCCCTGGACAATAGGGCAAAGTATACATAGCACTGGCAAGACCTGACACTAGTAGGTGTATGCTCACAAGAGTGCAAAGCCCAAGCTCAGGTCAAAAGCAATTCCAAGATATCAGTGCATGAACCATACAACATGTACTTGTAAGAGATCCCAAAGTCTCAAGTATCTGCAAAATGCTCAAATAGCATAAACCTCCTGCTCAATGTTAGTCAAGCATACAAGATGCTCCCACTGGCTCAAAAGGTGGATAAACGAGCTCAACAACTCAAGCAAACCAAGTCAAAGTACCAAAGACAGGTAACCAAGACAATGCCTCAATAGCATCCAAGGTCGTAATGCAAAAAGCCAAATCGTAACGGAAAAATCCAAGTCAATGTCCAACCGCTCACAGGAATACTCAAATGAATGTTGAGACAAGCTCAAACAACTGCCATCCACAGCCAAAGCATAAAGCATTCACCAAGATATCATAACCCGTACTGGGTAGCCTAGGCATAAACCATGTCATAGATGAAATGCCAACTACAAAGAAGTGATAGTCAAACCCAAATCGAGCTCTAATCTCAGCTCAAAAGCATTCCGGAGCATAAACAAGACATGTGGCATAGTCCAAATACATCATGACATCATACCGAGTAGCTGGGAGCACCCCGTGACCAATAGGCATAGCCCAACTGTAGCATAAATAGCTTCAACCTGAAGTTTCTAGTAGCATATAACCTCTGTAAACTGAGCATATCAGTGCTCAATCCAAGCTCAAATCCATAGGCAAACCATAGGCATACATTCCCGTATATATAAGCACCAACCGGGCATAATCGAACATAAAATGCCAAGACTTATAAGCATAAAATTGAAGTAACAGGTGGCTGCCCTGTTTTGGACAGATCTGGGATTGTTCAAAATAGTCAATGGCTGAGATAAATCAGCTCCAAATGCATCTCACATAAGAGGCATAACATCCACAAGTGATCCGGTATCAATAGACATCAGTAGAAGCATCATATAAGCCATAGGCATACAAATACATGTTGTCTCAGACCTAAAATCTATTGCAAAATATTATGTCATCAGAATTTGGCAAATCTGACATCACCATCGCGTCCGAGCGTGCCAAAACCCCAACTTAGACTCTTACCTTGCCTGAATCGAGTTCCGAATGCCCGAGATATGACAAAAAGAGTGATTTTTGGGCCAGATTTTGAAACTGTCACTAAAAGAATAAAGAATAAAGTGATGGTGACGGGCACCCGCCACCTGCAGTGTACAGGGGCAGTGACTGTCAGTGTAGTAATACACGGGCAGCTAGGCGGAGGCTCCTTTACCCCCAACACACATCGAGTTCACCAATTTCGAAGTGCGTAGGGTTGAAGGTCACCAGAGGGGTTTGGCAAGAAAATTGGACAAGATAGATGGAGATGTGTCTTCAAAAGATAAGTTGTTTCCAGTGAATGTTTAAGGGTTCAAGGGGAACTTCATGGTCATCCACAGGGGTTTGAGAGAGAAGAATGTATATGGTTTCAAGAGCTTAAACTCTGGAGATGGTAGAGATAAGAGAAGGGTTGAAGGCTTCAAGCCAAGTTGTCAAAGATGTTAATAAAGCTTCCAACTGTGTGTTCTTAGCATAGATCATTACCTCATGAGATCTAACTCAAATCAAGCTTGTTTAATTGACTATAAGAGTAGTCTCAAGATATGTATTCAAGTACAATAAGCCGTCATATATCATAAACAACTCTACATTCCATCATTCATACATGATGCCAAAGTATGAATCAACTTTGCATGATTACATTCAATGTAGACTGTCAGGGACACAAGACTATGAGTCAATTACAAGGCTTGTAGAGTAAAAGAGACTTGCTTCAAGAAAGCATCAAATAGAGTTTCTGATAAGGTTAAGTTATTACAGCCAAGAAATAAAGGGAAAAAACTCCTCTTAATCAAACTCAAAGCATCTATGAATGATCTACAAACATTGCCCTACCATAGGGGCACATAAGACTTGCATGTCTTGTCAAGACGACTTCTGTAGGGCAAGAATTGAATCAAAAGTTCAATGTTGTAGCTAATTCTCTAATTATGTCCAAAGATTTCTTCCCCAAATCAACCCAAATATCTTCTGGGATTCACCTTTGATGATAGCATAAGCTTCTCCTAACATGGAGTGCATAGGTCAGCCAAATGCAAGTGGCTTTTTTATACCGGTTGCACAATAACTTATGAGTACATGGAGCTTATCATGAGCTCTACATTTATTGAGATTCAAGCTTAGCAGTTAGTCACTCACACCAACTCTATCTAAATAATTCTAGACCGAATTGTCATCATCCATGTGTGCTATAATAACTGAGTTGGTCAAACTCAAACATAGTTAGTAGTACGATCGATTATAGTGACCTAGTTCATTTTGCCATGTGTGACTTTTATTTGTTACTCTATTGAGCATGATGATGGAATATTAAAAACAATGAGAGTACATTGTTCGCTCCATTGGCAACTCCATGTCTTTGTCTATCTCTTCTTCCCTCTTCTTTTGACATGGTATCAAAACTAGAGAGCTCGGCTTTGTGGTGCACAGGAGCTCAATTTTGAAGGAGTTGGAAGTGAGAGAGTGATTGTGACCTACAGTATGTGAACAAGATTGCCTTGCAACATTGGCAGCCATATCCTGCACTTGATGTGATATGTATCAGTGATTTTTTATGCCTACTCTCCTAACAAAGACTATTGAGGCTTGTAAAGTGAGTTTATTAGTATCCATTGGAGCCTTGAGGAGTGCTCATTGTGGCCAACATCAACAGCAATAAATCAACATGGTCTATCCAAATTTGTGCCTATTTTCATCCTAAAGCAATCTGCTAAAAATGGGCAGTAAGTTGTGTAGTGGGTGCACTCCTTACTGAGCAACAATATTGGCCATTGAGTGAAGATTCTAAGAACTACTAAGTGCACAATATGCATCAATAAATAATAGCTTAAAAGATCTTTCAGACCAACATGAACAAGCTCAAATTATGTCTTAGTCTCATAATAGAAAACTCTGTTTTGGTGCTCATCTACTATGTCTGAACACTGCAAGGATGCTTGACATTGAGTTTGGTAATATACTTATGCATTTGGATGCCATTCATAGGATCTAAAGATTAGTCATTAACTAAATACACAGGCAGGGTGTTGTCCTAGATTTATGATAGCCTGTACTTGACATGTGGATCTCACTGAAGGTTATGCTTGGTACCTACTTATGCTTGGATGATGCCACATGTTTATAGAATGGTTAATTGGTTGATTGAGCACTGAATGCTTAGATCTAGACCAAATTATAGTTGATTATAATAGAGAGTTAGCCATTTGCAGGTTGTGAGAAGACTCCTTGATCACTACTACTATTTATATGGACAACCATTGATGCTCACATGTCCCTATATTGAGTCCGAGAGTTTATGGTACATGTCAAATATGTTTTGAGGTTGTGAGAAGACTCCTTGATCACTGCTACTATTTATATGGACAACCATTGATGCTCACATGTCCCTGTATTGAGTCCGAGAGGTTATGGTACATGTCAAATATGTTTTGAGGTTGTTATGTGCAGAGAATACCTTGATTATTGTAGAGTTTTACCGATGGTTGCTTCCAAACTATTGTTTGTCATTTGATGTTGGAAGATATCTACATGAACTGTATGCAATCAATGATATCTACTTGAAATGCTACTACACAAACATGTTATGACAAATGTTTGAAGATGCTTGGCATGTTCTAAGCTGAAATATCATTGATTATTATAGAGATTTTATTGTCATTAACACTTGCTACTACTTGATTGAAAATTGGAATTTCTACTAATGAATGGACATGTCTAAATTGAGCTAGACTAAACTGAATACATGGTATCTATAAAAAAACTAGTGTTGAATCAATAAACCTCCTTAGTGCTCCACTTCTTATTAATGAAAATTATAGGTCTCAAAACCTCTTCTTATTAGTGTTCCACTTCATCATCAATGCAAAAGTTCAAGGACTCTCCTACCTCTCCACAACAAGCATCAAACACCAACAAAACACAACAAAGATTTAAGGATAGAAAAAAAGGCTTGTTGTGGTGGACTTTAAGGGGGGCTACTTCAGGGACATGTTGTTCTAGTAGTATCCCGGATGATCACACACATGCACACACAAAAATTCCTCTACAATACTTGTTAGATAATAGAGGGAGTGCTTTGCAACAAACTATCGAACACATGGATATCTAACATTAGGACTCCAACATCAATGCTAATGATCATGTTTGAGAACACATTTCTCAATTTGACACTCATATATTTTCCATGAGTAACATGCAACTTTAATAAAACATAGATGTCACAAAGAGAGTTCCCCTAAAACAGCATAAACCGGGATTATTCTAACCTAGACTCTAGGTCAGTGCCCTTGCTATTCATTTCCTTTGAGAAGATCTCCTTGCTATCCATTATGATAGAGAAAAGTTCCCAGCCAACTGGGGCCACCCATCCGTAGGATGGACCCATGGCCACATCCACCGCACTTTTCTCAAGGTTGCTTTAGTTGTCTAATTACCTACCACATTTAGTTGGATAGGCATCAAGCAGCTTCCTTAATTAGCCCGTTAGACACTAGTTCATTCACATAATATTAGCACTTGACATAAAAAAGCAGTGTCAAACAAGTTCCTTTTCAACAGGTTATCATATTTATCTTTGGAATACATTCATAAAGTCCAGCCCGCAAGCTTATCCATAATCTGCCCGAAGGCTGTCCATAATCCGCCCGAAGGCTATCCAGCAATCCACAGGGATTACTAATCCAAGATTCCGCCCATAGACTAGTATGCGGGCCTCGAGATCCAATCCCGAGTCACGTTGGCCTCTTGTACAGGGCCTGGAAGGCGAGGGATTTACAGCCAGAGCCCCCCTTGGCACCCAAGCGTCCTCCTGATCCAAGTAGTGCCCAACGGAGAGACCTCATGCAGCGGGTTCGGTCCACATTCTCGGTGCGGCTAACAACCCCCTTGGTTAGGGTCAGGCAGAAAGTTGGGGGTAACTGAGGCTGCCTCTCCCTTCAGGCCTTCAACTTGAAGCATTAGATATATTTTCATCCTTTAGTTCCTTGAGCAAACAAAGCAAACAGTGCTCTCTAAACTGTTACAAGCATAATCATTTCCAGTGGTCGTTATTTGGCCAACTGCTAAGGAGTAAATCCTTCTCTCCGAATGCATCCAACATTCAATCTGGGATCAATTGCGACTTGGCAAGATCCCCAAGGGTTTGTCTATTCTCCCTTTTGTCCTTGGGTTAGGGCCGTACCCTATTAACCCAACCTAACCAATACCTTAGGTTATATTAACAGTAAATCATGGCGAATATGTTGCCCCAAATTATTGATTGGTCCTTTGCAAGTACCTAATTTCTCTTATTTTGGCAATTTTTCTCAAGAAAGGTGACATAACAGGATGACTACTCATCCTCTTGCAAGTTAAACTTGCGCAAGAACCTGCTAATCTCATTCCAAGGAAATGGCAACTCTCTTGTGATCAAACCACAAGATCATGCGACATTGCAACTTGTTGCACAATTTCCGCATCTATTCCATGGGATTATTTTACCCATCGAACGGCATCTTCTAGTCACGGAATCATGATTACATAAAAAGCAGGGTTTAGGGTGTCTTCTTATTCAACCCATTCCCAATTGCACTAGGCCGACAACATTCCTAGGGGTTCCAACTCAATCCGAGTTTCATCTTTTGAACGAGTGATCCTTAGGGTAGAAACCCTAGATCATTTCTTGCAAGCACGTCCAATTTTCCCTACATTCCGTGAATGTGGATAGGACCTTTAGGTATGAGGGTTTCGACTTGGCAACAAGTGCGAAACTAGGTCAAGTCCTTAACGTGCTAAACCCTAGTTAGCACTTGGAGTATATTGTATCGATTTAACCATCCTATGCGAATCCTTTGCGGTTTAGGTATTTTGGGTAATCCGGTTTACTTGTCGTACGACAAGGACGGACTATTCCATAAGATGTTGTCCTGATCTAAAAGGGGAAAAACTAGTTGCATTACAATATAATTCACATAAGCACGCGATTCGTTGCCTCTATGTACGACTAGATTCACAATCCCTAACTTTACTTGTTAATACCAAGCACATGTTAAATTACGGCATAATTTCCATTGATCCTACTAGGACTTGCATTCACAAATTATGCCACTAAGCTTTTAAGATTTTACGCTTAAATGAACCATGCAGCCTTTCCCTAACTACATCTCTTGATAAATGAAATTCTTCGTACGATGAATGTGTATTATGCAATCTTTCCTAACTACTACGTAGTTAAATGAGATTCATGCCAATTGAAGCTAGAGTTAACCTATTTCATGCAATCCTTAGAATCTTTTGCATGTTGCAATTTCCTATGGTTGATAACGACTTCCTTAACAAATCATTACAAAGAAGATTTGTCTAAAAATGCGACATGCGATGTAAACTTTCCATGCATAATCAAAGGTGTACTACAATAATTTCAACTTTGTAATGATAGTCATTAGTTGTTCTAGACTCGTCACTTTGCAATGCACCAAAAAGCAACTTGCTAATAAGGTGCTAAAATGCATAGACACCTTATGTTCCTTTTTGGTTCATTCCATTGAAAATACAAATGACCAACTTCGTATCGTGAATTACTTTAGGTAAATTTCAACTAGCCAATTTATTTCAATCGCATTTAGCTAGGTGGATTTGACAAGCATAAGTGTATCCTAATTCCATGAAATAACCATGCATAACTGCATTACTTCTATGTAATTTAAAAAAATAGGAAGAAAACCTAGACTTATGGGCTCGGTGAAATATCCACATGAATATTAGGAGATGATCCTCCTGCAAGTGCGCCTTGTGACTTTTTAGGGGCCATCGTGATTTCGGCTTCTGGTTTGCCTTCGCGGTCTATAGATTACTCGCCTTGGTATGTAGCTTTAAGATCTTTGGCCATCTCCCTCGTACGCGGAAATTCCCTTTGAAGTACGGCTCCTTGACAAAAGTACCGACTTGTGGAATTTGGCTTTGGAAGACCTTAGGGTTCGGAGTTTAGGCCTTCTTTCTTTCGGGAAAAGAGGGGGTTCGTGAGAGGGTTCTTGTGAAAGCCTTGCGGAAACAGAGGCTTGAGAGTTATTCTTCTCCTTGAAATTCTGGGCTAGGAATGGTTTTATGGGGCCTTGCGGGAAAGGGGACTTATGAACTTCTCCTTCCTCTCATAAAAATTCTGGGGGTAAAGATCTTGTGGAAAGGGGGTTTAAGGAAACCCTCTTCTTCTTTACAAGACCCGGGGCCTAAAGGGCTTGTGGGAGATTTGGTAGGAAGGCCTTATAGGCTTCCTCTTCGAAGCCCGGGGGGGAAAAGATGATTGGTGGGAAATCTAGTGGGAAGGGCCTTTGTAGCTTCCTTTTCTTCAAAGCCCGGGATGGGCCTATTGAGTGATTGGTGGAAAGGGGTGTTATGGAAGCCCCTTAGAAGCTTCCAAATAAGAAGCTTCTAGGAGCTTCTGATCACGGACAGCAGCCCGATACCACATGGTGTGAAATGATGACGATCGGCCGAACGGAAAAAGGCTAGATTTTGACTTGGGATGGTGGCAGCATGGTAGCCTATGGCGAAGCTGGCGGCGGCGTATCAAGCCTCAGGTGGCTCCCTCCACCCCTTACGCAACCTCCTTCCCTCTTCTATGGCGACAATAGCAAGTTCAGGGCAGCCTCCCTCCCCCTCTTCTCACGACTATCCTCAGCTTCGCCTCCTCTTACACGATGACCTTATGCAACCTGACGCAGTCTCTCCCTCCTTCAACCTGCCTGGTTACCCCCCCCCCCCCCCAAAGGGGGGTTTTTATAGTCCAGGGGGGAAAGGGGTCCCCCCCCCCCCCACGTGGCCCCCTTGCATGGCTCACTTTCCCCCTTCCTCATGCAGCCCTAGTAGCCCATCCCCCCGCACTCCCTCTCCTCCAGCCGTGCATCGGCTAGGGGGGAAGGAATAGTAATAAATAAATAAATTGAATTTTATTTCAACATTATCCTCTTAACCTCCTCCCAAGAGGATGTTTCCCCGCAGATGATGCGGTTTTGAACCTCGGTCCCGGTTTACCAATGTGGAGTACTCCATTTCTTGCGTACGATTATAGATTAACTGCCGGCACTGGTAATAATATTTGCATGAGTTTACGGTGAGAGTGGGAGGTCAGTTTAGTAATATTTTTTTATTGAGATATCGAGCTCCACTCGTGATATACCAGGGTAACCGTTGTGCATTTATGTCACCGACTTGTCAGTTGCAGATGCGGTTGGTACACCGCCCATGAATTATAGCTAGATGACAGCTATCCTTATCTACTCTAGTTCGTGGCTCAGTTAGTATGCCACCTTAGTTAGTTGAGTTTGGTTTGAGACCCATATATAGGGTTCTTCTATTTCTATGTACTTGAGTTCTTTTGGCTTACACAACTAAGAAGAGGAAAACCGTTTTCAGCCTCCACCTTTGTATGTATTCCCCCATTGTGCAAGCAAGAAAGCTACAAGTGAGACTCCTTCCTTCTCTCCCACAATCTTGACATGGTATCAGAGCCTTGTTCGTGGTAAGGAGCTCAAGAAAGCAAACCAAGCTCGCGATGTTCTGGTAAGAGGACTAGTGTTGCTTTCATTTTTCTGTTTTGGGAGCAAGTCTTTGCAGGTAGCACAGCCGGAAAGTGCAAGAGTGCATTGTCTTAGATTGAGACGCCCTTCGCGGTGTAGCAAGAGGGTAGTATATGCTACGGGAGGGGGCTTTAGCCCTTGATTGCTCTGTTTTTTTTATTTGAGGCCATTTCGGGGCCATTTTTTTGAGGCGAAAGTTCTCTGCACGTACTCAAGAAAAGGCCATGTTTTATGCTGTACGACCACTGTTCTACAGGTCGATGAAAAGTTACTGTAGAAATTGCATTGTATGCCTGTGCGCAGAGACATTGGGAGTTACAGAATCATCCTTGTTTCCTATTGATGCAAAATCGTCACTAGGAAGTGACTGTGTAGTCAAATACCACTTTCATCAGTTTTGCAGATTTGCCCTTGTGAGGTTGAAGCTGTGTTCTTTGCAATGACAGAATTTTTTGCAGTGTTCTGTAATGGCGTCTGATTCTCTTTCACAAATTGTCACTGAAAAGCTTGACAAGAACAACTTCCAAGCATGGAAGTTTAGAATGACGAATTTCCTTATGGGAAAAGGATATTGGAAATTCGTTGCAGGAAATGAAGAAGAACCAGTTCTTCCTGATGTTCCCAATCAGCAGCAAATGCAGGCATTTAAAGCATGGCATGAGAGGGCCAGGAAAGTTATGTACTGGCTGTCTATCAACATTTCAGACTCTATGATTGTGCATATTCAAGATGCACGTATGCCAAAGGAGGCATGGGATACTTTGTCAAAAATTTATAGCACAAATACGCAAGCCAGGAAAATGCAGCTCAAGCAAGAGTTGCACAATGTGCAAAGAGAAAGTATGAGCATCAATGACTACCACATGAAGGTGAGGAAGATTGCAGATGCACTTGCTTCCATTGGGTCGCCAGTGGAAGATGATGATTTAGTTTCTGTGACCTTGAATGGTCTAGGAAAGGATTATGCACAGTTCCGAACATCCATTTCCATCCGTGAAAGATTTCCTGATTTTGAGGAGTTGATTGCTCTTCTAATTTCGGAGGAGCAGAGAAACGATGGTGCATCTTCTTCAGGAGGAACTTCAAAAGAAGCTGTCTTCTACTCAAATGCTGGAAGAGGTAGAGGCAGAGGTAGAGGAGGCCGATCTGGAGGCCATGGTAGAAATCAGAATATGCAGCAAACTCAAGAAAACCAGTCCTATGGAGGAGGACGTGGTAACTCTAGAGGCAGGGGGAGCCAAAGAGGTCGTGGTGGACGGCAAAGAGGCCAAAATGCAAATAGCAATGTTGAATGCTACTACTGTGGTAAAATGGGTCATATGGCTAAAGACTGCTATAAAAAGCAGAATGACATCATGAATGAAAAATTGCAACAAGGGAATTATGCATTTTCTAGTAGACAGGGTGATGACAGAAATGAGCATTTGTTTATGGTACAGCACATGACCAATTCTGTGACAAGTGCAGAAGAAAGAAACGATGTGTGGTATGTTGACTCAGGTGCATCAAACCACATGACAGGTCATGCAGAATGGATGCAGGATGCAAGGAAAATGAAAAAACCAGGATTTATGGAGACTGGTGATGATACTGCACATCCTATTGTGTAGATTGGAAAAATTCCATTGTCTATGCAGGATGGGAAAAAGAAATACATGTCGGATGTATTTCATGTCCCGAATATCACCAAGAACCTGGTTTCTGTTGGTCAAATGGTTGAGCAGGGCTTGCAGGTCAGATTTAATTCTCATGGATGCTTTGTTGAGGATATGAAAAATAAAGGTCGCTTGATAGCAAAAGGAAAGAAGAAGGGCAGAATGTTTACGTTGGATGCAGACATGCCTGAATTGAAATGTTTGCACATGGGACCGGTGTAGTTGCAGATATTGATATCTGGCATAAACGCATTGGCCATATTAATGTACAGCGACTTAAATCAATGCAAGCCCAAAATATTCAAGGTTGCAGAAATGCATAAGGTATGTGAAGCTTGTCAATTTGGAAAACAGGCAAGGAAACCATTTCCTAGACATGTTCAAGAGAGTAAGAAGCCATTGGAATTAATCCACTCTGATGTGTGGACTACTAAAGCTGCATCTCTTGGAGGCTGTCATTATTTTGTCACTTTTATTGATGACTACAGCAGAAAAGTTTGGGTGTATTTTATGAAAAAGAAAAGTGAAGTTTTTGGGCATTTCAAAACTCTTAAAGCTATGGTTGAAAAAGAAACAGGCCTACAAATAAAATGCCTAAGGTCAAATGAAGGGGGAGAGTACCTCTCAAATGAGTTTGCAAGGTTCCTGCAGGAGCATGGCATAAAGCAGCAATATTCATGCAGTCATACTCCACAACAAAATGGAATTGCAGAAAGAAAAAACAGGCATATTGGAGAGGTATCTCGTGCCATGCTCAACGAAAAAGACTTACCAGATTTTTACTGGGCTAAAGCAATTGCTACAGCAGTATACATAATGAACAGGACTCCCACTGCAGCAATACATGGGTTGACTCCAGAGGAGAGGTATACTAGTAGGAAACCAAATATTTCTCATTTGAAGATTTTTGGTTGCATTGCCTATGTTCATGTGCTAGATGAGTTGAGATCCAAGTTGGATCCAAAAGCTGAGAAGTGCATCTTTATTGGTTACTCTCTGCAGAGTAGAAAGGGTATAGATGCTATAACCCTTCTACTCATAATTTTACAGTGAGCAGAGATGTTATTTTTGATGAGATGAGTAGCTGGTATAAACCAGTAAATGTGATTGATGATGTAGATGCACAAAATGGTAATGCTGCACAGAATTCACAGCAGCAGTCACAAAATATTAGTGGACCTGGAGTGTCCTCTAGCAGTGATTCACATTCTTCGCCATGGACAGGCAGATTGAGATCAAGAGAATCTCCTCAAAACAATGCAGATAGTGGTATGCAGGTTTCACGAAAAGAAAAAGAGAAGGTAGATCAGCTCATGTTTGATGTGAATGCAAGTCACTCCTATGTGGATGGTGAATCCAGTGGCTCAAAATAGAGCATTGATGATGAGTTGGGTATTCCTTCTATTGTTACACCTGGAGTAAGGAAGACCAGGGATGTTTTGAGAGCACCTGGGAGTGAACCTACTTTGCTCAAGTCTACCAGAGCTAGGTATCCTGTGGACAGGCTGAAATATGATGGATTTACAACCATTCACTATGCCTATATGGTCAAAGTGATACAGGAAACAGAACCCACTTCTTTTGAGCAAGCCATGGGAAAAGAAAAATGGGAGAAAGCCATGGATGAAGAAATGGATGCCTTGGAAGCAAATGCTACATGGGAATTAGTACCTTTGCCTAAAGGTAAGAATGCAATTGGTTGTAAGTGGGTTTATAAGGTGAAGCACAATGCAGATGGTTCTGTGAACAGATACAAGGCAAGATTAGTAGTCAAGGGGTATGCACAAACATATGGCATTGATTATGAAGAAACATTCAGTCCGGTTGCAAGGATGGCAACCGTAAGAGCAGTCATTGCTATGGCTGCATCAAAGGAATGGTATTTACATCAAATGGATGTAAAGAATGCCTTCTTGCATGGTGATTTGCAAGAAGAGGTATATATGGAGCAGCCACCAGGTTATGTGCATGTTGTTCATCCTGAGTTTGTTTGCAGGTTGAAGAAAGCCTTGTATGGCTTGAAGCAAGCACCTAAAGCATGGTCTGACAAGATAGGACAGTATCTTGTCACTATTGGCTTTCAGATTTCTAAGGTAGATTTCTCACTTTATGTGAGAAAAATAGAGAAAGGTATTATTCTACTTGTCATTTATGTTGATGATTTGATTATGATAGGTAACAGTGATGAAGATATCCTTCATGTGAAAATGCTATTGAAGCAGAAGTTTGAGATGAAGGATTTGGGAGAACTGCGTTATTTCTTGGGCATTGAGGTGATTAGATCACCAAGTGGGATACGGCTCTTGTAGAGACAGTATGGATTGGACATGATGTCCAAATATGGGATGACAAGTTGTAAGCCTATTTCAGTTCCTTTGGAGCAGAATGTGAAGCTAAGCGCATATGCAGATGAGCTTCTGGAAGACCCTACTATGTACAAACACATAATAGGAAGTTTGATTTATATGACTATTACCAAGCTAGATTTGAGCTATGATGTTGGATTGGAAAGTCAGTTTATGCAGGCTCCAAGGAAACCGCATTTGGATGCGGCTAGACGCATACTCAAGTATGTGAAGTCCACATTGTAGTATGGGCTACTTTATGAGACTGGGGTTCAGATACAGTTGCATGGATACACTGATGCTGATTGGGCTGATAGTATTTTTGATAGACGATCTACCAGTGAATATGTGTTCTTTTTTGGGAGTGCTGCAGTCACTTGGAGCAGCAAGAAACAGCCTACAGTTGCCTTGTCGAGCATAGAGGCTGAGTACAGGGGCGCAGCAATGGCTAAGCACAATGCAGATGGTTCTATTAGTAGGTACAAAGCTAGGTTGGTTGCAAAAGGCTATGCCCAGACATATGGCATAGATTATGATGAAACCTTCAGTCCAGTTGCTAGGATGGCAACTGTCAGATGTGTGATTGCTTTGGCAGCAGCCAAAGGTTGGAGGTTGTAGCAAATGGATGTGAAGAATGCCTTCTTGCATGGTGATTTGCATGAAGAAGTGTATATGGATCAGTCAACAGGTTATGAATATTTAGAGCATCCCACATATGTGTGCAGGTTGAAGAAGGCACTCTATAGGCTCAAGCAAGCACCTAGAGCATGGTCTGACAAGATCAGAGAGTATCTTGTCAATATTGGCTTTTATATTTTTGATGCTGATCACTCACTTTATGTGAGAAAGGGAGATGCAGGTTTGGTCATCATAGTCATCTATGTGGATGACTTGATTATTACAGGTAATAGTGATAGTGGGATTGCTAAAGTCAATGACTTTTTAAAGAAGAAGTTTGAGATGAAGGATTTAGGTGAGCTAAGGTACTTCCTTGGCATTGAGGTGATCAGATGTGATGATGGTATATGGCTGTCCCAAAGACAGTATGGCTTGGATATGTTATCCAAGTATGGTATGACAACATGCAAACCACTTTCAGTCCCGTTGGAGTAGAATGTAAAGTTGAGTGCTGATATTGGGGATGAGATAGAAGACCCTACTATGTTCAGGAGGATAGTGGGGAGTTTGATCTACATGACCATTACAAGGCCAGACTTGAGCTACGCTGTTGGTCTTGTGAGTCAGTTTATGCAAGTACCTAGAAAGCTACATTTGGATGCAGTCAGACACATATTGAGATATGTGAAGTCCACATTACATTATGGACTTTTCTATGAGGCAGGTACAGATGTACATGTGTTTAGATACATAAATGTAGATTGGGCTTGTAGTATATCTGATAGAAGATCTACTAGCGGATACATGTTCTCTCTTGGTAGTGCAGCAGTTGCTTGCAGCAGCAAAAAGGAATCTACAGTTGCTTTGTCGAGTACAGAGGCTGAGTATAGAGGTGCTGCTATTGCAGCATGTGAGGTAGTATGGCTACAAAAGTTAATGGCTGATTTGGATGTGCAGGTGGAAGGTCCAGTTGTCATTTATTGTGACAACATGAGCAGTATACAGTTGGCTAGGAACCCTGTGTTCCATGCCAGGACAAAACATATTGAGGTACACTACCACTTTGTGAGAGAGAAGGTACTAGCAGGTGAGATTGACTTGGTATATGTCAGCACACAGGATCAGATAGCTGACATCTTCATGAAGGCATTGGGTACAGAGAAGCTTCAAAATTTTCGAAGCTTACTTGGAGTTGCAGAGATGCAGTTGAGCTTGAGGGGGAGTGTTGAGATGACAAGCTCAATACATGTGGACATTGATGATGGACGGCCTGGTTAGATGGGTCCACACATCTACACTTAGCACGTTGGTGGTCATTATGACTCTCACATGGCCACTGACTCATTACTTATTATATTCAGGTTGTTACACATATTTACAGAGCTGGCATAGTTATAGCGCCAGTCGACTAGTGTAGTCGGTTATGCATTGTTTGACTTAGTAGGCCACTTTCCTTTATGTTGTATCTTATCTATACTTCGTGTATATTGTAAAGTGTGTGGAAGAAGAAGAAGAAATCAGCAAGAAAACGTTTTGGCCTCCATCTCTCTTCTTGTCTCTTGAGTGAGCTTCTCCTTGTGCATTCTGTGTGTGTTCGGTGCATCATCTTGAGCAAGTCCCCCCACCACGCGATTCTTGACAGAATTGGGATTGAGCTCGAGGGGGAGTGTTGAGATATCGAGCTCCACTTGTGATATGCCAGGGTAACCGTTGTGCATTTATGTCACCGACTTGTCAGTTACAGATGCGGTTGGTACACCGCCCATGAATAATATCTGGATGACAGCTATCCTTATCTACACTAGTTCGTGGCTCAGTTAGTATGCCACCTTAGTTAGTTGAGTTTGGTTTGAGACCCATATATAGGGTTCTTCTATTTCTATGTACTTGAGTTCTTTTGGCTTACACAACTAAGAAGCGGAAAACTGTTTTCAGCCTCCACCTTTGTGTGTATTCCCCCATTGTGCAAGCAAGAAAGCTACAAGTGAGACTCCTTCCTTCTCTCCCACAATCTTGACATTTTTTTCAAGCGGAAATATTACAAAAGTTAAGAGGGCATGCACTTGAGGAGGTGGAGGTTTGCACACCCCAATGGCAAGGATGCAATGAACAGAAAAGACAAGGTATGGAAATATTGGCTATTGAATCTTGCCCCACCCTTGCTTACACATGCACTCAATTTGAGCCTTAGGCTAGGGAATCTTGCCCCACCCTTGCTTGCACATGCACTCAGTTTGAGCTTTAGGCTAGGGAAGGGTGTTTTGCTTAGGAGTCTTGCCATGCCCAACTACCACATTGGTATAATCCTATTAAATGTTTTGCTCAACACTTAATCTTGTCAAGAATACTTATGTAAAACTATCTTCCCTACCAATCAAAATAAGGACAAGATCTCAAAATATTTGGTTTCTTATGTTCAAAACATGTATGAAATGTGGCACTTTATGTTAAGGGCATGAAAATTTTCTAATCAATATTCTAGATTTCCAACCGAGACAAATCCTCTAAAGTGATGTTTCTTTAAGCAGTGATCGCTTTTTTATCAAGCATTTACATACACACACACACACACACATAAAAATGCAAGGAGAGAGAGAGAGAGAGCCAGCCACTCAAGAATACTTCTCATAAAAATTTAGTGCAAACAATAAGAGTGTAGAATAAAGGTGCTAAAAATGAGATGATCCTTAAAACTACCCTTTCAACCTTTGCATTAGAATGGAGAACTAGTTTATGATCATGGAAAATCTAGGTCCCTCATGGGCTAAGGAACCAAATCAAGGAAGATTCATTTAAACTTTGCTTAGAGTGCTTCAATCACTCCAAATGTCTCGTGTAGAGTTGCACATGCCAAGCAAAGGGGTTGAGATGGGCCAAAAATATCTACCTCGGAGTAGCAGCTTAATTGGTGGGAATATTGGGCATGTCGAGTGTGATCACAAGTTCAATTCTTGGCTGGGCTGCTTCAAGGGGTACTTCATGGACATGTGAGCAAAGACGTGAGTTCGTCAAATAAAACATATGCAGAAACGCATCACATTTAGTTTAAAAAATCCATGCTAAGACGTGAGAGTTAAGGTCGACATATACATGTAGGATAATATTGGCCCTTAAAGCAAGGTATGTCCCTCTTACCTTAAATACATTCTCATCAAAGAGCATGCCTCAATACAAGGCACTTCTCTATTTCCAAATAAGGGCTATTTTCTTTTTCTTTTTTTAAAAGGTACATCTTTAGAGTAGGGCCACACCTAGCTACTTAATCAAACTTTCAAAAAGTAAAGGTCGTCATGTTTTTAGCAAGGGCCAACCCGTATGTAGGATCGGGAGACAGTGGGATGCCACTCGCCCCACTAACCCAATGGTCATGCTTGTTGGGCTGGGGAGGGGGGGGGGGGAGTGAGGTCAAGTAAACCTCTCCCTTCCCCTTCTAGTCCCCCTCTCAAAATGGGGTTATTAACAAACAATCCATGGGGACTTTGCTAGGGAGCCTCTCAAAATGGGCTTATTAACAAAACAATGGAGAAAGCCTAGGCCTTTTAAGGCAACGGTCCCAATAAAATTTGTCTCGTGACTTGCCACCCGTTATTCGCTTAAATTTTGAGAGGCTGGCAAAGCGATGGAGCATTGGGCAATGTAAAAGCTGCTAGCGCAGCACAGCGCCTTTTGCATCAGTTTCTATATGCGATGATGATGGCGATGACGATGTTGATGATGTTGATGATGATGATGATACCACCTCTTGGAGGATCCCGGTAGCCAACCCTTTCCATTTGTCCGCCATAGCCATAGCCATATTTTGCTTCTGCACAGTTGCTCCCACACCTATGACGAGAGATCAGGCCGAAGACGGCTTGCTTGCGGACAGAGGAGCTCCCCCCATGGAGACAGAGACACAGCCCCTGATGAGCCCCTGCGTCTGGAGCAGCTTCCCAGACGACCTGTTCGCCCGCGTCCTCTCGCGGTTGCAGATCCAGGCTCTCGTCCGCAGCCGCACGGTCTGCCGCGACTGGAACCGAATGGTCCAGTCCCCCAATTTCATCCATCTGCAACAGCAGGTGCCTCCCCCGGATCAGCCGTCATGGCTTCTCATGTGCTCTTCCTTCAACTGCAGAGAGAATTGCTGTGCCTATGACCCCAATTCGGACCAGTGGCACAAGATTCCCCTGACATTCCTGCCATCCTACATGCGGTTCCCTCTTATTACCCTTGGGGGCCTTCTCTTTGTCAGAGGGGTAGTCAAGGAATCCAATGCAAGCGGCTCTGCACGTCTGGCTGTCTGTAATCCTGTCACAAGAGCTTGGCGAGAGCTTCCGCCATTGATCTGTCGGCGTGTAAACTCCTTAGTTGGTGCCATTGAGGACAAGAGCACCAGGAGTTTCAAGGTCATTGTCGCTGGCGGGTCTTCTGAGTGTGGGAAAGATTATGAGTGCTCAACTGAGGTTTATGACTCTCTCACAGATTCATGGCATATTGCAGGGACAGTGCCGCGGGATCACACCGTGAAAATTACAGTTTGGACATCTAAGACTGTGTCCTGCAATGGGATTCTGTACTGCCTCACATCGGCGAGGCCCTATAACATAATGGCCTATGATATGAAGAGGGGGATGTGGGAAGAGGTGAGGATACAACAACCAGAGGAACTTCTCTATCCATTCCTTTTTGCGAGACGCGGACAGCTGATGCTAGTCGGTGGTGTTGGCTTGGACAGGATGTGCCAAAGCGTGCACATATGGGAGCTCAAGGATGGAAGCCCAAATTGGGAAATGCAGCCAGCAGAGAAGAATTGGGTGGAGATCGAGTGCATGCCTGAACATCATCTAAAGAGATTTTGCCAAGGCAAAATAAGCTTGAATCTCAAGTGTGCAGGGAGTGGTGATATGGTCTACTTCTATCAGGATTCACATTCTGAAATGCTGCTTTGGGATTCCTCACAGACCCCCACAGCTTGGAGATGGCTTCCCATTTGCCCACTCAAAGCACGATTTTCTGTTAGGGGTCTATTCATTGAACCTAGGCTGGATGCCAATGTATTCTAAATCAGTGAAAAATCATGGTAACACTGCTACTGAGTTTGCACAGGATTTTGGAAAGTGTGGTCATCCGTTTGGATGTTGTTTAGTAGATATTATGATTGCTTGCCATGGTTGGTTCTCATAATGGCAAACCGGTTGTTCAGTATTGGATATTTTCAAAAGGAGTACTATTTCATGTGGCTTGTTGTGGAAGCCATGCCAGCAACTGGGTATATGTTGTAGATGGCATCAAATAACTGCCAAAGTCTATGGAGCATGTACATATATCTCAGTGAATCTCACTGGAGGACAGAGTGTATGGCTGTGCACATAAACCAGTTCTACAATAACCAATGGAAATAAACCCAGCTCCAAAAGTTAGTGCGATATGTTGGACTAACAGCCACACGGAGCTAGGAGATCACCTTCGTGCTTGGAAGATATGTTCATTCATGATTTCCATCACAACAATGAGATCATCCTAAGAATGTACATAAGCATTGATGTTCTATGCATAGACTCGCTTCCCTTTGACACAACTTATACGCAAATCATCAATGATTGGAAACAGTGCCGCTGTGATGAAACTTAGAGCATCTTGCAAACATGCTTCGTTATGCATGAGAGACGCTGTCCAGACAAGAGTCTCCCCTTTTACCAAAGACCATATTAATATAAGACCCTATGATGTAAAACTAAGGGGAGAAATGTTCCTTCCATCATGTCCTATAAATTCCTCTTCATAATGCCCACTAACCTCTCAAATCTCTCTTACACCTCCTCTGCTTGAATGTGGCCATATTCGGTTGCTTATCTGTTAAAGATTGTGAGTGTATGTATCTGTGTCTGTGTGAGGTGGGAATATTGAACTAGTATCCATGGTCACATTGGATAAGCCTCTCTCTCTCTCTCTCTCTCTCTCTCTCTCTCTCTCTCTCAAGCATGAGGTCGCACACAAAGGTCAGCATAACCCATGATTGATGATGCCTCCATCTGTTGAAAACAAGCTGTAAGGTACAACAATCTGGGATGCAAATTGGAATTGATCAATTGTTAGCAAGAATACCTGATACATTCTTTGTCAAGACCACCCCCATCAACATTGGGTGGAACTCCAACACATCCTGAATGTCAATCAGCAAGACCTCGACATGATTGCCAAACCATGAATCTCAAATGATCCTAGGTACGATTCCTCAACTCTAAAGCTAACAATGTCACATAGAGATTACAAAGCAAATCAAGGAGGCTCTAGAATGTAGGCCAAAAGTAATGGGGAGGATAAATAAGAGAAGAGGCATTGTCAAAGGAGGTTCAAGGTTGTGGATTTGATCACATTTGTGTCTTTCCATCCCACCCATGTAGCCTTATGACCCGACACCATGCCAAGAGTGCTCCATCAATAAGGACATTTTGTCTTTCTTCCCCCTCATAGGGAGTTTGGAGTATTGGGATCTCTAAGGCGAGTGCTTTGTTTGTATTAGCAAAGAAAGTTAAAACAATCTAGATCCAAGTCCCTTGGTTCTTAAGAGTGGAGTGCTAGTCTTGTAAGAGTGGTATGTTTGAGTTGTGGGAGCGGCATTGTGAACTATGGTGGTGGTGGGAGAGGTGGAGTCTCATCAAAAGTGATATACATGTGAGGATAGCTAATATTAGAAAGGATTTGAGGTAGCCTATGGAGGCAAAATGTAACCATGGGGAACATACGTTTTTAAGGAGATGGGAAACATATATGTAACTTGATAAACCTATGAAATTTTGCAACATTCTTGGATATTTTAAAATCTTATTTAGTTAATATTAGAGTGTCTATTTTGTTTTATTAGGTTGATTGCACAAGTCTTTAATTATGATCAGCATTAAAAGTCGTAATTTAAGAATTCAAGTCTAAGCCAACCAATAGGTATTAACACCTTACTAATAAGGTAGAGCAATTTCTCACTAGGGTAGGGTACATGAAAATTCTTGGGAGGCATTTGTTCTTATGGCTTTGGGCAGCATGTCTACCTTATAATAGAGAGGGTTCATTATGTTCCCGCATAAGCTCTTGATCAAGCATTTTGTACATAATTAGAAGTAAATCAATCCTATCTTGGCATAGATGAAGCCTTTGATTCTTTTAGAATCTAACCAATAGCGATACCCATAAATCTTTGATTATTCTTACATACTATTCATTTATAAAATTGTTATCTTGTCCTTTACAGGGAGTGTAGAACATTATTGTGTTACTTCCTCATATCATTGCCTCATATACCACCATGGTTCTACTTTCTAACGATGGAGGATTCTATGTAGTTCCTTCATTTATTTGAACAACTAGCATATAAGAATGGCAATTGGAAGGCAATAGTTTGTGGAAATCATTCCAGCATGCATAAATACAATTATTCTTAATAAGTAAGGAAATCTATAAGGAAACAAGTTTAATATTGAAAAGAAGTTGATGTTGTGTCCCTTAAGATACCTACCCAATTGCTATGTCACAAGCTATCCAAATAATGTGTTTAGTGTAACTATGATGTAGGTTTACCATCCCTAACCCACCTTGGAACTATAATTACATGAGATTGTTGGTTAGTAGCACTCTCAAATAGTGTTAGGGTACAACTAGCCTAGAATGAAAATTTCATAAGCATTTTATATATATTTCAACTTTAAGATTATAGAAAAACAACTATACATAATAACTCTTTGTAGAACACGTAAGTTGATCCCAAAACATGGTCACCAAGAAGAATAATTTTAGTGGCTAATGTTACAAGTTAGGTAATTTTAAAGAAGAAAAGTAGGGTTTGAAAGCCTATTAGAGTCTATATGCACTTTTAGAGGAAGAAGAAAATTTAGGGTTTGAAAGTCTATTAGAGCATATATGCGCTTGCACATATAGCCCATTGAAATCAATGGATCTATATATTTGTTTCAAGCATCAATTTGTTTGCATCCAGTACAAGAGGATATATTATCTACATTCTAATGCAATTGTGTGCTTTTAGCTTGTCATTTTATGCCTACTTTACATCGTTCCTATTAATAATGTCTTGCTTGATATTTTCCCTTGTGATGTAGAAACTTGGTCAAACTAAGACGCCAAGGATTAAGAAGAGTTCAAGAAAGGATGACAAAGGACCATTCCTAGCTAGGATGGTGACAAGCAAACAATCCCTGAATGTTAAATCCAAAGGCAAAGCCTCTCATGCAAGAAGGGAAAGCCAATGCATCTTCTCCAACAAGCACAAACAAGGAGGTAGATATAGGCAAAGACAAGGAGGTTAAAGCAAAAGATATAGTGCTTAGGGAAGCTCAAAAGACTTTGGATGATATTGTATTGATAATAACCAAGGCCTTTCACAGGGTTGTCAAGGAGGTGTTGGACTGTTGGTCCATCAATATGAGGTGGCAAATAATTGAAATATTGATTCTCCAGGAAGCAACATAGGAGTTTCTAATTAAACTCTTCTAATGCACAATACTAGTTGTTGTCCATGCACATAGAGTGATTTTTTTTGCACAAAGACATGGAGACCTTGAAAAGGGTATGCTATAGGTATGACAAGCTACTTCATCCTACCAATTCAAACAAATTGAAGATGAGGGATATTTTTCTCATCCCTTCAGTAAGAAACTCCAAGGATGAGGGTACAATGGGGTCAAGAAGTCTTCCAAGAAAGGGAGGCTAAAGCCAAGGAATGTATGAGGAATCCTTTAGGAAGGATAGGTTGATCACCACATCCATTTCCCACAAAACCTTAGGACTAGATGCCAAAACCTAAATAGACCAATTATCCATGGGCCAAAGATACTAATCAAATTGTATGACTAGGGATTCCATTGAAAGCATACCCTAAGGCATTTTTGTCTATATGCTCTCATGTGCAAGAATATAGATATCACAGATAATCTAATTTATTGCATTCTCTAGTAACACAACCTTTTCAAAAAAATTTCCATCTTTGCATCATTTTCAAGTCAATTTTGGTATATTGTTTAATTTTGGATCTGCATACCTTGCATTGGTTACAAAGTTCAAAGGAGATAATCATAACTATTGCTAGATAGTTTTGATATACCATCTCACATAAGTTACAAAGTCTAAAGGAGATAATCGTAGTTTTGGTATACCAACTTGAATATAATTGCTGTGATTATTCCTTAACACTCAAGTTTCAACACAATAATATTACACAAATTAGAGTGGGCTGACATTGCACTTGGTTCATGGTGAGTAGAGATGTCTTTAAACTTCCAAGCCCACTAAGACCAATACTCAATAGCACTCAATTCCCATTAAATGGTGTCAATCCAAGTTCTATCTAATCTAGAGGGGGTCACATTCTATCTACTCGGAGGGGTGTCACATTCTAGTAGCTCTATTAGCAGTTCATTCACTTCATTAATGGTATTAACACAAGTTCTGTCAAATGAGAGGGGGGTTACGTGTCCTACTAGCTCTATCGGCACGAAGATCTCCCACTTTTCTCGATAATTTTGTTTTAGTTATCTAATTACCCAGGCATGCTATCACACACAATGAGGACATATAAATGTAGCTTCTTTTTATTAAGTTGTTACACATGGTTCATTCCATGTTTGTTAGGTACAATACATAAACAACCAAATATTAGAAAACAATTCCTTTTAAATAGGGTTCAATTTCTTTATTACAATCCCCACAAGAATCATAACTTTCATGAAGCCCTTATAGTCCTTGTAAGCACTTATGGCCCCCAATGTCATTCCACCTCTTGAATAGTACTCAAGGTCATCCTTGCCTAGGAGGTGATGATCATGAAGTTCTACATCTATACCATAGGCCACCGAGGGATTTACTAGCTCAGAGCCTTACTAAGCTCCTCATCTTCTAAGTCTATCACTTGAGCATTCTCTTTGAATTCTCTAGAAGTGCCTTCCATGACAGACCCCTTTTCTACTTGATAAAGTATTTTAGGAGGTATTGTTTTGGAGTAAATTTGGTAGAGCTTCCACAAGGTTATGGAAAAGAGAGAAAAAGTTAGAAGGATTGATAATGCTTTCACATAAATAGAGAAAACTTAGAGAAAATGATGGGTATATTTAGCAATGTTTTTGCATAATTATGCTTGGATTTTGGCAAAGTTTCCATGCAAGTATAGCGAAAAGGAAATAAGATCAATGAATTTTGGTAGAGCTTTCATGCAGTTATGGAGAGAAGAGGCACAAAGCTTTGTGGATTTTGGAAGAGTTTTCATGTGATCCCCAAGGAGTAGAGCTTCCGTGTGTTTATGGAGAAGATAAAAAGATCTTGGTGGATTTTGGCAAAGCTCCTATGAGATCATGGGGAGAATAGGGAAAATGCTTGGTACATTTCAAGGGAACTCCCATGAGATAGCTAAAGAGAGGAGACAAACTAAGAGAGAGATGCTCCCCATAGCTTCACTCATGCTTGTAAAGTGGTGTCTCGTTTAAGAAAATTAGAGTGTCTCTAATGCTCACCATGGGTTGTTTATATAGATAGAGAGGAGTTAGTGCATTAAGATTGAAGCCATCTATTTCAAATGCTTTTTTAGAGATTTAGTTTAAGAAAGAGCTACACATGTTTTTAACCAAACAAAGATGTCAAAAAAACAAAAATACGGCCCATCCACACATGTGTCTAGCATGTGCATAAACATTCCTACACACAAAATAGAACTTCAAATGGCCATAACTTTTGATCCAAAACTTGGAAATTGGATTTGTTTAAAGCATTATGATTGTGATAATGAGATTTATGAGTTTACCACTTCATCTTGAGTCTACCACGTCATCTTAAGTGCTTAAAATTTTTGACAAAAAGCCAAAGTTGAATATCCATGTTTTGGCATCAGAAATTGCTATCAATATCTTTAAAAAACAAATTCTAAGAAGCTCATCAAATTCTCTAAACATTATTACTCTAGAACCTAGCTCATATGCCATAAAAGTTGCAATATCCTTGCTTTTATTACTAAATGTTACATAATGTCTAATTTACCAGGATGAGCCCATTACAGGAGCTTGCTACATATGATTAATATCAACCATAAACAATGCTTTTATTTCAACTCAATTATTAGACCCACTTTGGAGTAATTTTGTAAGTGTTTAAATGTCTTATTATTCTCTAAAATGTAAATAACTTTCAGAGCGTATTCTAATCAACAAACTTTTATTCTCCACTTCTTTTATCATTGCCCACAATTGAAATTAACACTTTTTTGTATTGTGCAAACACCACAACAAGATGGTAGTTATTCTTATGGTTGAAGAATAATGATCAATGCCCAATATGTCCTTAACAATTGCTTTAGGAAATCTTCACCTTCAATAAAATCATGTTGTCCAAATGGATCCGTAGGCATGGAAGTTTAAGCAGGAGACCAAGCATGGAGAGGACATGTACATCAATTGGCCTCATCTCAGAGCAACAAGAGGATGTAAAAGAGGATATTATTCCAAGAGGAAACAATAGGGTAGAGGGGCCAATTATGAAACACAAGCCAATAATAATAGACATTCTTGGTGCTACCAAGGCCAAATGATAAAACAAATTACACTCATATACAACACAAAAGTGTTTGAGGGAAAAGTGGCTTATGTCACATGGATTGGCTCAAAGCTGTAGGATGAGGATTCAAGTCCTTGTTTTATCATTGGTCCTACCTTGGCTACCACATGTTGACAATTGGAGGTCTTCTTTTATTTGATGTGATTTCACTTTTCATCTACGGCATAGCATCGTTGTTCATCGTGTGACCAGATTTATGTTTCATTGCTTCCCCTTAATGTTACAAACATGTGTGAAGCAATAAGGCAACAAATTTTTCAATGTTCAATGTGAGCACCATGCTTGAAGTTACATGTTCTAGTATTGGCCCTTGCAAAATGTGGACTATATTGCATATTCTTGATTGATTCAAATAGCACATCGTGGTTAACTACAAGAATCGTCATTATTTTGACATATGCATCAATTCATAACTTATTGACAAGACATTCAAACTATGTCATTAGTTCATTTATTATACAATAAAAAAATAGGCTCAATGATTTTCCATTACATATTATTTCACATTGCCATATAAGTATGGATTAAGTGATATCATCTAGAATTATCTCAAAAGGTAGTGGTGAGATACATGTCTCACGTGGATTATTCAAAGCCTTTTGAGGTGTGCCATCTAGCAGCAAAGCACTTAATCAAAATGAATTGTAAATTTCTCATAAGGCTTTGTTAACAAAGGTCCATGAGGCATTTGTGGATGGAAGTGACCTTCATCTTGATAGCACTAGTCGTGGTCATATATAAATGTGAAATATACTTGAAAATATGTATTGTGATGTAGAAATTAATTTTACAAGCTAGGTCAAGTTATGAGATGTGCCACTTTTGACCATATTGCAATGCTAAAATGTCTTTTTAAGGATTCCACAAATTATGAAACAAGAGGCTGTTGTCTCACACATAGTGCTTTCCTAGTCTCTAGGTATCTGTGGACACTACAAAAAAATCCTCTTTGTACTTAAATAGCAACTCATTCATAAAGTAGGGATGATGTCTTTGAAAAAAAAACAAAGGTTGTTGTGATGAAATGGAAGACAATCGATCATGTCAACAAAAAAAGACATTGGGAAGTTCAAAATGTTTACTTCGATTGACTCATGTTTTTTCATGCTCATGGGATCCATTGTGGTGTTCCTTTTGTTTTCAGCCTCTTCCTAAGTTTGTTACAACTCTTGTGAGGGTTGCATCTATTGTGAACGAATCATTTGCTCCTCCACTTCCTCTTCTTGTAATTCAGAACTAGGCCTCATATACCATTAGCTCAACCCCTTTCTTTGGCTATACCTATTTTAAGAGCTCTTCAATAATAAGCTCAACAATATAGGCATCCTCTTATGCCATCTTCTCATTAGAAACTATAGCCTCATCAACAATAGACTCAAAAATAGAATAAATATCTTATGTGATCTAGTCATCAACAATAGGATAATCAATTATAAGCTCAATAGCATAGGGTTTCTCTTGTGTCCTATACTCACATTAATAGTAACCTCCTGGATAATAGGCTCTTCAACAATAGTATGGGGTTCCTCTTGTGTCCTATACTCATTAGTTGTAACTCTTGAACAATAGGCTCTTCAATAATAGACTCAATAATAAAGGTTCCACACTCGAAGTTTTCTCTGTATTGTTGTCTTTTAAGGTTCAATCCTCTACACTGATCTCAAATGTTTCATCCTCACTAGGGTTCCCCTCCTTCATGCAGAGATACATCAACTATTTAATATTCATCTTCAATAACATTATTATGGACCTCTTCAGAGAGTGATAAAATGATAGTGGACTTACATAGTGCATCTAAATCAACCTAGTCATCATCATCCATATTTTTGGGTTTAATAACTTTGTTTCTTAGTGGCTTAATCTGCAATTTCTATACCAAAACCTGCCATATTTGAGATTTTCAATAGCCATAGTTGGTGCCATCCAAGTTGGCAATGTTAAACAAAGTTGTATCTTTGAGATGACTAGCCATAATGAGTCAAACAGAGGCAGACTATGCAGAAAATAGCATGTTGTAATTAGTAGTAAACATGCCACAACCACTACCAAAACAAGCTGAAAATAAGAGAAACGGCTAGAATGAGCAGTTGTCCACCAAATAATACCAAAAGTACATAAAAAGGACATGATTAAGCTCAGTAAATACATCACAGTCCACATAAAACAGCTTGCTATGATAGATGATAGTAGTGAGTAAATGAGAGCAAATAGTGAGTTAATAGAGATCTAATGACAACAGTAACTGCCAAGTCCGATCTTGCATCAAGCGGGCATAATAGAGGCACTATGATAGCCAATGAACATAAGCCAAACACCCAAATGTATCAAGAGAGTTCGTCAACACAACCGATACATCCCTTGAGTAATAAGCAAGATGTACACACCACTGGCAAGACCTGACAAAGGTCGGTGTATGCTCAATGAAGATGGATCAAATCAGCTCATAAGTATCCAAGAGCAAACATGGAAGCATCTACTAAGCAAATATCATAGTCAAGGACGTGTAAGAGATCCTAGTCTCAAATCTAAAGTAATAGCTCAAATCCATAACCTGCAAGCTTTGGGTAAATATAAGACCATAAGCATAAAGCTCCCATTTGCACAAAATTCGATGGCAAATGAGCAACCAAGCTCGAAGGTAGCATGTAAATGCATAAGACATCTCATAGCCAAGACCGTATATCATGAGAGCACCAAAAGCATGCAAGTGGTCAAACATCTGATAGCATCCAAGTACATCATGTACAAACCCAATTCAATCTCTGACAAACCAAGAAACATCCAAAAGAGGTTCCAAAGTATCCAAGTTCAAGCTCAACTGAAGCTTGAAGTGGCAAAGAAGCTCAAACAATGTAGGTAGCATGCATCACTGACATATGCTTCAAAGCATGTACCAACGGGTCATGCATAGACCATAGGTTTAACCTCTGTCACAAAGCATACCAGTGTAGACTAATGTCAAGTAAGAGCCAACCAATACAGAGCTTAAACAAGGCTCAAAATACATTCTGGAACCATCCAATACATTTTACAACCTCCATTTGCATCCAAATAGTCATAACAAGCATCTGGGAAGCACTCGAGACCAATAGGCATAACATAACTCGAGTTAAATAGCTTCAGCCCTGCTCTATTACAGTAGTAAATTCACTATCAAACTGAGCATAAATAGGGCCAAAATCAGTACCAAATCAATGGCATATCATATGCATAGCTTCCCATAACATCCGGGCATGATTTGGGTACCAAATGGCATCAATAGCTACTACCAAGCAAGCATAAACATCAAATGCTAATGTAGCACTATTTGGGGTTGTTTGTGGACTGTTATGACAGTCTTGGACTGAAGTATATCAAACCAAATGTCAATGCCAAGCTCAAGCCTTCAATGCCATGGTTGAAACCTCAAATGAGACCTTTGTGTAGTGCCAATGGCCTGAAGAGGTGTTGGAGACAAAGGCCACGTTTTTGACAGGCTGAGAAAATGGGGCAACCTACTAAAATCACATTTTTAATGTTGCTAAGGGAGCTGGCCACTACTTGATGGTTAGGGAGCTTCTATGGCTCCCCAAAGAAGCTTCCCAAGAGGCCTCAATAGGCATAGAAGAGAGAGAGCTTAGTTCCAAACCTTCATGGGCTGAGCCATGGCTGCCCTGTTCTTCAAACCCTGTGGACTAAAATAAAGAGTGAAATGAGAGCTCCAATACCTATAGATGAATGCCATGAGGCTGCCCAAGAAGGCCCAATGCTTGCCCAAGAAGGATGAGACTGACCGGAAGCTCAAAAGATGTGGCTATGGCTGCCAAGAGTGTAGGTATTCAATGCTAAAGGAGTGCCCCACCATGTTCAAGTTCTTGAAGAGCCAAGCTCTGATACTAGTTGAAAGGCGAGAAGGATTGAGCAAGAGAGCACTGAGGTGAGAGCTATGGCGGATGGAGCATAAGCAAGAAAGAGAGAGATTTCGAATGTGGGAAGTCCAACAGTCACAATGTGTGACCGGCCTTCCCTTTATTCAAATGTCACTGAAAGAATATAGAGTGAAATGATAGTGATGGGCGCCTGCCGCTTGCAGTGTGCAGGTGCGAGTACTGTCAGTGAAGTAATACACGGGCGGCTAGATGGAGGCGCCTTTACCCCCAACATCTATAGCTTCTACATGTAACTACTATGTTGAGTTTTTAATTACAACACTATATGCCTTGTTTTATACCCTGTTTTAACAATCAATTCTAGTGCCAAATCATCCACAAAGGCTTCCACTTGATGTCTCAAGTTCAAGGCTAAGTCTGGGGGTGTACTGAAAAGTGTCTTCAAGCTGAAAACATCATGAAATTTGATAAAAGACACAAAGAAAAATCACTATTTCTATAGTGTCCTACTTTGGGTAGCAAAGACACTTTAGGGTTCACTCCTAAAACCCTCCTTGAAGTCCTTTTGTCACAAGCTTTGATGGCTTTCCCTTCTACTTTGCCTTGGGAGATCTGTTTGAGCATAAGAAGCATACATACTTCCTTCCTAACCTCTCCATGTTTTTCCCCAAGTATGCTATCCACAATTGGCAAAAAGAAGTCCCAATTTTTTCATTCTTACCCTTTGCATGTTTATTATATTTGGACACTTTATCCTTGTCCCATGAAGAGTGGAAATTATATTGGGCACTCACTTATTCTTAACACTTTTGGTCCTAACCATTTACAACCTTTGCAAAGTACATGGTCATTGACTTGACAAGTATATCATATGCAAACTCCATCTTACACTTAGCAAGTCTTTGATGTATCCCAAACTCTCACTTATACTCCCATATAGTCTTTAAGAAATAATTAACTTTCATCTTTCTTGCCAAACACTGGTCATGACACACACATGAAATCATAATATTTCTACATAATCTGTAAATTTTTACTGAATGAACAAGCTGTGTCACAACATTGGCAAATAGGGTGAATAGTTTTGAAACTTTACTAGATAGTGATGGAAGACTTCACCTATTAACTTCCTTTCCTTGTGCACCAAAATTTGTTCTAGAATCAAATCTTATTTAGCCCGTCTTTGAACCTCACTAGGAAAATCCTATAGTGAATAGATTTGAAACTTTATCGGGTAGTGATGGGAAACTCCACCTCTTACCTTTCTTTCCTTATGTGCCAAAGTATGTTGTAGAATGAAAAGCTTATCTAGTTCCTCTTGAATATCATAAGGAAAATTCTCTCAAACATCACCTTGGAAAGGCATCAGAAGACTCACATGTCATGTAAGACATTATGGATCTTCCAATGATTTGATAACTTTAAACTACATGTCACATGATCAATATTTTCTATTACTTGAAAAGGCCCATAATGATCATGCTTAACTTAGGGCATAAATATTGTTTATGCTTCATCTTTTAATCCTTGCCTCTTCAAATCACAAAGAACCCAATCACCAACTTAGAACCCAAGTGCTAAATGGTAATGGTGCTTTGATTTCTTTTGTTTGTCCTATAATATTTGGAGACCTAGTTTAACCTTATTAGAAGCTTCTTTCAAACTTCTGATGTACTTATAAGCCTCAAGATCTTATCATTAGCATTGTAAGATATGTGAAATTTTCTTTCCAAGATTAACATTCTAATGTTGCCTTGCTAGTGGAACTAAGAATAGGATTGTCATTTGCAAACTCTATCAATGGAAAAAACTATTTTCATCCTAACATTTTAGAAGACACATATAGTGGAATTTTCCTCTTTTGAGTAATCTATAGGACCAGGAGAAAGACCCGACACGGAAAGCTAGACACATAGAAGGATTGGCACCATTGGAGGCGCAACACTGCCCGACTTAATCAACCTCATCGACAACTTGTGGAGCAAGAGACCACAAATATGGCAAAAATGAGTCCAAACCGTAGAAATGAAGAGCTTTACTTGGGAGATTTCCTAGTCAAAATCCATCACATAGTAAATAAATACGATGTGCACACCAGCATGGACCACCACGGTAGGCCATCAGAGGACATCATATTAGACCTCGAAGAGGAGAGGAAACTAGCATGGAAAGCCTTGCAAAGCATAACGGCATACAAACTAGGAGTAGCAAGCTGGAAAATTGTGCTTGGACATAGCGATGTGGCGAGTGTTAGCCCTAGCTAATAAGAACCAAACATGACCAAACACACGCACACACACATACACACAGAGCTCTAGAGGTAGACCTAACACTGAGCGAGCTTCTTACAAAGCGGCTTATAGACTATGTCAGCAGAACAAAGCACAGCATTACTAGTGACCTCATTGCTTGCAAGATTAGGAGTTGTCTAGGGCTCTAAGAGGCAATAAAAATTTCTTGTAGTTGCAAAGCAGCTAGATAAATACCAACCCTGAACAACGACCCTTATAGCTTCATGGAGCAATTAGAGCAGGCCTGTGAAGCCAATGGCCTCACTGATATTGCTCAACACTCACAAGCCTTCAACCTATCCCTAGGTGATAAGGGTAGGATATGGTACACAAGCCTAGACATTGCGGAGGAGTGCAACAACTTCAACAACCTCAAGAGTCTCTTCATAAAGAGATTCTCTGAGGCTGGGTACTCTGATAATCTCATAGTGCAACTAATGAACGTTACGCATAAGGACAAAGAAGACATCAGGGACTATGTTACCCACATGGGGAGTCTCTTTGAAAGAATCCTAACTAACGAATAACCCATTGAGAGAATGGTGTCCATAGCCTTCATCAATGGAATTCATAGCAAGAAACTCTACAAGGCCTTGGCAAGCAACTCGAGCATGTAGAGAGATGCACTAACTAGGGTCTTCGAAGAGGCCATATGAGTAAATGACCAGCTTGAGGAGAGGAGCTCTAGGAGCTCAAATCGAGATGAGGCCAACTCTAGAACCTTAGAAAGGGAAACGAGGTCTAGCGAATGATCAGTTCCAAGCACTCAGGAGGATAAGGGAAAAAACTTGACCAAAATCAAGAGCTAGCGGAGATGAAATGGAGCTAGCTAAACTACAAGAGATGATGAGAAGACCTATGCACCCACATGTCCAATGCATGTATTGTGACAGAAACCACCTTCCAAGTGAGTGTCAGGACCCTATGTCTTGACCTTGCACCAATTTGCAATGGGTTCGATCATGAGGCCATGCATTGCAGACTACCGAGGAGACTTCCATACTCACAATCTTATAACCAGCCATATCTATGGGAGAGGAGTCCCATTGACTCTTTCGACACCGAACGACGTGAAATCAACCATTCCTAGGATGGAGATCAATCAAATAGGCATACCTAGGCCGTTTGGATCTTTCGTAACCCATCCATCAAGCGACGCTCTAGTCCGCTATACCTGGAGGAGCCTTATGTGAACCCTTATGTCTTGTATGATGAAGAGGGCAATCCAGTTCTCATCAACTATCGACCAATGCCATGTGATGGCGTTAAGAAGAGGAAGATGCAGAGGCTTAGGAGGACAAACTCAAAAGCCGATTTCGTGTTGGACCTTGCGGTCACCCAGGACACATCTCTTCGCACTTCTTTGACAGGGAGCAAGCCAATTGAGATAAGGCTGACCTCAGATGTGCAAAGTGTGGAATCACTCACCTCTTTGCTGATTGCCCTAGACGGACACCAGCCTCTAGTTTGGCAATCATACCTTTAGTACCATTGGGGGTGTTCGGAGTTGAGACACTCGACAAAGAGGCCATGCCCATCTTGTTGCATGTTATGACACGAGCACAAATGAAGTGAATTGGCATGTCACTACCAGGACCTAGTAACCTAGATGCAGCCTCGATGGTGGGGAAGAAGAGCTGTTGGCGAAGGAAGAAGAAATCGATGCAAAGGTCACACTTAAAATTGAGAGTGCAACGACACTACCTGTTGGAAAGAAAGTCACGGATGCAGAACTAGAGACATCCGCTCCAAAGACTTCTGAGAAAGGGAGTGTTAAGGTAGGGAAGTATCCCAATTCGAAGTGCCAACTCGAAGCTATAGAGAAAGTCAAGGAATGGGTGAGAGAAGCCCAAGAATACCTAAAGGGATGCTGAGCCCATCTTGAGGACGAGATCAATAATCTCTCTAGCATGAGCACGCTAGTCTCTCCCACATGATTGAGAGATGCATCTACACCTCAAGTAGTGCCACCTTGACAGAGCTTGAATGCTACGAGCCAACAAACTAGTTAAGGCCATTGGCCAAGGAGTACTGAATTAGGAGAGAAGCAAGCAGCCAATAATCTTCTGACAACGCTAGTGGCAACCCATGTAACTCTGAGCTTAGGAGACTTGCTTGGACAGTGACCCTATGTCAAGAGTTAAAGCAATGGGTAGAAGGATCGCTAGAGCAAATGGGAGTTGACTTGCAAGACTATAATGCAATAATGCAAATATCGAGCCTGACGCTGCACTCAGTGCCCAAGTCCTTGCACGTTAATGCTTTCTAGAAAGGCACACAGAGATGCACGCAATCTTGCCGATCCTAGCTCTAGGTAATACCATGAGGAAAAGCATTGTAGACATGGGAATAGGAGTCAGTGTGCTTAGCCATGCAGCACCCCAGGCTTGGGGTAACCCGCCTATCAAGAATGCTAAGTTCAACATCACACTAGCTAATGGAATGAAAGTAAAGTCATTCAAAGTGCTGAAAATTTGGCCATTGAAGATCACAAGAGTCCAGTTCTATGTAGACTTCATAGTCATGAAAGGAGTGGACTATGACATCATGTTAGGCCGCCGACCCTGGATGTGCAATGCATGAGTCATAAAAGACTCAGGCAACGGTCTAATCTTCCTAGGAAATCGAACGGAAGTAGTGAGGTGGAGATGGATACTTGCATTAGGAAAAAATTGAACTCACAAATGGGCCTTTTAGCCCCCCCTCTCTCCTCCTTAAAACAAGGAAAAGAGGAGAGAAGAATAGTAAAATAATCCTCCTCTCTCTCCACTTTTGCAATCTTGTTTTGCCTTTTTTATATTATCTACAAAGATATACTCAGATTCCTTCTCTCTCCTCATTCAAGAAGTCTTTTTCAACCAAATTTTATATTAAAAAAGAAGTTAGTTACGGGAGTGTGGTGCTTCGTTTTCAATGCAAAATGATTAGTAGATACGATGTAATTGATTTTTTAATCGAGAATAAGGAAAATGAAATTTCAGAAGTTCCTTTTAAGATATTTTGGGGATTTTTTATATCCTAGCTTTTGGTCAAAAAACAAACCAATTGGTCAAATTTTGTGTTTTTTGGAGATGTTTTTGGAGGCAAAATAGAAATATCTAAAATACGAAAAGTCTTGGACATCCCTACCCTCTGAGCTATTTCCTCCCATATCTATACTCTCTCATGGCTCTATTGTGACCTCTTCTCTATGTTTATGCAACCTTCATTAACAAAGTGAATTACTTACACCCTCCTTTCCCTTGGCACCTTTGTGTGCCTCTCTGCGCATCTCCACTCTACCTCTTGTGACAACCAAGTAGGCTCCTCGTTTCTATTAATAGTAAAATGAATACAAGAAAGAAGGAGCTGCATATTGAGGTAGAGATTAAATATGTCCCATTATTCAAAAGAACCCAGTGTACCAATGTCAACCCTCAGGTTTTGTAGAGTTACAGGTAAATGGGATTGAAACATGTGGATTTGTGGGGTGATGGGGGAATCTACCCAATTGACCCCTTAAACAATAGACCTCCAACCTTCTCACGAATCACAAATTTGCTGAAGTATGTGTGCGAGGGTGAAAATGGGTTACTTGGTTATACTAGGCGGCTCAATGATCAGGCGTTCAAAGTATTTACAACTTGCCAAGCAACCATAAAAAATTGCCATGATGTGATCGCTGCACATCAACTTCATATACAACAGCTCACAGGACAAGTGGTACAACTGAATGACACTGTAATTCAACAAAATAATCAAATTATTTCAATGCAGGACACTATCCATGACATCGGTATCTCATATGAGGAGGCAAAGGCACAATTGGAAGACTTAAGAAAGATCAACAACAAGCTAACACAGGAGCACAAACAAAAGAAGAAGCCAATCAATGAGTTAATTGTGAATAGTGGCTAGTGGAAGCGACATATCAAAGCATGTAAGGTAGCTCAGAAAGAGAACCTAGGTGAGGGTGAGGTTGGATATGGTGCGCAGATCGGTCGCAGATAGCTCACGTGGTGAATCCCGGAAGGTCCCCAAGAACAAAGTACTCTACCTTTTTGCACAAAAAACCATGTAAAAGCATGCACGACAAGAGGCAAGAGACAAATTGGGTTCAATCTCCCCCATGCCTTGTGTGAGCGCTTCACAAAGCATATATTTAATGTATATTTCCAATCTTCATGCTCAATAATAGCCCAATTACAAAAATATGACAAGCTTTTAGCTTTTGAGTTTGCTTTCTACAAAAATAGGAAAATAAAGCTAATGGACGGTGCCCATAGAGTCTGGCACGCCCAATCTTAATGTCCAAATAGAAATAACATATCCGGGCGCATAAGCGCATACAAAATAATAATCAATAATCAATGTCTCTATAGACATAACAAAATATAGGCGTGGCGCCTATCAAAATATAGTCCAAATGTCGAATACCCGCTAAACTCCAATGCTTTCCTCCGCCACTGCTGCTATCTCTACACATCAACTGAAGCATTCACAATCGTTAGTAAAATAATACAATTAAACCGACAAAAGTGAATACCTAGCAGTCTTCAGCTACATAAATAAATCAAATGGTTAGAAATAAATCCTAACCTTAATTTATTACGAGTGCGCACTCTAAACTCATAAACGTTTATTAATTTAATATGCATTTTGCGAAATCACCTGCTATGGAATCACCCATGTACACACTAAATTAATGAAACGCCCAAAAAGGACAGGCGTCCCCATCAACTTCTCGCACAAAGAATCCTCTTTGTGTATGAGCCCCGGTCATCTAAGTTTACGGAATCCACCGTAAAACCTCACGGAATCCACCGTGGAATATGCCTCCTGGCATCAGGATAGGCCTGATCGCTTCACAAAAGAATGTTTTCATGCTCTACAGTGTGCTGCAGTAGAGGCCTTTTTAGTTGACTTGATGTGACTGATGCTCAACGTTGTGCAATACATGCGAAGCGCATCACTGTAACTCCCAAGGACTTCCAACTTGTAAGAAATCTTCAAGTAGTGAATGATGCATTCGTTCCAATGGAATGAACACAGTTTGCAATGTTATCTTTTTTGGCATAGTATTATCCTCGTGCATTGGACATATGACTATGTCCTAGTGCAAAACTATTGTATGCACCCTTAAAATATGAATTAAAATTTTACACTTGTCCTTCGCTCTCAACTTTGACTGTGCATCTTCGCTGTATTTTCAATTCTTACTTATAGTTTTTGTTAGCACTGTCAATTTCAATAGGAATAACATGCAAAAATTTGCCATTTCTTGTTGTAGACTTTACTCCTAATGCCTCTATATAGTTTATGTGGTGCGAAGTTTCTAAGGGCCAGTAGTCGCGTTGTTGATTTCTCAATTATCAATGCCCAAAATCTGGAGCTACATGGAGAAGAAAGTGCAGAGGTAAGCAAAACGCTCAAAACCCTAATTACTCTCAGCAAGGAGCTTCAATGGAGACGAAAATTCACGAGTATAGAGAAGAGAGGGAAAGTGGTCTGTTGCTCAACTTTTGGGTCAAACTAATTTTGTGAGAGGGAAAAAAATCGAAATTGAAAATTCTCCAAAAAAAAGGGGGGAAATAAGAGGTGAGAGAAACTCAAATTTTGTGTACTATTCATTCTCCCTTTTTTTAATCCCCCACTACCCCTTTTTTTAATAGAAAACTCAAGATTTGGAGAGAGAAGATTCACCCTCCATGGATGTCAACATCTAGCCTTCCTATTGGACAATCCAAAAGGTCCACATCTTAACCTATATTATCTTTAAGGGCCCATTTGTGAGTTCATTTTTTTCCTAATGGAAGACTACACCAATCGACCTAGACACCATCTTAGCCATGCTAAAGGGCAATGCTGAGATCAGAAAATCTTACAGGCCGCTGACCAAGTATATCCCTTGCCTCGAGGATGAGTGAGATTGGATGCATGTGTTAGCCACAATTGATCTTCCATTCTTGGACAATGAGAAATATGAACAAGTTGCCAAGGCAGTTGGTGAGCCCAAGAACAAACCCTTAGTACCAATCTGTATGATGGCTAGAAGCTCTCCTAGACAACCCACCCCATCATGTTCCATGTCCCAAACAACAAATGAGAGCTCCACGAGATCTTAGAGCACCTAATAGACAAATTAGCTGGTAACCCAGCTGCAAATCTTAAACCACTCAAGGATCTCTTGGACGAACCCAAGTGGCGATGGACCAAGGTGCATGATTTGAACTTGATGTACAATTGGGCCTTAGTCACCAATGATAAGGAAACATAGTATCAAGACCTAAGGGATGACGAGCAGTCGGATGATGACGACTCAGACAATGAGTATGAGGACTATTGTTTCTTTAGTGACGAGAGCAAAGGAGAGCTCGACACAATAGAGTATGACACTGAGGGACACATGATTAAACAAATATGGGCAGACTTTGAACCACAAAAGAAAAACGTCTTCAGAATCGAGAAAGGAGTCATGCGTAGGGATTGCGATCGCACATGGTTGGAGCACATAGGAGTGATCGATTATTATGAACAAGTAGGCCTTGTCCAACTAAGTGTCGTACCATTATTTAGAATGAAATCACCATCCGAGCTATGACCACCAAGAGAGACTCCCTCTTCTAGCAAAGATGGAGAGTTCAATTCTGAGTCGAAACTAAGCTCAAACAGTGATTCTAAGATACCCCGACCATCTAAGACCAAACACACTAAGGGAGACCTACAAGTCCACCTAAGGCGCCAAAGGTTGAAAGAGGAAAGAGGGAGACAGTCTAGGGAACCGCAAGCTGAGGAGCAGAGAAAGACACAAGACCTACTGAAACGATTCACAAAATTTAAGAAAGGCGATAAGGTAGTGATCTTGCTAGGAGCAAAACGACAAGGGCAAGCAAGTGAGTTGATAGAAGGACCTGCCAAGGTGAAGGAGGTCAATTTGGCTACGGAAGGGGAAACACCCTGAACCTGTGTGACTTGAGCAAGCGAGAAAAAGTGAGTCTCATTTCTCTCTTACAAGAATATATAGACATATTCAATTGGTCCCTCAATGAGCTGAAAGGGGTAGATCCGAGCATGGTGACTCATAACATCCCCATGACACCTAATGCAACGTTGGTCAAGCAGTGACTGTATCCTATGAATCCCAAACACGCTTACGTTGTCAAAGAAGAAATCGATAAGCTGTTGAGAGCAAGATTCATTTATAAAATTGAGCACACGAATTGGGTTTTGCCCATCATGATCATACTAAAGAAGAATAGAAAGATCAGAGTGTGAGTCAATTATAAGAAGGTCAATGCTGCTACAACGAGAGACAATTATCTATTGCCATACATTGAGCATATGCTCGAGACAGTAGCTGGTAAAGAGGCCTACAGTTTTTTGGATGGCTTCTCACAGTACAATCATGTGCAAGTACATCTTGATGATAGGCATAAGACCGCATTCAATATCGTGTGGGGTGAAGGCCTACATAGTCATGCCCTTTGGGCTGACAAATGCACTAGCCACATTTCAACGGCTCATGTGTGCTATATTCAAGGACATGCTTAGGTGAGATTTAGATGTGTTCATTGATGACCTAAGTATTCACTCAAGTTGGAAGGAACACCTAGACAAACTCTAAGCAATCTTTGAATGGTAAAGTTTATATCGTCTCTCATTTAACCCCCTGAAGTGTGAATTATGGGTGAAGCATGGATGTATCCTAGAGCAGTGGTGTCCAAGAACATCATTACCATGACTTCTCAAAAGTTTGGGTTATTGTTGACCTACCACCACCACAACCGATTACAAAGGGAGGTCAGTGCTTTCTAGGCCATACGGGATACTATTGGTGATTCGTGTTGAACTATGCATTAATTGCTAGACCTCTATACAAATTGCTAATAATATTCGAATGGACCAAGGAATGCCAACGTGTATATGAAGAATTGAAGAAGGCTCTAACTATCACACCAATCCTAAGAGCCCCAAACTGGACCATAATCTTCCACGTTCACATTGATGCCTTGAAGTTTGCTGTGGGAGCTGTGTTATGCTAGTCTGGTAAACACAATCTAGACTATCCACTTAGCTTTGCTAACAGACAACTCACGGATATGGAGATGAACTACTCCATGATCAGAGATAGAGGGTTTAGCCACGGTGTTTGTTGTAAAAGAAATTTGGTACTATCTTCTAGCTACGCCTTTTACCTTTTTTGTTGAACATCAAGCCTTGCTTTATCTCATTAACAAACCCTGTGCTACCAGACGCATTGCTCGATGGTTACTTCTACTATTAGAATTTGACTTCTCTGTGGTTGTATGCAAAGGGAAGCAACACTACATGGTTGATCATATGTCTTACATACCCACGAGAGAAGCTATTGGATAGGGCATCACAGACGATTTGCCAGATGCACATATGTTTAACCTGTCTAGCGAGAGGGATTTTTTTAGAGTCGATTTGATGCCATATTGGGCAAATGACATAGTCTAAGTGTTGGAACACGAACTACTTAAACGACCTATCGAGAAGGCCTGACTTAGGTGACTCATCCTCAAGATACAAGCCTATCAATTGGTAGCATGCCAGCTCTATAGACTAGGGCAAGACGAATTGTTGCATAGATGCATGTGCAAATATGAGATGCAGGACGTACTTGCAGAAGCACACATCGAATTTTTTGGAGGACACATCAGCGAAGTCTGCAAGGTGCTGCAGTCTCAACTATGGTGGTCTACTCTTTTTCGAGATGCCGCACAATTCGTAAAGCACAATGATGAGTGCCAATGGGCTAAGGTACCTATCCGCAAAGACCAAATGGAGCTAACTCCAATCATTGCAAGACAACCTTTTGAAAAATGGGGAATTGACTTCATTGGACCGATTAGTCCTACATCACAATACTCAACAAGCTAAGTACATTATAGTTGCCATGAATTATCTCACAAAATGGGCAGAAGCACGAGCCACTAGAAAAAACGATGCTAGAACCACTACTAAGTTCCTTTGGGAGCAAGTGATCTCACGATTCAGTTGTCCCATTGAACTAGTTAGTGATCAATGCACACACTTCCTTAATGAAATGATAACTCACCTCTTATCGGTCTTTCTAATCATCCATCAAAAATCCTCACCCTACTACCCTCAAGCGAATGGCCAGGCTGAGTCTACTAATAAGATCTTAGTGAACATCTTGACCAAAGTAGTCTTTGCCTCGTGTAGCAACTAGGACAACAAACTGATGGCAACCTTATGGGCCTAATGAACAGCCTATAAAATGGTGGTGGGATGGACTCCCTTCAAGTTAACCTACGGGATTGAAGCTATACTACATGTAGAGTTATTTGTCCCAAGCCTGAGAGTAGCCATCCAAGAGAGATGGGATGGATGGAGCCCTAATTGAGCTAGAACGCTTATCAAAGACTCAACTCCTAGCTGCCCATGCGTTGATTTGTGAAAAGGCACGATGCAAGAGCTAGTTGACAAGCATATCAAGCAATGAGAATTCGAGTAGGGTGACTTAGTGTTGTTGTACTCAGTAAAAGGCCATAAACAAAATATGAAGTTTAGGGGATTAGGGCCTTTCCGAGTCTGCACTATCAGCCGACCAGCAATATAGAGCTCCAGACCAAGATGGAGAGGGCATAGGCTTATTTAACGGTAGCATCATAAAGAAGTACTACCCTCCCACACATCCAATGCACAAACTCCCATGCTAGAGTCCCTTGTGAAGGTCCGAGTTGCCACAATAATGGAAATTGATGAGGAGGATGAAGAGACAGTAGCACATGCTTACCTGCCGCGCATAACGGTCACTACCCACAACAAACACATGCCTTTGATGCATTGATTGATGAGGAAGCTGATTTTAATATCTTAACTCACGATCATTGGACTCAAATTGGCCAACCACAACTACAACTCACCAATGCCAAAATTAGCACATTTGGGGGCCAATCGTATGCACTTTTTGGAAGTGCAAGGTCACAGTCTCTCTATCGAGTCTGAAAGTATATACGTATTTTTTATGTGTTACCGAATACAAAAGATGTTGGTAAGGAATTGCTACTAGGATGCTCATTTAAAAAGCAAGCACATTGTAATGTTGACTATGAGTCGTAGCGTATTCACTTTATTATCGACAAGGTATGAATAGTCATAGCTTTCAACAAGGGTAGCACGGCTCCATCAAAGCCTGCAAGGCCACTAATAGAGAAACTCGCCACCAAGCACAGCTTTCAGCAAGGGTAGTGCGGCTCCATCAAAGCCCGCACGGCCACCAGTAGAGAAACCTGCCACCAAGCACCCACCAAGCCACACTGCCGGCAAACCATTGAGATCAAAGCTAAGGCCCCTGAACCACAATTCAACTAGATGCCTAAACATCAAGGACTACTGCCTAGAAGCATATACACATGACCTCTTAGTGCCCCTAAAGCTTCACAAACATTTGGCATCCCAATGTCAGAATCACAAACCATGCTTAGTGCGCACAAAAGGCTAAACCACACACTTAGGAGCAACCGCAACCGTAGACATCAGCTGCTAAGCTGTTGAGTCCAATCAAACCCTAGCCTCTAACGACCTGCTTTAAACCCTCCTATGAACGATGATCAATTCTTACCTTAGCCTCAGACTTGGCTAAAAATACTGGGGACGACTTGGCTGTTTGCCTTAGCACTTGGATGCCACATTTACCACATGTGCTAAAAGCTATGACCAATTAGACCTAGGCCTTTTAGACGAGCCTTTAGCAATGGAGGTACACACACTGCCTTACTCATGGGAAGAACTAGAATTTGTATTCGTTAAGGCTCCCCAGGTAGCTTAGGAACTAATTTCTAGTGAGATTTTTTGTGAACGAGCACGCAAGCAACACCTCATTATGTCTTACAATAAGGACAGATCCTTGCCATTGACCAGGAGATTGAGGAATTGAAACAACTTGCTAACAACAACTTCTCTTTCTTGCAAAATTGGTATGCTCTCAGACTTCAATGGGAGCAAGAGGGCTACCAAATCATGACCAACACTGAGCAAAGTCGTGCAATCAAGACCTCAAAATATAACCCAACTTATGTAATAGCTTTGACCTCCTATATGGTGTTGACCACCATTCTCAACCAACCCCTAAAAGAGCACATCATGACTCACCCCTATGTAGATCGCATTTTGATAGAGGAGGAGTTACACATTGCCAGCAGAATAGACTCTAATGACTTTCTAATGGATGTCCTCACCTACCTCGCTCATGTAAGCATCCGACCTTTTGACATGGACCACTCTGCTAATCTGGAGTACAATCCGAACTTCTACACTTGACTCATGTGAAAGTGAAGCACCGTGAGCATGCGTTATGAATGCCCTTAACCCTTTAAATCCTACGAAGGATTCTTCTCATCTCCTGGGGGGGGAGGAGGTAAAGTGTGGAACATAAAAATGGACTAGTAGAAAAGAATGGATAAAAAGCAACTTGGGATTGAGAAAAGCATCATAAAATTTGTTGGAATGCATGGAGATGCCTAAAGGAAAAGTCTCTTTCTATACTTAAGCATTTCATTTTTCCATAAGCACAAAACCATTTTCTACATGTATATCCACAAGAAATTGTTTTAAAGAACACTAATGGTGAGCTGTGGCTTCATGACACGCAGCTACAATGGCAGGATAGGAAAAAACCAGCAAGTTGCCATTCTTCGAGGAAGAGCATGTAAAGTATAACCTCTTAGTGGAGACGAGGGCCTACAACCAATTCAAGTTCAGGAACATCCATCCTAATTTTGGAGGATGTAGTCATGGAGGAGTAGGCCATAAGGATCGTGAACCAATACAAGTTGTAGAAGTATGAGGAAAAGGTTAACCAAGCCATTGATTATGAAAAGTGCATGGAGTTCATTCCGACCTTCGATAAGAATCGCGGCATTGTAACGGTGCACTAAGGAGAAGACACCTTCGATAAGAATTGTGGCATTGTAACGGTGCATGGAGTTCATTCCGACCTTCGATAAGAATCGCGGCATTGTAACGGTGCACTAAGGAGAAGACACCTGCCAAGTGGAAGTTGAGCTAACCCCAAAGTTGGTGGAGAGGGCGTTGGGCCTAGCCAACAAGGTGGAGAGATGGCCAAAAAGGGATGTATATAGTATGCTTGGAATAGACAAAGTTCTGGTCCATACTAATCATGGCATCATCTTAGCAGATATCCCTAATCCAGAGATCCAGCTGCAAGCCAAAATGGTGCATGCTCTATTTTCCAGTCAAAGGTACGATGCATTGATGAGAAGGATCAATGTGTTGATGTTGGAAAGCATTGCGGCTAAGTCTCTAGATGAAGTAAACTTGAACGACTTCGTGTAGAAGACCATTGAGACTTCAGCAAAGGCACTGGCCATAGGAGGAAGACTTGCAGGTGGAGAGTCCTTGGCCTCCAGGGCAAGAAAGACATCATTCTCTAAGGCCTTGACCATAGGATTTTATGGGGTCTTGATGGCCATCATCAGGGAGACATTGGGGGAAGCCCAAGGTAGAGAAGAAATCAATGAAACACCGGACACATCACCACCTCACCGTGAACAAGAGCAGTCTCGTGAGAGAATAGTGAGTGATGAAGAAGAAGAGTAGGAAGCACAATGTACCTGTGGAGGGGCCAAGAAGTCAAAGAAAAAGACTCCACACGAGAAGGCCGAAGCAGAGAGCATGAAGAAAGAGAAAGAATACCTACAAAGAGCCCAAAGAGAGTCCAAAAACACTAAAGAAAAAAGAAAGAGAAAAGAAAAGGAGGAGTCAAAGAAACCAAGAGGGGTGAAGTAGAGAGAAAGAGGAAAGCAAATGAAGAAGTTGAAGAGCTCAGGAGGAGAGAAAAGGACATAGCCATGGCCATCCACCTAGTGGAGCAACTCTCCAGAGAGGAGAAGCTGGCTACCATGAGCCCTCATGAAGAAGAACGCCCAAGGACAAGCTCCCAGGTACCCAAAAGTATGCCACCCCCAATAGTAGAGGGCAAGGGCAAGGGTCTAATTGACCCCATGCCACCTATCCTAGTGCCTACCACCCCAGTCTCTGCACCCACCCAAGGCACTTCTACCACAATAGATGCCAGTAACCTTATGGCATGGGTGCAATCTGGTCAATAAAGAGATAACTCAAGATGCAAGTGGAGCAAAAATATCGCCATCTTGCAAATGCAAAGTCTAGACAAGATCCCAAGAGATAGAAGATAGAAGCATCCACAATGACTACTTCTACAGCACTGCCGTCGTCCGCCAATTATGATGATTACGTCAAAGAACTCCTTTCATAGTTGAAAAGAGCGGAGGAAAAGAAGGTGACCGTTGCTGAGCTAGAAGCCGAAAAGGATACGTTAGTGGCCTTCCAACATCTCGAGAAAACCCACCAAGTGGTCTTGTGTCAAAAAGAGATAAGTGAGCTTAAAGTCGAGCTCAAGGCCAAGGACAGAGAAGAAGACAAATGGCAAGTAAGGCTCGCCGAAGAGACAAGAACCTCATGAGCCTACAATGACATTATGACAATATAGTAATGCTATATAAAGACCTACAAGGGGAGATAGAAAAAATCCAGGATGCCGTGAAGGAGTTAGCAGTAGCAACAAAAGAAAAGAGGGGCCGAAGGTATTAGAAGAGGGTAGCCTTAGAGCTAGAAGAGTAGAAAAGATTGAAAGAGAAATTGAGGAACAAGAGCGGAGACTAATGATCCTAGCTCAAAGGTAGGGTGAAGGCTTGGAAGAGATGAATAAGAGAGCAGATGAATGGGTGGGCAAAAGTGAAAGAAGAGTCAAAGACCTAGCACATTGTCTAGCTCATGCAGAAGGTGACAAGGTGCTAGCAGAGAGTAGGGCAAAGGCCGCACAAGTAAGCTTAAAAGCCCAACAATGCGCCTTCCTCAACACTGTCATGGACATCACCCAACCAGATGAGGAGGAGGCCATTGATTCATTAAAAAGAAAGCTGGGAGTCACCTGTAGGGCTCTGAGACAGGGGTTACATATGCCACCACAAGCAACAGGAGTCAGCTTAAGCCTACAAGATTAGAGGAGATATTTGCTAAGGGAAAGCTTGACTATACAAGAATTGGATGCCCTAGGATTCACCAAAGGAGCACCACATAAACATAGAGAAGAGGAAGGAGTAGGATCGAGCTATGAGATGATGGGACAACAAGATGATGAGCTAGTCCCACCGCCTCCCTCTCCACAGCCTGAAGTACAACAGGAGGTGGACACCTCTGTTGAGAGGAAAGCGAAGCTCAAAAAGAAGAAAATGAGAATGCTAGAGCATGCACGATTGCAAGCTCAACCGGTAATGGTTCCAATAGCGCTAATCCCGCCAAGAGAAGACTGCTTCCCAATGAACTGGAATGCATAACTCATAGTTTGGGAGTAGCAGGAGAATGGTCATGAACCATTCGACTTTAATTTCTGTTTCCCCACCAGATTGAGCAAAGTATTATCAATCAAGGTGGTGGAAGAGGTGACTAATGTCAGAAGGAGGTTGGGAGACAGATGGACCTGTAATAGAGAAAAGAATCCTACCCTATGGGGAACAGAGGCTCTGACTACTGGGAGAACAAGGTCCTAGAAGTGCCTACAATGGTAAAAGGCTATGAGTACCAGCCAAGATGGAGGAGGATGATCTGGGATGGCAACATGGACTCCTTGATGTCATTTTGCAACACCCTGCCCTTCAAGAGAAATAACCCTACCTATATACCATATCCTAGAAGGGTTGAGGTGGACTACAATCTAGATATCCACGGCAGATATGATTTCCCAAAAACATACAACGTGAAGGCCACCAAGCCAGAGGACGCTTTGACCTTCAACAAGAATGACTTATATGCTTCTATTGACTTTCCTTAGTGAGTTTTCCTCTTGCCCAGACCTTCACTACTTGTAATTATCTTAGACTCCTTAGGATATTGCTAAAGCAAGATCCTACCCCACCAGAGTACTGCCTCCTGCCACTCTTTTTTATCTTAATATTGGCATAAATAGCTGCGCCATAGCTAGATTGATGATGCAAGCAACTCTCTTACCATCCTTTTGCATGGCCCTCTTAGAGCACATGAACGACAGCCACTTCACTCAATGTAACCACCCATTCCTATCCACCACTCCTCTTAACGTTCAAATGAACCTAAAAGGATACATCCAAAGTAGACAATTTCTTAGCAAATCCATTAAACCTTCAACTTCTCCCTTGCATGACCATGACAAGAAGATTAGTTACTTAGTTATAATCCAAAAAAACGAGAAAAGAAAAGAAAAAGGAAAAAAGAAATGTGAAAAATATAAGAAAGGATAAGAGAACAAGCGAAGAAAATAACAAGAGAAAGTAAATGAATCACTTCACTATATGTATAGGCCACAGTCAATGCACCTAGGGGTCCTCAAGTTAGGTGCGTCCAATGGCCTCGGTCAGTTGGCTCCGCCCCTAACCCCATAGCCCTTTTTCAATTCCCCACTTCATGCTTAGGGCACATCAAGGGCAGGACATACCTAGGGAGGTCACCCTCACCTATGATTAGACCTGTCTCCCTAAGCTGCACCCACTGCACCTCCCTCATGCACGAACTGGGTCTTCAAGTGTGGGACAATACTCAGGCTTTGCTTGTGGTTCGACCCAGCTCCCAGTTCCACTAGCACTAGCACAATGCACCACAAGGTAAGGTAGACACACCCCCAAGTAGTGCACATTCTTTTCTTTTCTTTTCAAGTAAATACAAATGCTGCAAACCACCAACTTCGGAGGTCCTGGCATCCACCCAATTCGCTCTCAACCTCCACCACCTCAATCATTTGATCAACTTCTCCCCAAGACCAATCCCCATGAGGCCCCATCATCATCAACTCATACAACTACCCTTCAAATCACCCAACCCTTATCAACACAGACCCACAAGTGCTATGGGATTGGCACTCGTCTAGGAGGGGGTAATGTTAACCACAATGTAAGAAGAAAATTCAAAAATATGGAACAATGCAGAAAAAGGTAGCCATGCACTACAAGATATAGACCTTATAGCGACGTTTAAAGCGACGAAAATACAAACAACAAAATTTGCCCCCGTCGTCGCAAAAAGCGTCGTTATTGACGACGCCATGGAATCGTCGCTATTTGCGTCGCTATATGCGTCGCTATTTGCGTCGCTATATGCGTCGCTATTTGCGTCGCTATATGCGTCGCAAATGCGACGCATATAGCGACGCATATAGCGACGGTTATTTGCGACGCATATAGCGACGCATATAGCGACGGTTGCAGAGAATTTGCGACGCTGATAGCGACGACAATAGCGACGCCTGCAGTAAATTTGCGACGCAAATAGCGACGGTAACAGAGGAAAAAAAATTTTTGTGGCAGGGCAGCAAGCTGCCCTGCCACATATAGCACTGTGTGCTGTATGAGAGCCATACAAAATAGTTTCTGCACTGCTGCATACAAAGCGTTTGCAAACAAAAAGAATCTATACTGAAATCATAAAACTGATAGATGAAATAAATACATGATATCGCATAAAATGCGATTGGTACAATCATAAAACAATATCACTAATACATAGAAAATGTCTACATAGATCGGGCGACTAAAAACTAAAGGTATGTGAGCGCTAAGGATCCGAGGGCGAGCTACAAATCGTCGTCCCCCGAAAGCTCGTCCCTCTGCAAAGGAGCATCAAACGGATTCTGCAGAAAAAGAAACAACATATCAATCCACCATACAATAATGCATTCAAATATCTCATGGTAACTACGGACATGAAAGATGAGAGACTTACTGGGCCGCCGCGTCTGTACAATCGGTCAATCAATGATCTGAGACCGTGCCTCTCTGCATATTGAGTCTCAAGGCCTTGCGGATCACGATTTGTAATGGAGTGCTGCAAAGAAAACAAAATGCTAACTGTTAGAAATATGATTGTCAGTACAAATAATATCTCAAAAAAACAAATAAGCAAAACAAAAGAGAAACTTACAAAGTCCTCCAAATATGTCCTGTGGCCGCCACTCCCAAGATGATGTACCGATCCGGCCTCGATTCGTGCCCTCGCCGCCTCCCGCTGCTGACTCCAACGTCCTGGCGAATTTGTAGCCTCCTCCCTCAGTCGGCGCCAGTCCTCTGCATCTAACCACTCGGGCTTTGGAGCCCCACTCTTGATTGCCTTGCGTGCGTCGGATCGTCTATGTGACATGTATGCACGCATGCAATCCATCATCCAGCCCGTAGAGAATCTATCCACTGCGGCTGGCACCGGGAACTCCTCATGCAAGGATGCTACTATGTACTCCTTGCTCCCCTCCGGTATGTTCCTCCAATGATCCAGGACGTTGTGCCGAAAAACTTGTTGGCACAACTCCCTCATGCGAGCTATCACCCTCCTCCCCTCATCATTCATGATGATAGCTCCTGACCTGCCATCCACTAGGTATCCATAATCCCTAGGAGTGTGCCTCATATGGGCCCTCTCCCATCTCCGTCCACGCTCCTGGGCATATCCAGGAGACCCCTGAACATCCGGTGTACCGACGGGGGTACCCTCTCCCGGAGTGCCACTGAAAGGGGTGCCACCAGAGGGGGTGCCACCAAAAGGAGTGCCACCAGAGGGGGTGCCACCAAAAGGAGTGCCACCAAAAGGCGTGACATCTGCCGACGGCTGCGCAAAAGCCGGAGTAACTGGAGTGGACGTCCCCACAGGTGTGACAAATCCTGGAGGTGACCGAGCTCTAGCTGAACGACGAGACGGAGACACCGCGTCCGTGTCTCCACAGCAGCACCCCCCTGATCCTCCTGCAGTCGCAGTCCCTCCCTCTGGCCCAAGTCGCGAGCGTCGAGATCGTCTGCTCGAAGCTGAAGCATCTGATCGCACTGAAGCTGATCTAGCAGAGCGCCCTGACGAAGAACGAGACAGCTCCTGATCTGCTATCTCTCTGAATCTCGCGAGCTGATCTGGAGACATACGTGCCATCATCTCCTGAAACTCCTCATCGCTCATCCCTCGACTCATCCTGAAAATAAAGATACCTGCAGAGATAAAAAATAATGTTAGAATAATCAATTGAAACTATACAAAGCGCATTAATATAAATCATTTTTGAAAAATCCATCTTAAAATGCATATCTTATCTACCTTTATGGAAGATCTAAACAACGAATTGAGTAATACAATTCTCCAAGAATGAAGTATTCTATGGTCCCATGTTAATCTCCTGACATAACTCTGCATACACTGGAAGGTCGATAGACATGTCACCACAAAAGAACGAGTCTGCCTCGTTCTCAAAAAATTCTACGACTTCTGTATTTCCATCATTGTTAGCCGATGCGGGCTCCAAGCTTGCGGTGGCCTCCACCCCTTGTAATTTCGATCCCTCTATTTGCATATATTCTTCATCTATGCCTGGAACATCGCTTTGATCGTATACTCTCGCACCTCTAGGAGTTGAAGGTATAACATACCACCATCGAGGTTGTCGGGGATTTGGATAGAAGATTACCTGTTCACAAACACTTACAAACCGTCTTCAAACCATTGTGACATAAAGCATGTCGTATTACAATTAGCAAGCAAATGACTAGAAGATTACCTGTTCACAATGTGCCGGCAACACAAAGGTGTCGCGCAAATCCATCCATTTTTTTTCGGAATCTATTTCGAGAAATCCAGATGGACCTCGTCGAACCGTTGCGCCAGCTCCTCCAAGTACCACTTTGAACCACTGCACATCGAATATTATCATGGAGAAGCTACGGTAATCCACCGTAATAATACTTTGCAAATTCCCAAAATACTCCATCTCATCCACAACCGTGTTCGGATCCGTTGCTCGTCGCCGGCTCTCTTGCTCAAACCTTGCCATGACACCACAGTCCATTGTGGAGCGCATTTTGTCAATACGCTCCACCCGAAAATGCCGTCCGCGCGACCACGCTGCACTATATATTTTGTACTGCACATTGAAACACTCAAATTAGATGTAGCAAACAAATTCAGATACGACACATTCTAAACCCCTCATTACCTTTGGACTACATCCCCTCGAGAACTCCCACTCCTCCATTGAGACCTCTGCCCCTTCGCTGGATGCTGCGATCAAGGCTCCATGCAACCATCGTGTTGACATAAACCGCGGCATCTCCTCCATGCCTTCGGGATATCGAATCGGTCGGTGACGCGTACTGCGTCGGAATTCAGCTCGCGCTTCCTCTCGATCTTGCCTTGCAATCTGGTACTTGGCGAGCCACGTCTCCATGGAGGCATGGTGCAACATACAAAAGCGATTCACTTTCTCTTCCATTGAGGCATCCATTCTTTTTTCTACCCCATTTCCAACCACCACATCTCCAGTCAGCCTGTCATCGTCCTTGAGCGTCCATAGCATTTCATTGTCTGGTTCCACCGTTGGTAGCCATTGTGAGATATGCACTAATGCCTCTGACACCAACCAACCCTCCGCCATGCTACCTTCCGGACGAGCTCGTTGTCGCACAAAGCCTTTCAGGGTTTTCATGAAGCGCTCCAGGAAGAACATCCATCGCGTATGGACAGGTCCGGCAATCTCCACTTCGTCCACAAGATGCACAAGAAGGTGAACTTGTATCGTGAGCATGCTAGTGGGCAGGTATTTCTCAAAGAGACAGACCGTCTCAACTGCTCCCCGCCTTGCGGATTCAATAGAGGACGTCTTAATCTCTTTCTGTGAGATCCATTGCACCAAAGTCGACAGCTTGTAAATGGCCCCGCGAATTTCTGGAGTTAGGCATCCCGCGATCGCGATCGGTAGGACAAACTGCCACAAATGAGAAAGCATTAAGAATAATGGTCACTTTTCAAATTTCAAAATGTCCACGCTTATTAAAATCCATTCTGTTCACAAACCTGACATATCTTATGCCAATCATGGGATTTTAGCCCAGACATTTGGTCATCTTTAGAAAATGCGGACCTGAGAGAACGCATCATACCCGTCGGAGTGCGGATAGACTTGATTACTTGCTTCACAATGCGCTCTTCTTTGGTAGACAAAACCCAGGGAGCGCGAGGAAGCTGCACTCCCCCTTCAGCACTCGACTGCGGCCAAAGCGCCTCCATCTTACCTACCTCCTTTAAATCCATTCGTGACCCTATAGTGTCTCTCTTTCCTGTGATGTGGTCCCATAGCAAGCTGCCCACATTTTTGAAAATATGCATGGGATCCAACAAGTGGTTGACCTGTAAGTGGGTCCAATATGGCAACTCGTAGAAAACTGAGAACCGTCGCATTCCATTTGGATGTGATTCCGGGTTTACCATTTTCAGCTCGTACCAGCTTGCAGCGTTCATACGTGCTGGAGGTCGTCCAAGAAAACCTTCCCTGAGTTCATGATCCTCCGGCAAGAAAGTGGCGTGTCCTTGATATACCATCTTCTTCATGGTTCGTGACCTTCGGGAGTCTAACTGTGGCCCACACAATGGACATGCATGATAACCTGAGGTAACGAGACCTGCAAGGCGATCCACGACCTAGTGAATACTTGATTGAATGAAATAAAATATAGATATTACCGGCGTGAACAAAGGTCTGCTCACCTGAGCACTCTCCCAATCCCGGAAAGTCATGCATCGTCCACATGAGAATGGCTCGAATGTTGGCTGATCGCCGACCATCGCGCCTGCTCATATCTTGCACCGTGACCCCCTCCTCCCACAAAATCTTAAGCTCATCGACTAATGGACGAAGATACACGTCCATATTTTTTACTTTGTAGCGGCCCGGGACGAGCAAGCTAAGGATGAGATGTCCTTTCTTCGTAGAAAGCCATGGAGGAATGTTGTAGTTGACAAGCACTATAGGCCACACACTGTAAGAAGTCGAGCGCAGACCGAATGGGTTCACACCATCCATGGCGAGACCGAGCCGAAGATTCCTTGGCTCTCGCGCAAAGCCTGGGAAGGTAGAGTCAATGTGGCTCCATGCGCGCGAATCTGCTGATATTCGTTGCACTCCATCCGTAGACCTATTCTGCACATGCCACGTTGTCAAGCTTGCCATGGCAGACGTGCGAAACATGTGGTTTATGCGGGGGATGAGCGGAAAGTGTCTGAGGACTTTTTGAGGGATGGTCTGCCCTTGCAAGTCCTGTCGATACCTGTGAGCACCACACTTTGGACATGTCTCCATAGTCTCGTATTCATCTCGAAACAATATGCAGTCGTTGATACATGCATGGATGTTATTGTAGTCCATGCCAAGCTTCCGTAAAACATGTCGTGCATCATCACGAGACTCAGGCATGGTGTTTGCAGGTGGCAATATATGATATTTCAATAACCTGAAAACATCATAAAACACCTTGAAAAATCCATCCATATTTACAATAATACTGTTTAAAAAAAAAACAATGAAGTCTGTATGCAAGGTACCTGAATAACTCAGTCACACTCGTATCGCTCCAACCGTATTTCGCTTGCACACTTAAGAGTGCAAGCAATGTCTTCAACCGAGATACTCGGCACCCATCATATAATGGTATGGATGCTTCCTCTCTAAGCGGGTCAGATGTCTCAACATCCATGGGAATCAATGCATCGATCATTGCCTCCATCTCAGGCTCCAAGATTGTAGGCAAGTCGGGAAGGTTGTCTGTCTCCTCTGGCATTGACGATATAGATGGGCCTTGCGAGTGGTCTATTGGCTCCTGCCATCCATCCATCTCACGTCCACGAACTCTTCTAATTGGCCGCAAAGGGTGCACTCCCCCTTGGGTCGAGACATCACCCCCCTGGACACAAAATTTGCCAACAAGACCCAATCTTATTGTGTATGGTTTTCAATTAGCTTGAGAGTACAATGCATGAAAAATGCTAACTTGAAAATACCGTTTGCTGAAAATCTGCAATCGCCTGATCAATAATCTCAGGTTGAAACTCGCCAAATCGTCGTACGTGTTCTATAGACAATCGGCGTTTTCGTCTAATTGCCAACTTGCATTGAGAGCAAGGACATGGGACACGCTGATTAAGATACGACTCGCGGTCTTGAACAATAGGACCTTCTTCGTTTGCCATCTTATCTACATTACAGCAAACGAGGCTTAAATGGATAGCTTTTTGGAGATGTACGTCAACTTGCAAGTTGACCATAAACCTTGCATTGTATATAGTAGTCGAGAGATTTTCCGATGTTATATCTCGGCCTTGTATCATGCTCAACGATTTGTTTGTCCCGGTAGATAATTTTTTGTTATATCTCGGCTTTGAGTATAAGTAATCCATTTTAAAATTAATGCGCGCCATCTATGAAATTTTACAACTATAGTAATAAAATTTATTTCAATCAATTCTACTCATAGTCATAAGACCTGAGAGAAATTATCCTATACTCAATTTAAGGGATCTCCACTTCTATAACAATAAATTTGGGTTAATTTTGATGAAGTACGTGGCCGTATGCAAAGCACATTGCATACCATTATCGATACGTATATTATCTTAAATTTCATTCCCTTCCCTCTCCCTCTCCCTCTCCCTCACCCTCTCCCTCTCCCTCTCTTTCTCTCACCCTCTCCCTCACCCTCTCGTTCTCTTTCTCTCCCTCTCTCATTTCCTCCCTCCTCCTCCCTCTCCCTCTCCCTCCCTCTTTCTCCCTCTTTCTCCCTCTCCCTCTCCCTCGCTCCCTCGCTCCCTCTCCCTCCCCCTCCCTCTTTCTCTCCCTCTCTCATTTCCTTCCCCTCCCCCTCCCTCTCCCTCTCCCTCTCTCTCTCTTTTTCTCCCTCTCCCTCTCTATCTCTCTTTCTCTCTCATTTCCTAAACAAGCAAAAAATAAAGTGATTTAAACATCCTCCAAGCAAAAGGGAGAGGGAGAGATACAATGCACTCTCCCTCTCTTTCTCTTTCTATCCCTCTCTCATTTCCTTCCCCTTCCTATCCCTCTCACTCTCTTTCTCTCTCATTTCCTCTCCTAAACAAGAAAAAAATAAAGTGATTCAAACATTAAACAAGCAAAAGGGAGAGGGAGGGAGAGAGAGAATGCACTCTCCCTCCTTCTCCCTCTCTTTTTCTTTCTCTCCCTCTCCTATTTCCTCCCCCTCCCTCTCCCTCTCCCTCTATTTCTCTTTCTCTTTCTTTCCCTTTCCCTCTCCCTCTCCCTCTCTTTCTCTCTTACTCTCTCGTTTCCTCTCCTAAACAAGCAAAGAAGAAAGTAATTTAAACATTAAACAAGCAAAAGGGAGAGAGAGAGAGAGAGAATGCACTCTCACTCTCTTTCTCTCCCTCTCTCTCCCTCTCCCTCTCCTTCTCTTTCTTTTCCTCTCCTAAATAAACAAAAGAGAACGATTTAAACCTTCAACAAGTAAAAGAAAGAGAGAGGGAGACTCACCAATGAGATATGGCGAGCGTGGGCGGCTTCTCTTTGCAACGAGGGCTCCTCCTCTCCTTCGCGAACAACGACGGTGGCGGCGGCGGCGGCGGCGGCGGCGGCAACAAGTCTCTTCCTCCTCTTCTTTCACAAAGCCTTGGCTCTCTCCCTCGCTCTCGCTCTCAAAAGGCGAAGAAAACAAAATGAAAACGGCGCTCTGGTTTCGGCCGCGCTTTTTTCCCTGCGGCGTCGCTATATGCGTCGCTATTTGCGTCGCAAATGCGACGCAAATAGCGACGCGTATAGCGACGCTAATAGCGACGCATATAGCGACGCCAATAGCGACGCCGATAAACGCCGTCGCTAATCGGCGTCGCTATTGCCCCAGTCCCTTGTAGTGATGCAAGAAATAAAAGAGAAAATGCCAAAAGCGCAAGGGCGACTGCAAAGGTCAAGTCGAAAGCAAAGGCGCATTTCATAATGCAAAGGTGCCACTTAAATTTTGTAAAAGAGCGCCAGGCTCCCTCCTGTGTGAATTATAAAATATAGATGGGCATAGGTGAAGGGATAAGGTAACTAGAAGGGAATTGGCAAAGAGGACCTTGGCAAGATGCCCGATCACGTAAAAAGGGGATGGGCACCCAAGGTATTGAGGGCTTGTATATAAACTCAAAAAGTGAATGAGAAGCTCATTCTTTGGTGTGTGGCTAAAGTGGTATTTTTCTTCTTCTCTTCTTCTCTCCTTTCTTGCTTATGTGTGCTTGAGAGTGGGAGTTAACTAGGTGATTAGTTTTTATTAACTATTGTAGTGATTAGCTAGTAGTTAATTATTAGTTAATTGGTTTTTAGCGATCAGTTAGCTATTATTAGCGATTGGTATTAATTAGTTAAATTTAGTAATTAGTTATTAGTTTTAGTAAATAACTTTAATGCTTAATTACACATGTAATTACTATAGTTGTACTTGTAGTTAATTTAAAATTGTTAATTAGTGATAAAGGTTAGTTTAAAGTAAGGATGTTAGTTAAGGGTTAGACTTAAGGAGTCAGATTTAAATATGGAGATTAATTAGGGGTTATGGAAATTGGTTTTAATTAAATTAATTTATTAATAATTTTGTTATTATGTTTAAAACTTAGTTAGAGTGCTAGTTTACTTTTAATTAAATTAATAGTTAGTTTAGCTTTAACTACTTAAGCTAATTAATTAATTAATAAGAGACTATTGACTAATTAATAATTATATTTAAAACCTAGTTATATGGTTATTTTAATTTTAATTTAAAAAGTAAATTAATTAGAAGGTAATGAAATTTAAGGCTTAGTTATTAATTAAAATTAAAAATGGCCCAATGATGGTTTACATGTGGGAGGCTTAGTTCAAATGTGTGGGGTCATGGTTTAGTAAATAGATTTAAATAGAGGCCATGGTTTAGCAATTAGTTTTACTTAAACTAATTAACTAATGATGGTTTAGGTGAAACTTAGTCATTAATTTAAACTCAAAATGGCCTAAGGATATTTTAGGTGTCATAGGCTTGGTTTAGGCGTGCAGGTCACGGTTTAGAAATCAATTTTAATTAAACTAATTAACTAATGATTGTTTTTGGTGTACAGGGCTTGGTTCATGCTAGTTTAGGTATGGACGACTATGGTTTATAGTAACGTGCAAGTGCATCCATTAACTAATTTATCATTAAATAATTCATTATTAGTTGTTATTATTTTTGAATGTGAAACTTGCAATTGTTGTACTTACAATGAGTGTAGTCTGCTCATTTGGTTCTATGTCATCATTACATGCTTCGGTTTAATAATGGGACTATATTCTTGATACATATAATATTTCAAAAGGTTAGGCTCTACTTTTTAAAATTATCATCAACAATGGGAATGTAGAGAGGCCAAGAGAATTTAGAAGTCAATAGAAAAATGCTTCGAAGCAACATGCTTCCATGCTAAGCTCAATGCCAAGAGCATTCTTTTTGGAGTAGAAAGGGACCTCAATGAGGGTTCCCTAAGAATATGTGATGTGTTTAGAGCTGTCATTACTAGGACTTATTGGGCCGATAAAAATGTAGTGGTTTTTGTAGGGTTTCTAGACATTCTCCTCTTGCAATAGATAAATGTAAACATAAAGTATTGTTGGCTTGTAAAAGGTTAGGAAAAAAGGTAAGGTTATTCAAGACCATTTTCAAAGCCCTCCAGAAGGTATAGGTTGGCTACGGAGAATTGCCATAATGGTCGATGTAAATATTTGCATATTAATACATTCGCATTATAAACAAATATTAAAGGAAAGTTAAAAAAATGTATATCTTCTCTAAAAACTGGGGAATGATACCTTCTCCCATAAATTATAAAATAATGAAGAGACTTGGTAGAATATTTATAAATGCAAATGATCTTGCACAACCGAATGTGCAAGTATCATTGGTACACTAAATTGCATAGCTTGCAAACTAGTCATGATATAACATCATATCACCATCTCACAAAGGAGTGATCAATGTATGGAACAAATGTAAGTTTTGATAGCTCTGTCAAGCACAATCCTCATCCTTGCATGCCAATGTAGTACTTGAAAAAAAAAAAACTACTACTTAAACTTGGTTGCACATGTCATCTTTACTATTAGTTAAGGGGAGGTGGGGGCAGGTGCCACGTGGCAACCCCCAACCTCCCCACAAAGAGATGCGGGGGCGGGTGTCACGTGTCCAGCACCCGCCCTCGTCGTGAAAATCGCGCCGGTCCCGGTGCGAAGCGCCGGGGTGAGTCTAGGCGCTCCGTGCCTAGTCAATCTAATTAGTAAGGTGAGAAAAAAACACGTCACATCTTGTTCACGTGTAAGGCTACCAAAAGTCTAGTGCGAGCTAAACTCGAGGTGACTCTAAATGACATGCGACGCAAGGTCATTCGATGTTTCAAAATGACGAGCTCCAAAGCTCCTCATGCAAATGTATGAGGTGAGAAATCACTTAGGGTGACAAGTCTCACAGGACCCCGTGTGAAGCGGACTTTAAGAGGTCGTTGTGTTATGAGCCGGGCGAGTGGGCAATGCTTTCTCCAGCAGCAACAATGATCGACACGTGAGAGAAATTGAGAGAGCATTTTTCATCGAGAGAGAGAGAGAGAGAGAGAGAGAGAGAGAGCGCAGCAGGCGAAAGCATGGCGGATCGCGGCTTGTCAAAGCTGAGCTTGGACGCTAAATGGGATGCCTGCTATGACATTATGCTGCGGCGTTTCGTTTACTCGTCCGTTGCTGGGGCAGGCTTAGCTCTCCTTCTCTTCAGTAAGTTCTCTCTCTCTCTCTCTCTCTCTCTCTCTCTTTCACACACACACACACACACACACACACACACACACACACACACACATTAGTCGTTTTTCAGCTCGCACTTGCGCAGATTGCCAGCAACGCTCTTAGGTTACATTGCAGGGCATAATAGCCATTCTCAGTTGATCATCGCAGAGCCTGGTTTTTTGATGTTAACGTTATATCTGATCGGAAATCAATTTTGAAGATTTTACTTGCTCATTCTCATGACCAGATTTATCTACTCGCTATTGATACAGACAGCACCTTCTTTTTCACCGGGAGATCCCTAGTTGAGATTAAACGTAACGAATAATGCATGTTCTTTAAAACGACATGCAATCTGCTGTCTAGAGCTGAAAATACTTCACAATAAATACAGGCAAGGTCTATACCTTGGATTCGCAGCTCTTGCTTTTGCTCAATTGTCTCAAAAATTGTTAAGAATTGGACAGTTTTGAAAGCGTAGCGCCTACAAGGGTGAAAGCTATGCCTTAGACAATTGCACCATATCCTCACAAAGCTGCAGTGCCTGGTATGTCCATATCTGCTGGTATACCTAATGTCGCATAGGAAGGAGCATAGTGACGATTCCACTTGTCATCATGTTTACATAATTACAGGGAGAACGGCAATGATTTACTTGTCTGCATTGCATTCAAATCACACATTGAAGGGACTTGTTTGGTGCCAGTAACTGAAGTTTGAATCACCTAAGTTCTTTGAACTATGTTCTCTTGCATTTGTGATACTAGGAGCAGAGCATCTTGAATCAACGGCATGAAGAAAAATTGGTGCTTTCTGTGAGAGTGCGCAGCGAAAGAAGAACACGAACACAGAGGAGAGGAGAGATGAAGCAGAGAATGAAGGAAGAAAATCTGCACTGACTGAGATGAATGCTGAATACACTGGAATGGACAGAACAGTCCCTGCACGCAGCCCGGAGCGTCAGTGAGGGAACCAGGACAGATTGGAAGCAGAGGCAGCACCAATGCCGGAGACGGAGACGGAGGGAGCAGTGCTGAACCTGCAGAGCATGAAAGAGATGAATGCTGGACTGACTGGGGGGGCAGCTATAAATAGCCCCCAGCCAGAAAACTGGCCGACCAGCTAAACTGGCCGACCAGCTAAACTGGCCGACCTGGCCAGATCTGGTCCGACTGGCCAGATCTGGTCCGACTGCCCAAAATAATGGGCAGTCACCCCAAAAACAGCCCAGAACTGGGCTGTAAAATGCCCAGGGCTGCATACATACTAAGGCAGCCTGAAAACACACTGACAGAGCTCCTCTGTCTCCTGTCAGACTCTGACAGGAGCTCACAACCAGGAGATGACAGACTGAGACTGAATAAGAGCAGGCTAACACCCCCTCTCAACTCCTGGGAGAGACTGAAGACCCAAGAACCGCATGTGATGAAGCAAAGAAGCCTGAGGCAAAGGCTTCGTAAAGAGATCAGCTGCATTGGCCGCCGTAGGACAATAGACCACCACCAGCTCCGAATCCACGATCCGCTCTCGAACATAGTGATACTGAACCTCAATGTGCTTCGTACGAGCATGAAACACCGGGTTCTTGGCCAGAGCAAGAGCACTCTGGTTATCCACGCGCAGCTCCGTAGGTCCGGTCTGGGAAAAGCCAATCTCCGCGAGTAAGCGACGGAGCCAAACTGCCTCCATAGCGGTCGAACATAAGGCCCGATACTCAGCCTCTGTAGAAGAAAGTGCCACAGTAGGCTGCTTCTTGCTGCTCCAAGAGACAGCACCAGATCCAAGGGTGAAAGCATAACCTGTAGTGGATCGTCGCGAATCCACATCACCTGCCCAATCAGAATCACTCCATCCAGAAAGGGTAATCCCATCTCCATACATGATCCCAAAGGATCGAGTCCCCTGCAAATAGCGAAGAACCCGCAGGGCCGCCTGCCAGTGATCCTGGGTAGGAGTCTGCATAAAGGAAGACAATAAAGCCACCACAAAGGAGATATCCGGCCGAGTGTGAAGTAGCCAGATAAGAGAGCCAACAAGGCACCTGTAACGGGTGGGATCGGTAAGAGGAACTCCAGCTGTCAAAAGCTTGGACTCAGGGTCCATAGGGCATGAGATAGGCCGACACTCAGCCATATCAAACTCCGAAAGAAGCTCGGAGATGTACCTGTGCTGCGAGATAAAAATGCCCTGTGCCATCTGATAGATCTCCAGACCTAGAAAGAAGTGAAGGATCCCTAGATCCGTCATGTCAAACTCCTGCTGTAGAATGGACCGTGTATGCTCCACCTGCTGAGTGTCGCTCCCTGTAATAATAAGATCATCCACATACAAGATGAGAAACACCGAAAGAGAATCCACAACCCGTAAGTAGAGGTTGGGATCATAAGCGGAGCGCGCAAAGCCACTCTGTAGAAAGAAACGGTCAATCCGCTGGTACCAAGCACGAGGAGCCTGCTTTAGGCCATAAAGAGCCTTCCGCAGCCTGTAGACATGATCCTCCTTCCCCTGCACAAGAAAACCAGGAGGCTGTGAAACATAAATCTCCTCCTCAAGAACGCCATTCAGAAAAGCAGACTTGACGTCCATCTGATAGACAGGCCAACGGTGATGTGCAGCAAGAGCCAAAAGCACTCGGATGGTGGACATCCTAGCTGTAGGAGCAAAAGTCTCAAAGTAATCCAACCCTGCACGCTGGGCAAAACCCTTGGCAACAAGCCTAGCTTTATGCTTGTCCAAGGAGCCATCTGCAAGATATTTGGTCTTAAAGACCCATTTCACACCAATCACCTTCCGTTTCGCGGGACGCGGAACAAGCTCCCACGTATGGTTTCGCTCGATGGAGTCAAGCTCGGCCTGCATAGCCTGTCTCCAAATATCCTGTGCAAGAGCCTCCTCCACAGTGGAAGGCTCGGAATCCTGAAGAATCTGTGACATAAGAGCATAGTTCACACATAGTGAACTGTCCCGCTGGGCCTGTAAACGGGTTGATCGACGAGGACCTGTAGAAGAAGCAGGAAAGTGAGTAACACCTGAATCCTGCATGAGCCGGCGATACCATAAAGGAATCCTGAGAGACTCCTTCTGTGAGGGAGACCGGGGGGTCTCCGGAACCTGTAAAGCACCCGAATCGGAGAGGGACTCCCCCTCAGCGAGTGAAGGTAAATCCTCCGCATCTGAAGAAGGCTGTGTATCCCGTGAAAACCCCGAAGAGGCGGTAGAAGAGCTCGTAGAAGACGAAGGCACATCCACCAAAGGGGTAAGGGAAGCCGAAGGAGGAGGAGGAATAGGGGGGGTGCTAAGGGTGATCCTGGAAGGAAGTGAAGGGAGAGAAGGTGGGGGGGGGTCCGTCGATGACGAAGAAACATCGGAAATAGAACCATCAATCGAATCCTCAGAGGCCGAAGCCTCATCAAAGATCACATCCCTGCTCACCTCAACCTGCCGCGTCGTCGGGTCGTAGAGCCGATATCCCTTCGTGGTCGTACTATAACCAACGAAGATAAGCTTTCTCGACTTAGAGTCGAACTTCGTCTTCCTCTTCTTCTTGTCCACATGGACAAAAGCATCGCACCCAAAGATGCGAAAATGGGACACGGAAGGCTTCTTTCCAAAGAAAGCCTCATATGGAGTCATGTCCTGTAACGCCGAAGTCGGAGAGCGGTTGCGTATATGCACCGCTGTAGCCACCGCCTCACCCCAAAGGAAATGAGGAAGACTCCTATGCTCCAGCATAGATCGGGCCATCTCAATCATGGTCCGATTTGCACGCTCCACCACACCATTCTCTGATGGTGTGTTCGGATGGGAATACTCCACCCGAATACCATGCTCCCTGCAAAACTGAGAGAAAAGGTGAGAAGTGAACTCTCCACCGTGATCAGCTCGAACACCACGGACTTTGGAAGTTGTTTGGGTCTCCACAAACACCTGCCACTCACAGAAACGGGAGTACGCCTCGCTCTTGTACTCCAAGAAATAAGGCCACACATAACGACTAAAGTCGTCCACAATCAGCATCAAATACTTGGCCTTCCCAAGGGAGGCCGTGCCCATAGGTCCGCAAAGGTCGGTATGAACCAACTCAAGCGGTGAAGTAGCCCTCCTAGAAGCAACCTGCGGGTGAGGCTGCCTGTGCTGCTTGCCCCTCAAGCAGCTAGGGCACACAGTGTGAAGAGGAGGGAAATCAGGAAGTCCCTCCACCATCTTCCTCCTAGAAGCCCGGCGAAGAGAATCAAGGTTCAAATGACCATACCGAGCATGCCAGAGTAGCCCAAGCTCATGGGAAGTCCGCGCAGCCAAGGCTGTGAGCGTATAAAGCCCACCCTCCTGTGTACCTGTCCAAAGGGCATCACCTGTAGAAGCATCCTCCACTGTGACTGCATCCGGAGTAAAAATAACGCGGGTACCTAACTGAGTAAGACCATGCACAGATAATAGGTTAAAACCCAAATCAGGCACATAGAGCACTTTGGCGGAGGAAGACCGCCTGTCGGAAAACATAGGTAAAGTCCCCACTCCATGAACAGGAACTGTAGAATTGTCACCAATGGTGACTGTACCCCCTCTGGAACGAAGATCCTGAAGCCAATCCTGACGGAAGGTCATATGTGAAGATGCGCCACTGTCAACGAGCCAAGGCGTCTCCGGAGTGGTAGAAGCTAGGGCAGTGTCTTCCTCAACAAAGAGATGCACAAACGCAGATTCTGTTGTGGCTGGGGCCGCCTTCGAGTCCTTCTCCTTAGGCTTCAAATGGGGATACTTCTGCCAACACTTCTCCTCGGGATGAGTGCCCTTCCCACAATGGGGACACTTGGGCTTCTTCTCCTTCGCATCCTTCTTATCTTCCTCCTTCTTGTCCTTGGACTTCTCCTTCTTTTGTTTCTTCTTCTTGCCACCACCTGTGGCAGCCGTAAATGCCTTGGTGGAGCCACTGGCTCCCACCTCTTTGAGTCGCTCGTCATGCTCCAAGACAAGCGGGGAAAGCTCCTCCCATAGGAGAGTCTCACGGGTTCTCGTAGTGATGAGGCTGGTGTAGAAGACATCATAGCGGGGTGATGGCAGCTGAGTCAACAGAATCATCGCCATATCCTCAGACGATATCAGACGACCAAGAGAGGCAAGCTCGCCTCGCATATCCTCCATCTTCGTGATGTGCTCCTTCATGGAAGAAGAACCATCAAGACTGAGCATCCGCAACTTCTTCTCCAGGGAAATCTTGTGGGCAAAGGTCTTGTGTTGATACAAAGACGCAAGCTTTGTCCAGACTTCCGCCGCGGTCTTTAACCTGTGAACATGTACAAGAACAGAATCATGGAGACTCATAAAAAGAAAGGAACGGGCTTGAGAGTTGAGCCGATCCCATAAGGCTGCACGGTCCATAGAGGTGCCATCGGACGAATCCACGGGGGGTCGGTCGATGGGCGAAGAAACAAGATCCCACAGATCAAAGGTATCAAGGATGCAAGCCACCTTGCATGACCATAGGGAATAGTTGGAACCATCCAACTTGTCTTCCTTCGGAAAGGAAGGGAGAATCGGCACCTGGATAGAGGGAATCAAGGAAGGCATCCGCACAGTAGATGCAGTCTTCACTGAAGAAACCTTCGCAGTAGATGGAACCCTCTGAGATGCATGGATTGAAGAAGGACGAGTGCGAGGAGGGTCATCCCGTTGTCGAACTTCACGATAGTCCCGCCTCCGCTCAGAGGAATGATGAGAAAGAAGCTCATCCTCTGAGTCTTCAAAGCCTGAAAACTGGTAAGACATCTTCCAATCTGCAAAATACCAAAGAAAATTGTGCCGCTGACGAAATAGGACCAACAGTGTGGTCACCAACCACCAAGATGCAGGCAGAAAATGCCTACAGCCACCTGGATCTGCAAAACGCAAATAGATCTGATGGCGAACACCAGAATCGAGACCACCAGCACCGGGAACTTGCCCAGACAGAGGTCGCCTGCAGGATAGGAGCAGCCAGGGTAGAAGCGACCTGCAAAACAGCAAAACGCAGGCTGTAGGAGGGTCGCCCTGCAGCAGAGGAGGTCGCCTGGCAGCAAACGCAAGGTTGCTGCGTCACTGGATGACGTGGCAGCCCCTGTGTACAGCAAACGCAGGCTGTACAGCCTTCTGATGCAGTCGCCTGGCTGGTGTAGACCTGTTGGCAGCCTCCTGAAGGAATCGCCTGGCTGTTGTGGGACTGTGAACAGCAGCAGTAAGGTATTTCTCGCGTCCTCCGTGCTCTCAATCAGGCGATGATACCATGTGAGAGTGCGCAGCGAAAGAACACGAACACAGAGGAGAGGAGAGATGAAGCAGAGAATGAAGGAAGAAAATCTGCACTGACTGAGATGAATGCTGAATACACTGGAATGGACAGAACAGTCCCTGCACGCAGCCCGGAGCGTCAGTGAGGGAACCAGGACAGACTGGAAGCAGAGGCAGCACCAATGCCGGAGACGGAGACGGAGGGAGCAGTGCTGAACCTGCAGAGCATGAAAGAGATGAATGCTGGACTGACTGGGGGGGCAGCTATAAATAGCCCCCAGCCAGAAAACTGGCCGACCAGCTAAACTGGCCGACCTGGCCAGATCTGGTCCGACTGGCCAGATCTGGTCCGACTGCCCAAAATAATGGGCAGTCACCCCAAAAACAGCCCAGAACTGGGCTGTAAAATGCCCAGGGCTGCATACATACTAAGGCAGCCTGAAAACACACTGACAGAGCTCCTCTGTCTCCTGTCAGACTCTGACAGGAGCTCACAACCAGGAGATGACAGACTGAGACTGAATAAGAGCAGGCTAACACTTTCATCTCCTAATCACTTGTTTATCTGCTGAAATATTGACATCATGTCAGTATGGTACATGCATTGCTCTGATTTGGTCAATGTTGACAGCCCCAGGTACAAAAGAGAAGGTCCTCTTGCATTTCTGATAGTAGAAGTGAAGAGCAACATAATTACTGGATTAACAGAAGTTTTGACATATTTTTCTTATGTAGACTTGTTTCTCTGCTCTTTGGACATCATGTCAGTGTGGGACGTGTATTGCTCTGATTTGTCCAATGTTGACTGCCCCCTTTTGTAATAAAGAATAAGCCGAGTGCAGAATTGAATCATTTCCAAGTCCTGTCAATAATTTGTCAGCATGGAAGATGTGCTAAGTAATTTGTACAACCTTGACAGCTGCTGACCAGCTGATAAGAACAATCAAAACCAACCGCAATTTCGGATCATTTCCAAGTTTTGTGATTATTGTTGTTGGGCAAATCATGTAGGCAACATTTTGCCATTGATTACATAACTTGTTCATCAGGTTACTCAATTGTCTATTGCCCATATTCTTTGTTGAGGGATTAATACCATTGGTCCCCATGCTAGTATGGTGTAGGCTTGTACCAAATGCTAACCTAAGCTGCCACATTAGGCAATGCAAAAGGCTCAATAACATTTCACTTGGCAAGCTTACGAGATCTTGCTATTTAAACTAACACCATGACAACAACTTATTATACACTAGCTTCATATACTATGGATACTCTTGTTGCCTTAGTAGTATGAAGTCAACCTATGGCAAATCTAGGAAAGTATATTAGAACCAATCCTAGGTGTTGATCAATTGTTTGAATGTGTATACTATCAAAAGATGACGTACCAGAGATATAGTAGGGGTTGCGGGGAGGAACACGGAGTGAACTCGGCAAACATGGAGAAGAGAAGAGAAGAGAGAAGAAACTCTGATGAATGGAATGATAAAGTTCCGAATCATGGAGTGAATGTGATACAAGGAACCAAGGGTGCCGTAGCACAAGGAAGATAATGAAGACAGCCACGAACCACGAACCGCAATGTCCTCCTGAAGGGGTGTGAGGGTAGTGGAGAGGTTGGAGAGAAGAGGTGATGGACTGAATGAATCAGCCGTAAGGAATGAATAAGAGAGTGGCCTATAAATAGGCACAGTCAGTCTAGGATGGTGCCCCTTTTTGGGGCTGCAAACCCTAAACGCAAAACGCAGAAACGCAAAAACGCAAACTGCAGGTGAAGGATGAAGGGTTTCTCAACATCCCCTCTCAGGCCCAAAAAGGGGAACAAGAGGAGTGAGGTGGAGATGCAATGCTACATACTGAAGAATGCTCATGCAGCAGGTGCCACTTGGACAGTGTCCCTCACTTGCCCAAGCCCCCTGGTACAAAGATGATGAAAACATGCAATGCATAGGAGGAATGTCGGATTTTGTGTGGTGCCAAGAACCATAAGGATATGCCCGTACTCGATCTTGGGAGGTGGCTCCATGCTAACCAAGTGACGAAGGCAAGAAGAGAAGAGAAGGAAGAAGATATAGAGGATCCCTAAGACCCAAGATTTCCACCGGAAAGGGAACCTGTAGTAAAAAAAAGTAGATAGAGTGAATTGGAGAACTCGAAACTCAACCTCGAGAGAGAAGCCACTAGTTCCGTGTATCCATGCTGGAAGGAATACAAAGGTCTTGTCACTATGTCGCGGTTGAACCTCCGAGGTCTCGATCTAAGTGGTATCTGAAGATCTTGGGTATCAGTAGAAGAGATGACTAGTCGAAGACAGCCACCCCAAGAAAGTAGAGGATGGGTGAAGAACTTCATGTGGAGTAGGTTTCCCCTTTGAGGTGGGAGGTGGAGGGGCCCTCGTTGAAGTCGCAAAAGAAGTAGATGCCCCCTCTGAGGGCAAAGAAATAACATTCCCCTCTGAATCCCCCTTTGAAGTAGATAGGGAATTCAAAAACTCATGGATCTCGGACTCCGAAATATTTGATGACGAAGGAAGTACCGCCAGTTGTGCTGAAGAAGGTATTTGGGGTGCCGAAGAGCTCCCAGAGGTAGCCTATGAACCTGAGTAGTTGAGGGTGGGGAATGGTGGGGCTCAGAATGAGCAAGAGGTGGGCAACAGTCGCTGTCTCTCAGTGGAGCAGATTGGGTAGTCGAAGAAGAGGAAGGAGTCGAGCAGATACCCTCTCTTGAAGGAGCGGATTGATGAGGAGACAGTATCAAACAATCACTCTCTTTTGGTGGTGCGGACTGTATATCCGTAGGTTGTGGAAGCCACTGTACCTGAAAATAAGTGGGAGAAGACTACCGCTGGCATTGAGACGATCTCCAGGAGGTCGTAGCGCCAATCGATTCTCCATGTGCTCGAAAGGACTTGGTGCACATTAGATGGGTCTTATTGCCTTGAGCATAGTACTCTGATAGCCGATGCACAACGATCTATGTGGCCCAGAAAGGAGAGGTGGCACAAGGAGTGCGTGGTGGAAGATGCATATACTCCGGAGGGGTGGGGAGCAAAGGTCGAAGTCGGCAAGCATTGGTGGTGTGTCCGGTGATACCACAGTAGGAGCACCCAGTAGTTTGGACATCTGTTGGTAAAGAAGCCATGGATACTAGTGTGCCTTGCTGAAGAAGGAAGAGGTCAGCCACCATGAACCACGAACCGCAATGTCCACCTCAAGGGGTGTGAGGGTAGTGTGAAACATGAACCACAATGTCTACCTCAAGGGGTGGAAGGGCAATGGAAGGACTAGAAGTGAGCTGCCAGTGGGAGGAGAATGTGACCAGCAGTAAGAGGTTACAACCAGTAAAAAAAAACGCAGGTGAGGAGAGAGAGAGACTAAAAACGCAGGTAGGACAGCCTGCAAAAGAGAGAAAGACAAAAAACGCAGGCAGTAGGATTTTGATGATGTGGCAGGTTATACGACAGCAGGTCTGCACAAGAACAGTAGTCGCTTGGTTGGAATCAGCTCCAAACTGCGTGAAGAGGGTTGGAAATTAGACGCAAACTAATGGAGACAGCTGGACAGCTTCAACTGAGATGTCCTCCGCGAACGGGGTGTGGGCACCAAGCTGAAACATCTGAAATTTGCAAAAACGAGATTTTGATGCAGTGGAAGAAGAAGAGAAGTGGATGTTGAACCCGCCACCGGTCTTTGCCCTCACTGGAGTGGAGGATCTTCGCTGCTAGGCGAGCAAATCCAGCTCTGATACGATGTCAAAAGATGATGTACCAGCAAGACAGTAGGGTTGGCAGGGAGGAACACAGAGTGAACTCAACAAACATGGAGAAGAGAAGAGAAGAGAGAAGAAACTCTGATGAATGGAATGATGAAGTTCCGAATCATGGAGTGAATGTGATACAAGGGACCAAGGGTGCTGTAGCACAAGGAAGATGATGAAGACAGCCACGAACCACAAACCACAATGTCCTCTTGAAGGGGTGTGAGGGTAGTGGAGAGGCTGGAGAGAAGAGGGGACGGACCGAATGAATCAGCCGTAGGAATGAATGAGATAGTAGCCTATAAATAGGCACAATAAGCCTAGGATGGTGCCCCTTTTTGGGGCTGCAAACCCTAAACGCAAAATGCAGAAACACAGAAAACGCAAACTGCGGATGAACGGTTTCTCAACATATATATTATCGATCCTTTTAATGCTCCTTTTGAAGGAATTGTTTTGTGACCATAGGGGATAATTTTTCCTATTTGAAGTATTTCCATGGATCAATTAGTATTTAGGTCTTCAATTGTAGTTTACTAGCCTTTATTCAAGGTTGATCAGATGTAAGGCATATAGAGATTGTGACTAACCATGATCTATTATTTGATTAATTTGTTAAACTCACCTTAGTTGTCAACCTTTGATGTTTCTCCCCTCTTCCCTTTTCCATGCGGCATGCATGCATGTTTTACCGTTGTATGACTTGAGAGCAGCAACCAATGTTCTCATAGAAAGGTGTGACATTCCATATCGAAATAGGTTTGTATTATCAAAATTAGCACTTTCTTCTTTGATCATTTGGAGGCAAGAAGTTTTGCATTTTCACCATAAAGTATTTTCATAAATGCTTGTATTCGTAGAAACAACCTATACCCTATATCTAGACACCTTGAATGAACTCTTTTTGGCCTATAACAAAATTGCATTTTAGAATCTTTGTATAGTAGGATTTAATTCACTATGGATGATTCATATTTTTGATATACTAAGGATTGTTTACCTTTTTGTTGCCAATCTACTTTGGAATATTTACTTTTTGATAAAGAAGATGAAAAAGTAACCCAACAACTCCTTAGATGCAATATGGGTGGATAACTCGGACACCTACACCCTAGCAATGACTGTAGATGGATTGCTTGAAAATATGGACAAACCCTAAGGCTGACCTAAACTAGTGTTGTACTTTCACTCTAACAAGTACACTCTACTCCTTGCTTTAGCTCACTCGCTATCAATGTCTCATTTCTCTCTCCTCCATAGCTGGTGCATTTCTCACAAGGCTTTTCTACTAGAGCTAGAGTCAACTTTAGATTGAGCTCTTTTTTGGGCTTAGTAGAGCAAGAGATCTAGAATATTAGTAGATGCTTAAGGGGGAGGTAGCACTTCCACTTCTCTAGTTATGAATAGCTCTAGTATATATTGGATCTCAAATGTATTCAACATGCATCCCAGGGATTGTTTTCTCCTAATAGTAAGTTTGCCATGGGATCACTATTCAATGTCCTATCCATTGTAGATATGTGGGATGCTGATTGGTATAGTTTTTCACTTGCTACTCTAAAATCGTACATTTGCATCATATTATGATCACCAATTATGGAGCATTAGCCATTGATCATTAGAGATTGATTAGCAATTGCTGATTTTCAGTTGATGATCCTCAGTTTTCAGCGGTATTCCGTTGGTTCTTATGGACAATAGTGATGTTGATAGTTCAGCCATGGTTTATGCTCAGTTTACCCTTTACTATGGCTGATTGGTTAGAACACTTGTTAATGAATATATTCTATGAGGAATTGGCAGCAGTTCTAGATGCTTTCTGTGTATTATGTGATGGTTATGTTGGTTGAAAATTTTCAGCAAGTCTTTGGCAGTGGTCATGTTGTTTTACTTTGATGCCATGTGAAAATTTGGATGCAATATCTTTTTCGTTTGGCGAATTGCAATGCAATTTGGGATGATTGAAAGGATTTCAAGGGGGAGGTTTGTCATGGGATATGTATTTTTAATGCTTTGCTTAACATTTGGCTTTGGCATCAATCAAATGTGCACGTGAGGTGCACATTTGATGTGCAAGTCAATTAAGTCACAATGATGGGCCAAGGACCCTAAGTTTGTAGTTGGAGTCAAAGGCAAAAGTTATAACAAGTTACATTGGTCAAGTCCTAGTGGGTGCGTAGTGTCAATTTTGGCCTAGGGTATTTAATTGGGCAATAGATGGATTGTGATAGTGGTGACATTAGAAGTAATGCTTAGAAACTGCGCAAAAGTTAGGGTTTACTAGCCATGTTAGGCCCCATGCTAAAGAATTGAAGGCCTAGCACTTGGAATCAATTGCTGGAAATTGGGTAGTTTTAGAGATTCTAAGAGGCCAGCCCTTTCCAATTGAATTTGGAGTTATATTTCATAGGCCAAGGGCCTATTGAAGGCTAGTCTTCTGTCAAATTAAGGGGCAAATTGGTTTGAAGGCTTGCTAGTCATTTATGATAGCAAGAAACATTGGATTTTGAAGGAGATTGGAGTCATCTCAGTGTACTTGTTCCAATTGCAATACAAGTTAATAAAATATTAGGAGGGGTGCCATTTTTTGTGGCCAATCAGGAGTCTATTGTTCAAGATTAATCGGTAACATTTATATTTCAGTTTGTGTGAATCTATTGCTTGGTGTATAATCAAGTCATTCACCACCCTTTCGGAGAAGAAGACTAGTTTCAAAGTCTCTACACTAATCAAGAAGAAAGAAAATTGTGAGTAGTCCTTGCATACACACACACACACACACACACACACACACACACACACAGAGGAGGCTGCATTGCTGCTCCAATAGTCGACAACCATTTTGAGCTAGAGCAGGAGATGCTCCAGGAGCTAGTGACATGCCCAGAAGAGATTGGAGTAGGAGGTGACAACAATTTGATTGTATTCGGTGTGCTCCATTAGTGGAGACAACTTTCATGGTTGTCTAGATAGGCAACAGTTGATTTCTTCCATTTTGTTGCTATGGAAGTCTGAATTTTCTCTTTTCTCAGCATTCTCTCTCATCCTCTAGTCTATTCTCATTCTTCCTTGGCACCCTAGGAGCATAGTTGAAGGCCAATCCTTGAGCAAGCCAAGGGGCAAATTGGTTTAAAGGCTTTCTGGTCATTTATGATAGCAAGAGGTACTTGCAAAGTGGAAGAGATTAAATAATCTCAGTGTACTCCATCCGTTTGTAATAAAAGATAAAGAAATACTGTGAGGGGTGCGAGTTTTTGGGGCCAATAGGATATCCATTGTCCAAGATTTAAGTGGACACATTTGCATTTTCAGTTTATATGAACTTTATGCTTGTTGTAATTGTTGATTAATCAGGTCATTACCACCCTTTTCAAGAAGGAAAAGCTGATTATAGTCTACCATGGTCGCAGTGTAGTAACTCATTGGGCCCCAATAATTAGTACCACCGAAGAAGCTTGCGCACATGCATCGCCTCAATACTTTCTAACATGAGTACGGGACAAGAAGTGTATCTTGTCATACTCACCACTTGTAAGACATGCCCTCCATGCATGCCTCTCTCACTAGTAGTGTTCCATACCACTCAACAAGATGAAAACGTACTTGTCAAGTGTGAATCATCACGGTTTTGTGAGCGAACAAAGGTTTTGTGCATCCATGAACATATGGGTATTGGGCATCAAACTAACCTCTTAGCCCTAGAGCCAAGCAGGTTCATCCTGAGCTTGGAACTGGCAGCACACCAGGGCACGATGACGTCCCAAGAGTTAGTGTCCCATACCACCAATCCACACATCCTAATATATGGATGCATTGCCCTACAGGCCAAGAGTCCAAGAGTGGTGATCACATGATGATGTGCAAAATATAGGGCCTTGGGTGCTATAAATAGGACTCGGTTGCCGTAATTTTTATGTACCCTTAGTGCATTCACACCAAGCCACCTCATAACCATTTTGACCAATGCTACTAGTGTCCATTTGGATATTCAAGTATGTAACAATTGGTCCCTAAAATGTTGGAGCCCCTTGTAGCATTTCTTTTCACACTATTCCAAGATCTTGTGTACAATGATAGAATGGTTGGATCCTTTGGAAGATGGAAGGCCATGCCACAAACCCTTTGAATATTGTCAGGGAGTCTCCACTTCCTCTATTGACTGATGCCAATCTCTTATGAAGTCTTGAACATTTTACGTACTCTGAAACTGGGAACCCTCAAATTCAATTTGCACCTTGATTCCACGATCAGAAAGCCCAAATTGAATCTTCTCTAGTTGCATGCAAAATAGCCTTGCAGTAGACCCCTAGAATCTCACCGAATTTGTTGTCAACTAATCAAGTTTGCACAATCTCTATAGCACATTGAGGCATGCCCATTTGTATCTTAACACAACCATGCAAAGCCTAAACTTTGATCGTTCAGACTTTGGATCAACAATTCCCAATCAGTGACGCATTAGGTCCAACTTTGAGGATCAAATCTTCCATTTGTATCACTAAATTCAGCATGCATTTCACATGGATGAGATAGAAGTAGCAGGGGAGAGAAAATTCTCCATTTCCAAGCGTGAAACAAAGACCAACATCAATTTCCAGCCCAAAATAGTGACCAACATCATCAATGCTTAATTTGCCTCTTGTTTTTGAATGCTTAGGGAGCCAAAATGAGTTTTCAACTGTTGCATGCAGGTCAGCCTTGCTATAAATGTCCTATTCTATTTGTTGTTAATCTTCGGAAATCTAGCAACAATCCTTCATGCGTAGTTGAGATTTGTTGGCATGCATTCCAAGACAACCATGCAAACCATAATTTCTGTTAAATTAGGTTATAGAGTAAATTCATTGGGTTCTCTTCTTCCCCATTGGCTATAGTATTTCCATTTGCATTTGATAGATACCCTTCCATATTGAGATATAATAGATACAAGTGGAGTTCAAGGCCGTCCAATGAAAGTGCTTGCGGTTACCAAGATGCTAGACATCCCTATACCCAATCATCTTGTGCACGAGTGTTGCCAAGTTTTCAAAATGCCTAGAAAGGAAAAGTAGGAAAAAGTAGTAGATGATGCGCTCATAGTATCTTGAAAGAGTGTTTTAGGCAAGCCAAAACAGTGCAATACGGTTGAAATGCGTATTTAAAAGCAAAATCCAATCTCTCTCTCCCCCCCTCCCCCTCTGACGAGTGACTATATGTTCAACGAAGGAAAAGCAAGGGAAAGACATTTATAAAAAGCATTTTAGATATATGAATATGCAAGATTTAATTAGGATGTGAACTAGTTTTTTTAGGTTTAGAACTGGTCTCCAAAGAAGTTTGAATATCCATTATTAAGTTCTATTAACTTAGTGAGAATTTTGGATGGATCAAAACACATGCAAGGAGTTAACTTGAGTGCTACAAGGTGTCTAGGCCTCATAATACAAAAAAGCAATGCATTTTGGGAAAAGTAGCATTTTCGGTTATTTTGAGGGGATTTTCGCAATTTTGCTTGTGTTGGCTTGTAGATCAGATTTGCTCTATTTGATTTGAGTACTTGGATGACCATATTCTAAGTTTGGATGAAAATGTTACGGAAAAAACAAGTTGTAGCCAAGCCCAGGATAGGATTGTTGTCCTTAGGGTTGGGTTCATACTCCATTGCTTACATGGTTTCTTGCTTAAGGCATCTACTTGCCTATTGTTGGTGGATGCTTTGGGCTATCAAAGGGACATAAGAGTTTTTTCTTTGTAATCAACTTAGACACAATGTTTGTAATGCGAGGGTGTAGCTATAGTTGTACATATTCATTTAAGAGTAAAATACAAAGATAGTTGGAATCTTTTTGTCTTCCATCAGTCTTGATTCTTTTTTTGAACCCCTGTGGTTTATGGCTTGACACATATCCCCTTGACATTTGGTGAATCCAATGGAACCAGCCTTTCTTCTTGGAGAAGGTGGTAATTCCTTGATCAAGCACTTAATTACAACAATCAACAAATAAACATAAATTGAAATGCACACTTTACTTTAATAATATTGGACAGGAGATATCCTATTGGTCCCAAAATTGGCGCCTCTTTTGGTATTTCTTTAACTTCAATTGCCAATGGATTGATTACAACTTGAGATCCCACGATCTCCTTGGCTAATCCAAAAGCCTCTTGCTGTTCCAACAATCAGCAAACAAATTGGGCAATTTGTCCCTTGAATTTCACCCAAGACTTGCTCTAAATTGTACTCCAATTGGTCAAACGCTGCCCCCAATTTACAATGGATGGCTAGGTATTTGAAATCCCTGACAATTCACAAATTTCAGGTGTTGATTTCAGTGTATTATGCCTTCTCCTGTTGCACACATCGGGAGATGGTTGGTAAACCCTAATTATTGTTGTAAATCAAGGTTTACAATAGAAATCCTCTTGCCGTCCACCAAATCTGGTTGAGATTTGCTTTGAATGGTTAAGAAATTCTGAGATCTCCTAAGAATGGATTGGAATAGGTGAGAGAGTTCCGGAGAGAGAAAATTTAGAATTTCATGCGAGAAATTCCTAGATTCAGCTTGTAGCACGCACCAATCAGCATTTAATGTTGTCGACTGTTGCCTGGAGCCTCTAGAATGTTGTTGTCTATTGTTGAATGCTGTTGCTTGTTGCTGATAATAGTCTTTTCGCTATTGCCAGCTCCAGAATGGCTCCTGTTTGCTATCCTAGCCTTCAAAAGGTCCCCCACTCTGCGAGAAAATCAGATCAACAGTTTCCTGTCAAAAGATGATGTACCAACGAGATAGTAGGGTTTGCGGGGAGGAACATGGAGTGAACTTGGCAAACATGGAGAAGAAAAGAGAAGAGAGAAGAAACTTTGATGAATGGAATGATGAAGATTTGAATCATGGAGTGAATGTGATATAAGGGAACAAGGGTGCCGTAGCACAAGGAAGATGATGAAGACTGCCACGAACCATGAACCACAATGTTCTCTTGAAGGGGTGTGAGGGCAGTGGAGAGGTTGGAGAGAAGAGGTGACGGATTGAATGAATCAGTCGTGAATAATGAGTGATAGAGGCAGCCTATAAATAGGCAAGAGGCTGTCTAGGGTGGCATGTGGAGGGAGGGGATTAACTGTCTAGGGTGGCGCTCCATTGTGGATGCCTAGCCCCTTTTTGGGGCTGTCCATTGTGAAACCCTAAACGCAAAATGCAGAATGCAAAACTGCGGTTGAAGGGTTTCTCAACACTTCCTCTCTCTCTCTCTCTCTCTCTCTCTCTCATAGGTTAAAAACTCTGGAATGGCGGAGATCCAATCCCAAAAAACGTTTTCTCAGTTTGCATGGGCAGTTTTGCTAAGTGGTAGCCTTCTAAACCCAAATTTCAGCATTACCTCGTCATTTAATTAAATTTTAAATTTAAATAATTCTAAAAATTAAATTTAGCCCTTTTGACCTTGCTCGAAATTAAGTGTGCTCATTCATAATTAAATTGGCTAGGCCATTTGCAACCCGGAGTTGTCTTCCACCTTTGTTGACCCTTTAGACTAGCATTAGTTAATTAATTAATGCTTAGTCCCTAGTGTCACCATTGACACTTATTGGCCAAACAACTGTCCTAGGATTCACAGCGGTGTGATGGGCTCTGCATGGCCTTTACATGCCATTTCAACTTCCCCCATGGGTCCCGTCTCATCCTCTTTGATGCCTAGATGGGCTGCCATGTCTACAGAGATGAAGTTTGCTTGTGCACCATTATCAAAGAATATCAATGCATGCTGATGCCTAATTTTGTCCCATGCTCTGCACAACCCAGTAGCATCATCATTGGGCCAATCACTAACAACATTGGGTACCAATCCCATTGATGTTTTAGGCTTCTTTCCCTTAGGATCTCCTTGATTTTTTTATTTTCCAGCTTGCTGTTTATTGAAACAGTTCCTTGCAATGCGACCCTCCCGTTCATAAATAAAGCATTCATCAACAATCATCAATTCTCTATGTTGGGTCAATGTTTTCAAGCCCTTTCTTTGCGGTTTTGGCCTCTTTTCAAGCTGGTTTTCAGCCCCTTTTCTTAGCCTTAAACAACAGTTTATTTGGCTTCTCCCCACTCTTTGGAAAGTCTGAATCCTTCCCACATAGCAAAGCATTTGTTGTTGTAGTAGCAGTCTCTATGAGCCAAGACATGCTAGATACGATGGATTTAATGCGAAAATCCCTAATTCCTTTAGGTAGCCAACAACCATATTTTTCCACTTGCTCATGAAGGGGTACGAGGTGATAAGAAGTGATGGGCAACAATGCATCCCAAAACTTCTTATTGTATTGTTCCAAATTCTTGCATTCTTTGGCATCCAACTTATTCCAAGCTGTTGTTATGTCCACCTTAAAGGTACTTGTCAACCAATTCGATGCAAACATTTGCTTGAATTGTATCCATGTTGACGGTGTTCTACCTTTCATCAAAAGAGTGGACCACCATTGTAATGCATTTCCCTTCAAGAAAGTGGCTGCCTTTTGAATCTTTGAGGGCTTAGTGAAGTTCCCTCTTGAATAGGCTGCATCAAATTGCTGAGCGAGGGTCAAAGTTTTCAGCCTATCTTATGCACCATTGAAGAACTCAAACTTCACTACTTTCCCACCCTCATTATAGTCTTTTGCTGGCCCTTTGGATGTCAAGTTGTCATACATTGGTTGCTGCAAAAGGGTGCATTTGCTGAATTTATATAAAAACCAACACCAAACAAAGCAATTGCATGATTAACACTCATTCCTTGAGCCCCATAAGCATTCGGGTATGCAAATGCATTGCCAAATGTGCTACTTTGTACCCCAAGCATCATCAAGCCAATGCTGCCATAGGGATTTGTGTCATATATTCTTATATGTGGTCCTTGTCATGAAAAATCATGCTACTATCAAAGTATCCTAGTTGTCCCATCATTGCATGCATACCTGCGGTGGTTCAAAATTCATTGGATTGGCACTTCCATGATGGCCTTGCATTTGTATTCCTTGCCTTATGGGTATCAACTGTTTTACTTTATTAGCATATTTGGAAGCTTCAAGTGAAGACTTTGACATTATCTTCAATGCACCTTGCTGTCCTTCTTTGGAGTATTCAAAAATTGGGTGAATTGCGGATCCTTCGCTAATTCAGCAAAGACATTTGCTATTGTTCTCATTTGATACTTGAATTGGTTATTAAGGGCCATTTTCAACTGGGAGTTGTTCCCAACCTGTGTTGATTCTTAGACTTGCATTAATTTATTAATTAATGCTAGTCGCCAGTATCACCACTAAGACTTATTGGCCAAACAATTGTCCTAGGGTCAAAACTGATGCCAATTGAATACCAGAACCCAATTGGCATAACTTATCACAACTATTGCCTTTGACAGCCCCACTGTATCTTTGAGATGCTTGGCATGTTACCTTGAAATAATTACCAGGTGCAGCACATGTTCTAAACAACCTTGCACATTTGATTAATAATTTAATCGAATGTTTTTGGCAAGATTAAAGTATCTCAAAATTTCATGTCTCCCTCACATCCAACATAAAAAGCCACATCCATATTCGACAAGATGGGAGATCATATGCATGCAGATGATGATATTGTCAGATTGAGAGACTTCATGAGGACCTATGAGATGTTCAAATAGCAAGAAGCTGTGACTAATGCTTTGGAGAAGGTCATAGCAAAAGTCAAGAAATTTGACGATTTCTCTTTTTTATGTATAAAAGCTTGAGATGGCTATGGTACCAACTGAAGAGATACCAAGGTATTTTGACAAAGTTGTGGCTTATGAGCTATGGACTAGAGTAAATGCAATTTATACAAAGCATGAGACTATATGGGTTGCTTTCAAGCGAGCTTTAAAAGATGGATTTTTATCTTGAAGATGCGACTCGCTTGATAAAGAGATATTTCCTAGAGTGGGTTTTCAAACTTGAAAGGGGCTTTCCTTTCCAAAGCTATAGAGGGTTTATGAGCAAAAGTATGAGTAATTGAGTGCTATAGAGGAGCTAACACTTGAGATAGAGAAAGTCTTGCTTCTTTTGTAGGTTGCAGATCCTCCTTTGTACAAACGGAAATGGAAGAGCTTCTTAAAGATGATGTTGGAGAGCCAGGATTAAGGATTGATTGCACAGATATCCAAGAAGCAGTTTCAAAATTGGTAAAGAGGTAAAGAAGATATGAGCAATTGATGGATTTACGAACTATGGCTATGTTTGCATGGCTTGAGCCTTTGCCTTGGCCACAACCTCCTATACCTACTACTTCTACACTAGCAAATGATGATGTCATAGACGAGCTTGTGAAGAATATGAGAGATTTGCAGATAAAATTGGTTGAATTGAAAGATCTTGGGAGAGTTGATCCTTTTTAGACTTTGCCTAGGAGTGAATTTGTTTGTAGATGTATGTGGTGTGACAATGTTGAGCATGATTGCAAGAATTGTGAAGCTGACAAATATGTTCTGAGAAAAAATCTGATTTTTTGGAAGAATGGGAAGATTATGCTAGTGAGATAGGTTTGCATATTGCCAAGAACTTTGGAAAGGACGGAATAAAGAAGACTTTAGAGGATTTGTTTGCGCGGACTGCATATGCTGCTGTAGATGTTGTAGTCTATGGATTGTAGATTGAGAAGAAGCTTGACGATAAAAAGACAAAGAATTGGACCTATGCGGCATGCCCTATAGACTACGAGAAAATGCAAGGTATCTCAGATAGAGCTGACTAGTAAATGATGGACTATCAGAGCTTAGATTGGAAGGGAATCTGTTATAGGTACCTATTTAGTTTATGCTTTGGTTAAAACACAAAATATAGAAGTGATTGTAGAAGAGAAATGAAGGGAATCTTGGCATTTCGAAGAAAATAATTAGAGGGGGGTGAGAAGATTATATCTCCTGCTAGATGTGGACCAAAGCAGTGTATAGAGGGTGTACAACAGAAAGAGCAAAAAGAAAGCCAAGATTCTAGGATCTCCTTAGCTAATCCAAAAGTCCCTTGTTGGTCCAACAATCAACAAACAAATTAGGCAAATTACCCCTTGAATTTCACTGGGGACTTGCTCTAAATTGGAATCCAATCAGTCAAATGTACAATGGATGGCTAGGCATTTGAATTTCCGATAATTCATAGATTTCAAGTATTGATATCGGTGTGTGATGCTTTTTCCTTGTTGGCATGGATCTTGAGATGAATGCTAAGCCCTAATTACTATTGTAAATTAGGGTTTACAGTAAAAATCCTGTTCACCAAATTTGGTTGAGATTTGCTCCAAATGGTTGAGGAATGTTGAGATCTCCTGAGAATGGGTTGGAATAGGCGAGAGAATATGAAAGAGAGAAAACCCAAAATTTCACATGGGAAAACCTCAGATTTAGGTTGTAGCTTGCACCAATCAGAATTTAATGCCATTGCCTGCTACCTAGAGCCTCTAAAATGCTGTCGCTTGTTGTTGATAATGGTCTTCTTGTTGTTGCCAACTCTAGAAGGACTCTTGTTAGTTGCCCTAGCCTCTAGAAAGTTACCCATTGTAGGAAAATCAAACCAATCGCTTCTCCTCTCTCTCACCGGCTGGAAACTCCTGAATGGTTGAGACCTAGCCCCAAGAAACGTTTTCTTAGTTTGCATGGGTATTTTTACAAAGTGGCAACCTTCTAAATCTAAGTGATGCATGGTTGATCCACTATTGTGGAAAATCCTAAATTGACTATTTGCCCTCCAAGAATTTGCAACCCTGTCACAGGCTTTCTCCAAGCTTGAAAGTAATACTGCTATACTCTAATTACTACGTTGGGCCCACTTTGTCGTCTCAAAGTGTGTGTACATCTGAAGGTGATGTTCAAAACTATTTGGTTTTGAATAGTGTATGTGTCATGAATGACGATTGACAAGTGGGGTTGTATTTTGTTGCTTATTATCTTTGCCAGGGCCTTGTGGATAATTGACAATAGAGTGATGGAAAGCTAGTTGAGGCTCACTGCTGCACTCTTGCCACCACCCCTTCAAGGGAGGAGATAAACCTATGAAGATATGCTAGGGTTTGCACTGAGGAAACATGGCATGTGCAACCAAGATTGAAACACAAAGACTTAGATAGAGACAAGCAAAACTCAAACCCTAAATGCAAAACACAAAAACTCAAAACTCAAACACAGAGAGAAGAAACTTTGAAGTAAATGAATGTTGTAAATGAATGTAAGAGTGTACAAAATGTTGAAGGGTGGAGCAATGTAGTGTTAGAGAGTGATGTCCACTGGAGATGGATCCTAAGTGTTGTTACCACCAGTCAGAGTGTGGAAGATGAGAAAATTGCAAAACGATGATGCTAGAAAGGGTTGGAGCATCAAATGCAAGCAAGAATGGATGTAGAGATGGAAGACGACCCCCAAATGAGTGTAAACGCAAGCAGTGGATGTCACCTAGATAAGGAGGAGCACCAGTACCTGTCGCCTGGAGGAAGAGACCCCAAAAGCAAGCAGCTAGAGTGTGTAGGAATTGTCGTTGGGTTGGTTTGGGACCATGGGTTGGGACCAAATGCAAGTTGCAGAAGGTGATGAAGATGTTGGCGATGGCTAGAGGATGCCCATCGCAGCTTGAAAGGGTGTCTCTCAATGGGCGGTAGCTGTGGAAGAAGACGCCAGGCAGTGGAGCAGCAAGAGATGGGATGACAACAGTCATGAAGGCTAGACGCCACATGGAGTAGATTGATGGCTGAAATTTGTACACAAGGGGCGATTGAAACTCTCTCGAACCATGCACAAAATTTGCATTTTTCATTAATTAAGCGTGTTTTGGGGCTGTGCAAAAATGCTCATTAGCTGTAAAGCATGTGTTAGCTCAACACCCCTTCTTAGGTCCAAAATTGAGCCTAAAAGGCAAAGCCTGGCAATGTTTACCTCAAGGCGTCCCAACCCAAAGCAGCTGGGGCATTGAACAAAGGGCGTAGGTTGGTTGCGCGGTGGCCTACCAAGACTATAGAGGCGATGGCTAGCTTACTAATGGAGTCCAAGTAGTCACCCTAGAGAGGATAGGATATCGGACAAAGGGTACTCATCGCTTGCCCAGTAGCCTACCAAGCCCTACAAAGGTGGATGGAACCACATTGAACTTTTTTTTTGTTTGTAGTGAAAAGTTAATTTAAGGGATGGCAATCGATTAAGTAAGAGTGACCCAAAAGACTAGAGTAGAGATGGTACACCCAATATATCACAAAACAATACAAGCTTACCTAACCACTTGAGGATGTCGATGACGAAGGAAAGGTGATGAAGTATCATGTGAAGAAGAATGGTGGTGTAATCCCTTGGTGGAAACAACATAGGATCTGTCCAGTGGTGCTCTACACAATGGATGCATAGTATGCTACATGTTGAAGAATGCTACTTGGATAGTGTCCCTCCTGGGAAAGTTGTTCACTTGCCTAAGCGCCCTAGTACAAAGATGATGAAATCATGCAATGCATAATTGAAGGTACAATAAGGGGGGGAAGGTCGATGTCGAAGGCAAGTACTGAAACTTGTAGAATACCAAGAAGGGTAGGAATCCCCTCTTAATCTGGATGTCAATGTCGAAGGAGGAAGAGGACCATATGTATGAAAATGGTGAAGCATTCCTACTAGAAGAGCAAGGATAGAAGTTACTGCCATGATAGCATCAAGAGAGATGTTCCATGATCCGCCGCAGGAGGAGAAGCCTCCATGCTAGTAGAAAAACTCAAAGTAGATGGAACCATGAAAGGAACTGCATGCATCTCTTGTCTCTAGTTAGGAAGAACTGGTGCAGGCGTGCATGCTAGCCCTACATTGAAATACAAAGCCTTACAAAGTATAGATGTGAGTAGTGAGATGCTCCAAAAAACAAAATTGAAAATAAAAGAAAATAAAGCTAAGTGCTGTGGAAGAAGATGTCAGGCACTAGAGCAGCAAGAGATGGGGTGGTAGCAGTCACGAAGGCTAGATAGCAACATGGAGGTAGACTGATGGCTGAAATTTGCACACAAGGGCGAGAAACCTGCAAAAAGGGATGAGGCTGAATGGTGGGTAGCCTATCTATTTATAGATGTTGAAAATTAGAGTTTTGGGGACCACTGAAACTCTCTCGAACCGCGCACCAAATTTGTGTTTTTCATTAATTAAGTGTGTTTTGGGGCTGTTTAAAAATGGTAATCAATTGTAAAGCGTGTGTTAGCTCAACAAAACCAACTTAGTCTAGAGGTTGGACATTCACCTTGAGCTGAAGATCTCTTGGAAGGCCATAGGCAATGGTTGTTTCACCTCTTGCCAACCTGCCAAAAGGTGAACGCGAAAGTTCTAGAGACCACCATTGCAGGGTGTTTTTAGTCTTGAGCCTGGAAAGCTTGAGGCAACTCCTACTTCATGATAGGCGTTGAGAGGAAATATTCCATCTTGCTTGTGACTAGAGTTGGGAGGCAATCCCTTGCCTCCTTGCTCCGTTAGGCATTCATACCATGGCTTGGTATTGCTGGAAAAGTCTTGTTTATATGTCAGTAGCTAGCCCTCTCACCTCCTTTGGGCACATCTATAATATCCCACTCTGGTCTGGCAATGTTGGGCCAATGTACTTGAATTTTCTGAACAGTGTCCCATTTTGGGCCTACAACATTGGTAGGCAGGAAAAGAATGTCATCCTCGTGATCCTTTGTGTTGGTGAGCGGTGATCTCACAATAAGATCTTGAGTCTGAACTATGTTGTTTGTTGGGGGATATCTACAGGTTCCTTTGCAGTATGCTCTCCTCCTCCCCACACTTGTTTAGCTCTCAAGTATTGGGATATAAAGGCCTGGTAACCTCCGTGTATAGTACACGCACATTGTACATGTGAACACACCCTTTACATGCCCTAAGTATAAATACATTTTATTCTTTGTGTATCAACACATTGTTGGTACACTCTTATCGATTCGTACTTTCACTCTGCTCACACTCTCTCAAGCCATCACACTCACTCGTTCACTCCTGCTCGAGCTGTCTCTATCGCTTTCAACAATTGGTGTCAGAGCCGACTTTTGTACACGCTTCCTGTGACGAAGACCAGCAGCCGAGCAGCCGTGTAGAAGACGAGCATAATATTGCTTGAAGTGACCAGGTAGGCATGTAGTTGACGGTAGGCAAAATGTGTGACAGTTGGGCGAATTGCAGACGGGCGTTGAACTACAAACGGGTGGTGATTGTGCGACAATCAGGCGACTTCTTCGGGCGGTATGCGATTGGGAACCAGGCGACAAGCATGCGACTTCTGCGGGCGGTTCGCGACTGGACATACGGGCGACGTCTAAGGGTGACTTGACGTGACGGGGTTCAACAGACCCCCCCCGGACGGTTTCTTTGTTTTTTTTAAAAATCAAAATTTTCTCTAATCCCCTCATTACCACTTGGCTTTGATGGGAGTTCACACGCCAGAAGCACAGGTCATAGAATCTGTGAGGATTCGAGTCAGAAAATTTGGGGCTTTTCCCAGATTTGATCTCATCTAGGCTTGACAGTGACATTTGTCAGAAATTGTTGACATTGTGAGTGGTGACCTCAATTAATTTGGGGATTTTACCAAATTTGTTGGATTTTCGCTCTTCTGGGCAAAATTTCTTGACATTGGATCCCAAAAATTTGGGGCTTTTCATGTATTGGCAAAAAACTTTACTAAGTTGGGTCAGATTGATTGACATTCATGCAATTTTGGACTTGAAATTTTGGGGATTTGCGCAGAATTTGGTAAATTTCTGCATCTTTGCTAGTGCAATGGCTGGCTAATGTACAAACAACAGAGATTTATTTCTGGTTGAGGAAAAACAATAGGGTATTTTACTGGTTCAGCTTGTGCTTCCGCAGATTAGTGCATTTACTCTTGTGTTCCTGATAAAATGGCTGCAACTTCTTCCAGTTCAGACATCAAGAGTTTGATGGAGATTAAACGGTTTGATGGTCATGGATTTGACCTTTGGAAAGACTGTATGCAGGGCATTTTGTTCATGAAGGATTGTGAGGATGCTTTGCAGGAAGATAAACCCACACTAATGTCTGATGCAGATTGGGCTAGAGTGAATAAAAAGGCTGTGGCTTACATAAAGATGGGTGCCACTGATGACATTCTGACAGACATTAAGGGTTTAAACACAGGTTATGCAATATGGGAGAAGTTGAAAACTACTTATGAGATCACCACACCTGTTAATTAGGTGCATTTAATGCGCAAGTTGGTGAATATGCGACTGGATGAGTCAAAAGCCTGCAGCTGAGCACTTGAGAGTGCATTTACAGGGATTCTAAATCAGCTCAAAGATGCAAACTTGGACTTTGATGATAAGTTGAGGGTGATCTTTTGATCATGACATTGCTTGACTCTTGGGAAACCTTGGTGGTTTCACTCAGCAATAACCCCAATCTCTCATATGATGGGGTGAGGGGTTTTATCTTGAATGAAGAAATTAGATGTATGTCTAGTGGAGAAGGCAACAACTCAGCTTATAATGTAAGAGGCAGGGCTGAAAAGAAAAATGCAAATGCAGGACATAGAAAGAGGAGCAAGAGCAAAGGAAAGGATAAGAGTGACATTACTTGCTATCACTGTGGTCGGAAGGGCCACAAGAAACCTGATTGTAGGTATTACAAGAAGGAACAAGAGAGAGAAAAATGCAGGAGATAAAAAGAAGAAGGAAGAAAAGAAAGATGCATCAAAGACAGCCAAAGGCAAAGGGAAGGCCAATGTGGCCTCTAGTGTGGTCTTAGAAGAGCTTTTAGATACAAAGGCTGATGTATTATGTGCAATTGATTATGATGCCCTTGTATGTCACATGCAGGATATGCAGATTACCAAAGCTGATGTGATTGATGCACTCTTGTCAGTTGATGATGGTGTCACTCAGACTTGGATTGTAGACTCTGGTGTCTCTTTCCATGTAACTCCTTGCTTGGAGTGTTTTGCTATGTTCAATGCAGGCAGTTATGGAAAAGTGTATCTTGGAAATAACCATGCTTGTAGCATTGATTGGATTGGCACAGTACACTTGTCTTTAGACAATGGTCAAGAGCTTGTGTTGAAAGATGTCAGATATGTGCTTGGCATTAAAAAGAGTTTACTATCTGTTGGTTAGCTTGACTTGCATGGCTACACCACATTGTTTGGTGGTGGTTTGTGGAAAGTGAAAAAGGGTTCCATGCTGATTGCAAAAAGAACCAAGAAGGGCACTTTGTATTGTTTGCATTGTAAAGCCTTGAATGGCAAGTTTCTTGCAGTTGCTGAAATTTGTAGCCACTTGGAGTTATAGCATAAGAGATTAGGCCATTTGAGCAAGGACTTGATGTCCTTACCTCTCTGAAGAGGGTTGATGGAAAAGGCTCTAAACTTGATTTTTGTAATGAGTGTTAGACTTGATTTTTGTAATGAGTGTTAGTTTGGAAAGCAAATAAAAAATTCTTTTTACTCTGGTGTCTCACGTAAGTCCAATGTCTTGGACTTGGTGCATTCTGATGTATGTAGTATGCCCGCGAAATCGTTGGGTGGTGTTGCTTATTTTATCTCCTTTATTGATGACCGTTCCAAGAAGATATGGGTGTATTTGCTAAAAAAGAAAAGTGAAGTGTTTATTGTTTTTAAAACTTTGTGACCATTCAAACGGGTAGAAAGCTAAAATGCTTGAGAACTGATAATGGGGGTGAGTTCACATCGACTGAATTCAAGTCCTTTTGTGACTTGCATGGTATTAAGAGGGAGCTTACAGCCCCTTATAGCCCTTCTTCAAATGGGGTGGCTGAAAGATATAATAGGACTTTATGTGAAAGAGTGTGGTGCATGCTATCCACTGCTAATCTCTCTCATGCATTTTGGGGAGAGGCACTCAAAACCGGTGTTCATATTTGCAATCGCTCTCCAAATAGGTCCTTAAATAATGGCATCCTTGAGGAGGTTTGGTTTGGCAAATCGGCCTCATACGACCATTTACGTATATTTGGCTGTGATGCTTTTGTGCATGTTGGGGATGAGCTGAGGAACAAACTTGACTCAAAATCCACCAAAGGCATCTTCATGGGCTATGTGTTAGCAGTCATGTTTGTCATGCCTTGTCATCTCCTGCCTGTGAGCCTCAGTCTGAGTCAGACGAGGACATTAGGAGCTCTGACATGTTTGTCATGTGTTATGATGGGGGAGGCTAGTCACTCTCGACTGGCTGTCTTAGGATGTGTATTTCTTTTTGGCCTCTTTTAGTGGGCAGCCACTGGCTGCCCGGCCACATTTTTGGTCACTGATGTGGGGCACCCATTTTAGGGCATTTTTAGGGTTTGCGCCCATTTTAGGGCATTTTTAGGGTTTGCACCCATTTTAGGGTTAGGATTAGGGTTTGTCCTTTTGCCTGTTTATAGGCAGCCCCCCTCCCCATTTGATCACTTATCTTCTTGCAGATTCCGACACTCCTCCTCCGTGGTGGTGCTACCATCATCATCAGCCTGATCTGGTGCCCTCACTGACGCTGTGGGCTGCGTGCAGGGATTGATCAGTCTCCTTCCGCCTTCCCGTTTGTATTCAGCATTCATTTCAGTCACTGCAGATTTCTCTTCCTTATTTTCTGCTTTCTCTCTCTCTCTCCCTCCGTGTTTGTATTCCCCCTTCCGCAGCGCACTCTCACATGGTATTAGAGCCGAAGGAGAGTACACGGAGCTGAGTTCTATGCAGGAGAACACTCACAACCTTGTGTTTGCTGGTCAAGACATCTCCAACAGCAGAGGCGTCACCTTCTGCACCATCTTCTTGATCAAGGCGGCCTGTTTTGGTGTCACATCTTTGCATTTGCTGCTGGCGTCATTCCCAAAATCTGCGTTTTCAGCTTCTGTGGCTGCGTTCAACCTCTGGCAGCACTCCTCCAAGCTGGCGACCTCATTTCTCCTTGCGTTTTGAGGTAGGAAGTTGTTTTTCTGTGGTGATTGCATCGTTAGCACTTGCGTTTGACATCATCCTTGCGTTTTGTGCAAGGTGGCCAGCTCAGGAGCTTCTGGTGTTTGTGTTTCGGCACCGGCAACCTTCCCTTGTTGTGTTTTGGTGTTTGCAGATATCGAAGATGTCTTATCATCAGTTTACGGGCTTTGATGACTCAGATGACGAGCTTTTGTCTCGACACTCATCTGAACAGAGGCGTGATTTCTATCACGAGGACCGTCGTCCGGAGTCTATTCCTCTTTCTCGTCCCCCTTCTATTCATGTATCGCGGCGAGCCCCTTCCAGTGGGCCGAAGATGCAGCCTTTGGTACCCCCTGTACAGGTACCCGTATTTCCTCAGCTGCCCAAAGAGGACCGGTTGGATGTCTCCAACTTTTCTCTATGGTCCTGCAAGGTGGAGTGTATCTTGGACTCCTTCGATCTTTGGGAGCTTGTTTCTGTTCCTATTCCCCGGCCTAAGGTGGTTCTCGCAGATGGGACATCTATGGATCGTGCAGCCTTATGGGATCGGCTCAATTCTAGAGCCAGATCTTTCCTCTTTTTGAGTTTGCAGGATTCTGTCCTTGTTCATGTTCACAGGTTGAAGACTGCAGTAGACGTGTGGAGAAAGCTCGCGTCTCTCTATCAATAGAAGACGTTTGCCCACCGGATATCTCTCGAAAAGAAGTTGCGGATGCTCGCTATTGATGATAGTCCTTCCACGAAGGACCACATCAACAGATTACAGGATATGAGGGATGAGCTTGCATCCCTCGGTCGGACGATATCTTCTGAAGACATGGCTATGATTCTCTTGACTCAGTTGCCATCTCCTCGGTTTAATGTCTTCTACACCAGCCTTCTTACTTTGAGGACCCGTGCCCAGCTTCTATGGAAGGAGCTATCCCCGCTTGTCTTGGAGCATGACGAGCGACTCAGAGAGGTCAGTGCTAGTGGATGCGACTCCACTAGAGCCTTTGTTGTAGGTTTGGGAGGACAGAAGAAGAAGAAGAAGTCGAAGGCTAAGAAGAAGGACAGTTCTTCAAGCTCTGACTCAGATTCAGAGAGACCGAAGTGCCCACACTGTTGGAAAGGGACACATCCCGAGGAGAAATGCTGGAAGAAGTACCCTCACCTTCGTCCGGGAGCGAAGGGTGGATCTACATCGGAGCCTTCTTCTACCTCTACACCAGCTGTTACCCATGAGTCAGTGTTCCTTCATATCCATGCTTTGGAGGAGGATCCTTCTTTCGTGGCTGCAGTGTCTTCTGCGTAGCCTTGGTTAGTGGACAGTGGTGCTTCGAGTCATATGACTCCTCGAGGTGATTTGTTACAGGATCTCCGTCCATCAGAGGGTTCAGTCACTGTTGGTGACATTTTATCGGTGCCTATTAGTGGTGTTGGCACATTGCCTTTGTTTACCGACCGACCTTTGAGCTCCTTTTCATAGGCCCTACATGTTCCGGATTTGGGCCTTCCCCTTCTCTCAGTTTATGGCCTTACGAGGCTTGGCACACGAGTGATCTTCACCGAGCATGCCGTTGTTATTGAGGATTCTTTTACAGGAGCCGTCTTATCTATAGGTTGGTAGGAGAGTGGGCTTTACAGGCTCCATTCCCCTTCTTTGATGCAGGGTCCTCCGCGGCAGTCTATTGCTACACCCGTTCCTGCTTGTGCACCTTCTATTCCACAGGTTCCTTCCCATCCCCCACCTTCTCCTCCGGTGGTTCCCTCGTATCCCCCATCCCTTTTAGCGGGGGACGATCTTGGTGATGCGGCTGTGGATTCCTTGGCCCCTAGTGTTTTAGAGGGGGATTCCCAGGATCGTGAGGAGCCCCTTCAGCGGCAGTCTACATCAACGGACTTCATCGACACTGGCATTCCTCTTGCCACCCCAGGATCTATTTCTTCTTCGGCCTTCAGCCACATCGAGGATCTGAGAGGGGGTGTTAGCAGTCATGTTTGTCATGCCTTGTCATCTCCTGCTTGTGAGCCTCAGTCTGAGTCAGACGAGGACATTAGGAGCTCTGACATGTCTGTCATGTGTTATGATGGGGAAGGCTAGTCACTCTCGACTGGCTGTCTTAGGACGTGTATTTCTTTTTGGCCTCTTTTAGTGGGCAGCCATTGGCTGCCCTGCCACTTTTTTGGTCACTGATGTGGGGCGCCCATTTTAGGGCATTTTTAGGGTTTGCGCCCATTTTAGGGTTAGGGTTTGTCCTTTTGCCTATTTATAGGCAGCCCCCCTCCCCATTTGATCACCTTCTTGCAGATTCGGACACTCCTCCATGGTGGTGCTGCCATTATCATCAGTCTGATCTAGTGCCCTCACTGACGCTGTGGGCTGCGTGCAAGGACTGATCAGTCTCCTTCCGCCTTCCCGTTTGTATTCAGCATTCATTTCAGTCAGTGCAGATTTCTCTTCCTTATTTTCTACTCTCTCTCTCTCTCTCTCCCTCCGTGTTCGTATTCCCTCTTCGGCAGCGCACTCTCACACTATGGTGATGAGGGTGAATTTGGCTATAGAGTGTAGTTACCTCAGTCCAAGAAAATTATTCGCAGCCGTAATATTGTGTTTAATGAGGCATTACTGAAAGGCTCTTTAGCCTCCAATGAAGATTTGAAAAAGGTGAAATTTCAGAGTTTGCAGCCACCCATTACTTCAGAAAATGAACCTCAAGCTGTTGTACCACAGGCTGAAACTGATGATCCGCCGGCTATTTTTGATCCGAATGATGATGGACAGCAAATAGAAGCACAAGGAGGTCATGGACAACAAGATAGGCTTGCTGATTATGAAAATGCAGGTGCTGGAAATGAAAATGAAGGTGCTGTACAGCATGAACAGCATGCTGAAAATGGTTTACAGCAGCAAATGAATGTTGAAAATAATATTCCTCCAGATGTAGACCCAATTTTTGAAAATGTTGATCATTGGGTACGCAGGTCTACACGCGTAAGAAGGCAACCACATAGGTTTGACCCCTCCTTGCATTATGTGATGCTTACAGATTAGGGTGAGCCTCTTATATACAAAGAGGCCAAGTCATGTGAGTTCAACAGTAAGTGGGAGCTAGCTATGCAAGAAGAGATTAAATCTTTATATCTAAATGATACTTGGGATCTTGTGACCTTACCCAAGGGAAGGAAGCCACTTTCAAACAAATGGGTGTACAAAGTCAAGACAGTTGATGGGAAACCCAAGTACAAGGCAAGGCTAGCTGCCAAAGGGTATGCACAAAAGGAAGGGATTGACTTCCAAGAGGTCTTCTCACCTGTTGTGAAGATGACCACTTTACGTGTGCTTTTTGCTCTCATTGCTGTTTTGGATTTAGAGTTGTATCAAATGGATGTAAAAACAGCTTTCTTGCATGGTGACATTGATGATGAAATCTACATGAAATAGCCCAAGGGCTTTGTAGTTCCTGGAAAAGAGCAAATGGTGTGTAAGCTAAAACGCAGCCTGTATGGGCTGAAACAAGTACCACGGCAGTGGTACAAAAAGTTTGACACTTTTATGCTATCTCATGAGTTTACACGCAGCCATGCAGATCATTGCTTGTACATGAAAAAGGATACAGATGGCAGCCCCATCATACTTGTTTTGTATGTGGATGATATGTTACTAGCTGGGAAAAGAAAGACTAGCTTGGATGCTCTCAAAAATCAGCTGAAATCAGCTTTCTCCATGAAAGATTTGGGGAATGCAGAGCATATTTTGGGCATGAGGATTTGTAGAAATAGAACGTAGAAATTGCTGTTTTTATCTCAAGAAAAGTACATTGGAAAGGTATTGGACAGATTTAACATGGCTGAAGCTAAGCCTTTTGGGGTACCCTTACCTCCTTATCTCAAGCTTAGCAAAGCCAATAGCCCGAAAGATGACGTGGAAGCAAATGCTATGAAGGGGCTCTCTTATGTATGTTATGGTTGCTACTCGTCCAGACATTGCTCATGCAATGGGAGTTGTTAGCAGGTTTATGTCAAATCCTGGCAAAGCACATTGGGAGGCTGTTAAGTGTATTCTTCGATACCTTAAGGATACACAAAGAAAAAGTATTTGCTATGGGCAGAGTGCACTTAGTTTGCAAGGTTATTGTGATGTAGACATGGCAGGTGACTTGGACACACGTAGGTCCACCAGCGGGTATGTCTTTACAGTTGCTGGGGGGCTGTTTCTTGGTGTTCGAGGTTGCAGAATATTGTTGCACTGAGTACCACTGAAGCTGAATACATATCAGCTACTGAAGCTTCTAAGGAAGCTATATGGTTGAGCAGACTTGCAGATGATCTCGGCATGTCTATGGGTAGTGCGGTTTTGGGATGTGATAGCTAGAGTGCTGTGTATCCGGCTAAGGATGCCATGCATCATTCATGCACAAAGCATATAGATGTGCGATATCATTTCATCAGACAGATTCTGGAAGATGGTCAAATCACATTGACCAAGATTAAAACACAAGATAACCCTGTAGATGTTCTCACTAAAAGTCTAAGCAAAGCTCAACACGAGCATTGCATTCGAGTAGTGGGAGTTGGTTAGCTGGAGGTTCATATCGGACCATTGGGATATAAAGGCCCGGTAACCTCCGTGTATTGTACACACACATTGTACATGTGAACGCACCCTTTACGTGCCCTAAGTATAAATACATTTTATTCTTTGTGTACCCACACATTGTTGGTACACTCTTATCGATTCGCACTTTCACTCTGCTCACACTCTCTCAAGCCGTCACACTCACTCGTTCACTCCTGCTCGAGCTGCGTCTCTATCGCTTCCAACATCAATGCCTTCTCTTGGCAGATCCTGCTCAGCTTCCCAATAATCCGTGCCACCTAATCTGCAATTCCTGCCACTGCATTCCAATCTCTGGTCCAAAGGCTGCATGATACTGTCCACTCAGCCATATTCATGGAAAGGCACCATGGTCGTGTAGCATGTCTGATGGTGCTGAAGTGAGGGTACCCTTCTCAATGGCCACCAGTGGTAGGCCATAGCTCTTAGAGCATCTCTAACTAGCCATTGCAACATGTGCTCTTCCACTTGGAACCTGGTCTTCTCCATTGTCTTCTTGGACCATGCACGAGAGTGCTTAGCCTAGAGAGGAGAGTAGTTTTGCCCATTATGGGGATCCAGAAGATGTGTCTTGGTGTTATTGGCTTTGCAAGGGAAGATCCCTACCTCTAGGGGAAGGGGGAACTTTTGCATACCTTACACTATGTAAGTAAATCCAAGACCCATTACAAAAGCTCTCTTGTGGTAGCAGGAGTGGGGTATGTTGAGGGAAAGCCCTAGCAGTCCGTAGATGAAGATAAGATGGAGCTTGAAATAGAGCAAGAGGGGGGGTGTGGGTGTTTGGGTTTTCAGTGAAAGAAGAGGTGGACCACCTGGAGGCTACTCATACTGCCACAAGCAGCAGGCATGCTGTAAGCAGGGAGGAGAGAAGCACTGGAAGAGGGGGAGGAGAGGGTAAGGTGGTGCAGCACAGTATGGGAGGCAGGGGTGGAGCAACAGTCAAAATTCAATTGGTCCCCCAAAACAACTGGACAATGTGGTGCCATGAAGTTCTTGTTCAGGTTTGTGGAACAAAGGGAAGACATTTAGGCACATCCTAAAAGACGAAGCATGTGCTGATCTCCACACTCATTCCTTTCAGACCTGTCAAACTGCAGATCACAGTGCACTGACACATTTTCCTGTCTCCTGAAAGGAGAGGGGACAATCTGGAGGCTGCATGTACTGTCTCAAGCAGCAGGTACACTGAACAAGGAGGGAGGTGGTGGAAGAGAGAGTGGAGGCTGCTTGCAGGGTTAGGCGGTGGCTTACTAGGTCCCTGGAAACAAATATGCATAGTGGTGCCATAATGAAGTTCTAGAGATTCCCTGGAAACCACTAGACAGTGTGGTGGAATCTCCAGAAACAACTAGACATAGAGGTGCCACAACAACGGTGTAGAGATTCTGGTTCAGATGTGGTCTAGACAGATAAGACTGATAGGCATGAACAAGGCATGTGCTCATTTCAACAATTTGTAAAATCCGCTTCAAATTTGTCAATCCAAATCCTTGATACATGGTATATCTTTGATCAAACACAAAAAGGTGTGTCTCAGTTGATGCTTTCTGCAATCGCTTGAATTTGTGGTAATTTTAAGGGTGTACTTGAGGGGTGGCAAAAAATTCTGAATTTTCTTGAAGCTATAAAAATCAGCTGTCGCAAAACATCCGACAATACTGGCTTTGCAGATTAGGTTAAGCCTAGTTTTCCTTTTTCAGCAGTGGTTATCTACAAGAAAGATAGGAAGGATGAATCTCCTACATCTATCTGCATAGTTTCAGTGTGGTATTTCTAGATTATGTGCAGAAATGTGTTGGCAAAGAATTATTGCATGCTTTAACTCTTTTGGGGGTGATTGTGGATTTCTCAGGGAGTCCAAAAACAAGATGGGCAACTGTAGCCTTTGGAGCTGGTTTGGGCCTGGGATCAGCTTATACAGAATGCTCCTATATAATGGAGAGGCCCTTGTCAAAGCACCTTCAACAAGAGTCTTCCCAACCTTCAACTCCAGGATCACATCATCATCAGTAGAAGTATGCAATAAAAAGTATTTCTCGACTTGCAATAAGAGTTTGTGTACTTTCTGAATTTATAAAGCTGCAAACTTCTGAGTACAAGGCTATCTCATTTGAAGTATATGACCAAACAAGTGGAATTAAGACTAAGTTTTTACTACCTGGAAGATTTTATGTTTGTTAAGTTGTGTGTCGGTTTGGGCTATCTGGAAGGGTTTGTTTTTTCCATGAGGCCTGTGATTTTGTGAAGCCCAGTGTAACCAAAGCTCATCAGGCATACAGCTGTGGAGAGAATGAAAGCATGAATCCATAATAAATTTGCTAGCCAAGGGAATTCTCAGCCCAAGGTTATGGATTTGAAGCTCAACCCATGATGCCATGATTGTACACACAGAGAATCTAACATAGCTACTGTCAGTATGCTTAGTATTCCATTTTGGTACAATTTCTCCATTGCGGATAAGATATTATTGACCCATTCATTCTTACCTGTTGATTCTTCTTCACACGTTCCACCCTTCAGTTTTTCTGTGGCCTTGCTGACTGACCTGGTTGTGACTAGTCTGTTCCTGGTTTTTCTAATTCTTGCCATGCAGCTAATCTAGGCCCGTACCTTTAAGTAGGATAAGGTCCTTTGACATCCTTCATCTGACACAGACAGCTGGAAAATTGCAGTACCTTAGTCAGCATTCTTTGTGATCCAAAATTACACCTGCAAGCCTACCCGTGAATCATGTGTTGTACATGCTTTTGTTTTAGATTGTTTTGAAGGTTCTCCTGCACATCCTATCGAGAAACTGTTTCTTTTGCTATCACTTGTCTTATGGCACCATCCTTCAGCAAGGAAAGGTAGTATGTAGTTAGAAGGCAGTCAGCAGGAACACAAACTGGGATTGGAAGATGGAGCCTTGATGGGAAAATTCACAAGTAGTTGATACGCAAGCATTTTGTTGACTCTTTGTCAATCAGCATAGACATGTCCCATCTAATCCCTCGCACTGTTGACATTCTGGCTCATTGGGCCTTCATTGACCCATACCTCTGCCTCTTCTGTGGACCATGTAGTTGCAGCATGGTTGTGCTAACCTGGTGGCTGCCTTGTCACAATCCAGAAATCACGAATGACAGATTGACATGGTTCAGTGGATGTCTTACATTATTTTTCACATTGTTGTGTACAGTATCTGTTTCTTGCTTTTACTGATTGTTTCTTATGGTGCCACCCCTGCACCCTGCATGTGATATTTGAAGGATACTGCATCTCCAAGATACCAATGCAATTGCACATAGCAGTCAATGTTTTTGTTCACATGGTCCATCTCAAAGTAGTTAAGAGTTTTCTTTTGATGCCGTTCTTGATTTGGGTATTTTGCAGATAATTATGGCTCGAGGTGGAAAAACCAAATGCCTGATGATTTCTTTCATAGCATGAACTGAAAAGAATGGGAATTTGAGCAAAAATTGTTATCAACTGCAAAGAGTCTTAAAGTTTTCAGTCACATGTTTTTTTGGATTGTTAATTGATTTTCAAATCCTGATACTGATTGCGATGGCAAGCATAAGAGGAATGAGAGTCTCAAAGTGTGCGTCAATCTTTTCACTTGCCAGTTGAGAACACGCTTCTCTTCTCAATTCACACACTTCTGAAAACGTTATGTGCTTTAAGCAAGCTGTCATAAATGCAAGTGTGTTTTTAAACTTGGTTGTGTATGAACCAATTGAATTTTGATCACACAGACAGTGAAATTATCAAACACACATGATTTTCTTGGGCTGCTGTAAATCTTTTTGATTTCATCTGTTTCGTGCTTTTCTGTGTCTTCTTGTGAGGTGCAGAAGTGGAGTGATCCACATTTTTCCAGTTCATGAAGGGATCAATACTCAATTATCATATATACAGAACATCAGAATTCATGGATAGACTTTGTAAATGATGCCCAACCAATGTTATTCCGAACCATTGTAGCAGTTTGAGACATTTGTTCTACATCGTCACTGTTAATGTTCGTTGGATTGTGCAAGCTCATCTTAAGGAGAAGTTTCAAGGTGAACATTCAGAGAAAGTTACATTCTGAGTGATATGTGCCATGCTTGAATTATTAGGAGATAAGGGTGGAGCTAAGTGCAAAGTAATGTGGGAATGTGTGGTTAAGTAATGGTAGATTATAAACGCATGAGGCAGCAACATGAAGATACCGATTCTTTTCTTTGACATAAAAGTTGTCCATTCAATCAATTTTGGACTGATCAGAGTAGAATGAGCTGTAATTAAATCAGTGTAGAAACAAATTTGAAAGTGCAGTTAAAATGAAGAATCATTTTATTAAAGTGATGATGTTTGATGATTACACGCTTGTGTGTGTGCATATTATTGTGGTATGGGGCTTGTTTGATTGTACTAATTGTTGTAAATTGAACCAACTATGGAGAGGCAAGAAATGAAAGTGAAAGTAGGCAGCGTGAGCTGAAATGATAAAGTGTATTTGTTGAATTGAAAGTGATAGAATGAAAGCACAACCTTAGACCTAAGATAGAACAAGCCCCTAACTCAATTGAAGTTAGCTAACTCTCAATGTAGTGACAAGTTATTTACTTAGTTGTGTTCACACTGCAAGCTAATTGACTAAAACATTTGGCACTCCCCATATAATTGACAAATTCTAACACCCCTTGTATCAATGTGATGGAAGTATGGGAAGATCAATGAGCAAAGGGATAGTAATTTCAAGGGCTTTTGTAAATCCTCAAACTTGTCACGGGATAGTGTTGTGAAAATGTCGGTAATAATTGTGTGTAAGAACACGAATCAAATCGATATTTCCTACATAGGATCTCTTTCATCTAATGGTGATGCATCTCAATGTATTTGTCCAAGTATGAAACATAATATTTTGTGGTATTGCAACAATACTTTGAATGTTAAAAAGAATAGGCATAGGACTTTGCAAAGAAATTTGTAGACCAGTCAATAATTTATGTATGTATATAGATTTGACTATTGTTGTGAAGGCTACCATGTATGAAGTCTTGTAAGACAAGGTTGCCATTGTAGGTTGTTTCTTAGCTATAGAATGCATGAGTGGTATAAAAAGAAGCAATGTCCACTAGTAGATTACCTAGTATCTAAATCACTAGTCCAACCTAAATTGTCATAAACATGCAAGTCTTTTCTTATGAAACAATGAAGTATATGATCGAGTACCTTGTAAATATATAAAGAACCGCTTAACAAATTGCCAATGTATTATCTATCCATTGCATGTGAATATGCTCATCTAGGATACTACAAACTATATGCAAGGATGTTTATTGCAAACATAAATAAGAAACTCGATAGTTTGGTTGTAAATTGCAACATCATACATCTCTTCACCATCATGCATGGATAGCTTGAGCCTTGGCTTTATAGGAGTGTATATAGGTTTGTAATCTTACATATTAAATACATGCAAAAGCTTATCCATGTATTATGATTGTGACATGATGATGCCATGTTGGGTGAATTGAATCCAAAAATAGTATAAATAGGCTATATTTGACATAGCAAAAGTATGTTTCAGTTGAGTCTTAAAATTGATAATTTTATGCTCTTTTGGTTCAATGAGTACTATATCATTTACATATAGAATGATGATCACCAAGTTTGCCAAATAAGCATTAATCTTAGTATACTATGCATGAGGAGATTGTTTTAAGCCATTAAAGAGCTTTATGTGATTTGTAAACCACATGATCACAAATTCTAGAGATTTTGATATATAAGTATTCTCATGTAGGTCATCATTCACAGATGTCGTCTTGATGTGTCTTTCAACCATAATTTGTAGCCAGATCAATAATGCACCTAGTTGTGTCCATATGGGATGTAGAAGCAAATGTCTTCTTAAAATTGATGTCCTTTTTCTATATATGGTCTTTGACTACTACTAAACATATATTGTATTTGTTCATAGTATCATCAATCTTGCAGTTTAATTTATAGATCCATTTGGTTCTAATGGCTCTCTTGTTAAAAGGCAACTCAATAAGCTTAAGTATTGTTGGTGGTAATAGAATTCTTTTTTTTGTTCAATGTATATCTTGACAGGCTTCCCTCAAGGAAGTAAACTTATCATTATGTAATATTGAGCTCATAAACACATATTCATCACAAGAATTATCTACTTATGAAAGATCAACCAAATGAGTTCCCCTTCCTTTCCCTTCCCCTCTCCCTTTTGTGCCCCTCTCCCTCCCCCTCCTTGCATAATGTGTTATATGTCTACTAGTGGTACTTCTAGTGCACTAAGGCAAGGAAGCATCCATTTTACTCTCTTAGAAAGTTTATAATAGCCATCTTGAGAGTATTTTTGGTACATTTATAAATGCCCTTTCTTATGCTATTCCATGTTTGCTGTTGGAGGCAAAGCATTAGTAAGTACTTGTTCAGTAGTAGTGTTGTAGCAATATCTTATTGTTATAAGTTTTTCTAGCCATTAACAATGGGCTTGGATCCTAAAGAAAGTGGTAAGAGGTCATAAACTATATCACCCAAGTCATAAGTGGCTAGCATTTTATGGGCTTCTTGCACTTGAGTTAGGGTCTTCCTTAGACTTGTTTGAGCATTATAGTGCCTTTAGAGCTTCATTGCAGCTACTACTAGCAAACTCAACAATAGGAGCAACAATAATAGTGTGAATTGTGTATGTTGCTGCTGCCTATCTCTTGACCCTATTTGACATCTCCCCTAGCTCTTGTTAGCTCCTGGTCACTTTGGCCTTTTTCTTGCAGCTCCCCGGCACTCGCATTGTGCATGTTGGATATCCTTTGGAGGTTCCAATCTCAATTCTTGTTGTGTATGAACAACAGACTTGCTGTCACATGTCCAAAACAATGCCTACTTAAAGGTTATGGCTCCCATATATGCTCCATTGATGTCCATTTGATGTTGATACATTGGTGGATGATATGGCATTCATGTGAGATGCTATTGGGCTGATTTGAGCACACTTTTCACTTAGTTTTCTCAGAGATTTCATTGCTCTAATAACAAGGCTAAATGTCATTTATATGAAAAAAGCATACGCCTCTTGTCATTTGATGCTTCCAGGGCTTGGGATTGGTGCCCACATGTTAGTTTGAAAATTGGGGATGCTTGATACATGACTTGGAATGCTTTTGGGCTTTGATTGAGCTTGCGTTGGCTTAGTTTTAGTAGAGATTTCACTATTGTAATACAATGGACAACAAGCTTCTCTCCAAGAACACTAAATGCCTATTACTCTTGGATGATGTCATTTAGGTGCTTCATACAACTGTATTGATACTTAGCATTGGTCTATGTGCTTGAATATGCTTTTGGATGCTCTCGAGCCTTGATTTTGAGCTAGTAAACATTCATCTTGATTGTGGTTGCATGCTTTGGTTGCTTCAGTGGGCTATGCAGTTACAAGCTTGACATACATATTGGGTTCTATGCTTTTGGATGTATGCTCTATGGATCTTGGATGTTCGGATGCCATTCACATGATGTTTTGAGATTTCCTTGCTCATTTGGCATTCAACTTTTGCTTCAGTGGGAGCTATTAGCTTTATGGCATTGAGTCACATTGGCACTTGGATGTACTACAAAGCATTTAGTTTATGCAATTGCGCTTGAGCTTATCACAATGAGACAATGGGAATCATTGTGACATGTACATGCTCTCTTGATATTTATTGGATGCAGGTATCCTATCGTGGGTTGATTTGATCTCTTGGCTTGGACATGCTACTTATGCCTGCCAGGATGTTGTTAGTGGTATTTATATACTTTTGGGTTATGCATTGAGCTTTTGGTCAGATGGTTATGCATATGGCAGTTCTCTTTATTTACCCTTGAGTACTACCCTGTGCATGATGTCTATGCCTATTGCATATATAGTCTTTGACATATTGGAGTTGTGATAATATTCAATGGTGTCGGTTGTTCATGGCTTCTTCCTTCTTGGTTGCTCACAGTTGGTTGTTGCAATTCATTACAACATGTCATTTTAGTTTTATGCATTCTATTTGAGGGAAGTCACTTGGACTTGACAGTCTTTTGCTTACAATTTGTGGGTAGCTCATTACTTTGGCAATATCTCCTATCTCCGGCTTGATTTAGCAGTGGACTTGGGGCTGATTTTGCAAGGTATTACAACATCCCATCTTTCCCTTTTACTTTCTTGGTCTCATTATGGCTAGTGATTCTCAGGATAATGCTATCTTCAATATTGAGAAATTGGATGGGACCAATTACAACTATTAGAAGACCTAGATATGATAGGATTTAGTGCAAAAATTGCAGGTTAGACCACTCAAAAATGGGGGTGCCAAACCCAAAAACATTGTAG